>NC_071394.1:4591630-4910406 GCF_022682495.2 Desmodus rotundus | reverse complement strand
TATATCTTGTAGCCAGCAGCCTTTTTTTCTACCATCCAGGCAGAAAAATAACCTTCTGAACTCACTGAATTCATGGGAGAGAATTATTTAGCCCGGAGAATAGAGAGTCAAATTCTTGGCTTTGAATTCCAAATGAAGGTGCTTGCCATATATCACGAAGGAATAAGCTGGAAAAGCAGGGTTACAAGATGTTTCCAGGAAGGTTAGAGAGAGTGGCCTCATATGTTCAAGCATATCTTTATTTTCTCATTTCGAAGGTGGCAGTAAAATGCTGTATTCCCTTTAATGTGGTAAAAGCGTTCCTCTTTTGACTTCTTACAGTCAGTCTTGCTTTTGAGAAGAATGAATCAATCTATTTCCTCCTCTTTTACATGATCTGCTCATTCTCTTTGAAAGCTTTGGGACTTTTCTTTTGTGATCTTCTAAAATTTCACCCATTGTGAGAAAGCATGAGAGTATTTTAACCTGCATTAGACTGTCTGCCCTTTAAAACAGAATTTCTTGGCCAATATTTCTTGAAATATTTTTTCTCTTCCAGGAATTCCTGTCCTAACTAAGTTGAAAAGCTACTTTCAGCCTTTATTTCTATTAGCTACATTGTTACGTTTCCTTGTTACTCCTTAGGACGCTTTCTAGAAGCGGGTCCTTATTATTTCAGATCAGTAACTTGCTCGTTGACTACGTATGTTCTATTCTCTTACCCAGATATTGATATCTTTATTTCAATTATATTTTTTCTAGAGAGCATGTCCAAATTTTTATTTCTAAGCCTTTTGTTACCAATATCTTCCCTTATCTCTTTGCTTTTGGTTACAAATATCTTCCCTTCTCTCTCTGAAAATGATTTGCGTGCCTGTTCCGCCTGCCCATTACTTTCAGCCCACTCGGGCTCAATGTTCTACCCTGTTGGCAGCACTTCATTAGAGTTGTACTCCTCGTGGGTCTCATGATGTTGCCCTGTGAAACCACAGTTTTCTGATGGAAATTGGAATGGAGGGAGAGGCAAGTGACTCCCCTTCACTACGCCTCTCCCGATTACTGTGGTGCTTGGGGATGCCCCTGGTTACCTCCGAGCAGAGCCATGCTATTTTTCAAGATGGTTGGTGGAGTGTAGAAGGGGAAAGAGAGGAGCAGGCCAGCTGGTCTACCTGCTTGTGCTACCAGGCCCTCCTCCCTAATGAAGTCTCAGCCACCACTGCCACTACCACCACCACCACCACCACCAGCCCAGCCACTACGTCCCTGCCACCCTCGGGCAGCCCACACTTGCTGCTGCTCCCCTTCCACCAGGAACAATCTTGAGGAAAAATGGGGGAAGGGCGTATCCAAAATGGAAACCCGGTCTAGCCCCACCTGAACCATCTCAGTCTATTCTCCTCTGAGACACTGTCTCCCTCAACACAGGACCCCTGCACTCTGTCTTCCCCGGAGAGTCCCCACGGTCCTCACAATCCACCAACCTCTTTACCATTTTTGTGGCGTCTCAGGGTTGCACGCCAGGAAAATAGTCAGAGCGGCACGTTAGTCGGCTATGCTGACGACAGCTAGAAATTCTTCTTCATCTGCTCACTTCTGTGCCGTCCTGTTTTGTAGGCACCGGCTGATGATGGCCAGGACACGCGAGTTGCACCCCTTAACCGAGGAAAGGAACCTTAGCAACGGTGGAGATGGGAAGTCCTTGCTTTGCTCACAGCCCGGAGATTTCAAGCTCTTCTCCAAACCTCAGGGCCCAGCAAAGGGCCTGGGGGCAGTGGGTGGGTGCTTACTGTTCAAGCTCCCGTCCCTACTTCAACCACCTGTCCTACTTCCATCTGCTTTACATATGCGGGTTTCAGGTAAGATTTAGGCAATAAAAGGTTTCAAGGTTAAAAACAAGGTTTGGAAATCACAATCATACCGTTTTTGCAGTTTACAAAAGGCTTTCATAGACACGTTGGTGAATGACTAATTTCATTATAACGACCATCATTTCAGGAAGGCGAGTCTTACCAGGTCACATGCCCGGCCAGTCGCCACGCCCAGGCAGCAGCAGGTTCGCCTGTGTGGGATCTCCTTCTCTGGGTCAGAGGGCAGCAGGCTCTGTCCGCACAGTAACGATTTTACAGTCTTCGAGGACGCAGTCTCTGTCACAACTGCTGCATGCCGCTGTGGTCATGTGAAAGCCGCGTTGTCATGTGAAAGCTGCCGCTGTCATGTGAAAGCCGCCGCAGCCAACACCGAAATGAATAAACATGCTGTGTTCCACAACGCTTTCCTTACTGATCCATTTTCACATGTCCCAGAATATGCTTCTTTTGATTTATTTCAACCATTTGAAACATAGAATCTATTGTTAGCTTGCAGGCTGTACAAAAAACAAGCAGGAAGCTGGCCTGGGCCAACGGGCCACTCCTGTTGCCCAACTCTCAGACTGGAGGTGTGGTGACTGATGGCCCCCGATGGGGCCACGCCCTTGCCGGCGTGGCTGTGGGACATGGCCTGGGCTCTGCTGCGTGGCCCTGGCTGGGGAAGTCAGGGAAACCAGAGCACAGAGGCAAATGAGAGTCTCGGAGGTGACACCCATTTCAAGTCTGTTCACAATATCCCTATTTTAAAGAATCACTTGACGGCCACGCTATCTCGTGTGCTTATTCCGCTTGTCCTCACAGGAATGAAGAACAGGGTGTCGGAGGGGGCCTACTAACGTGTCTCCAGTCGGAAGAAGAGTGTACGTAATAATCTGTGCTCAAGGCTAGAACCTGGCGAAAGCAAAGCTCCTGTGCGTGTCCACCGCCCTGCACCGCCTCGCGTGGGGAGCGAGGAAACAGCAGTGAAATCAAACGACGGGCCCGACTTTGCGAGAACTTGGCGTATTTTCAGGGCGGCTCCCCGTCACAATCTAAGATTCCCAGTGAGCACGGAGATGGCAGTGGATTCCTGCTTACAGCCTGAAATCACTGAAAAATGCCTTTGGAGCTATTTTTAACAAAAGTAAATTTCCTGCATCAAATGCTTGGCGAGTCATCCAAAATTCTCAGAATTTCACATCCCTGGGCCCAAGGTTGAATAACATGCTCTGTACTGATTTATGAGGAAAGAAAAAACATCTTCAGATAAAAAGAATATCACGTTTTCAGCAAAACGGAACAAAACATAGGTAGGAACAGTGGTGTTAGTTTGTTCTGGTTTTTAAAACTTTCTTTTGTCCCCCACAGGAGATGGGGTATGATCTCCTGTTCTCCATTCGCAATGCCAACGATGCGGTGCCCAGGGTAAGAGGGCCGTGACCCCTACTAGGGAACTCACCGAGCACCCTGAAGTAAGCTCCCCAGATGTTAACAGACGGAAGGACACAGCGCACAGAAAGGTGGACACTCGTGGAGACTCACAGTGCTTAGCAGAGGGTCCGTTGCGAGTCGCAGACCTGGGTCCAGACTGTGAGTCTAAGCCCACGTTTCTTTTGGGGCCAAGAATGAGTAATATTAAAATACTGGCTGGAACTTCCCAGATGGCAGAGAAGCAGCCAAATGCATAGTTCAGTCTTGCTTCTGCTAGTTTTCAGAGATTTGGGTATGGCGGGGTTTGAAATAGAATGACTGACCTTCTAACTGACCTTCTGATACAAAGTATGTGAGACTAGAAAACCCCCCAAACCCTCACCTTCATTCTGTTTGATTCACTGTCTGTCTAGAACTGTGGGGCTCTAGTTGCGTGAGGAAGGTGTTAATTTGACGGGTCAGAGGGCGTATGGTGGTGAGCAGGGTCCAGTGATCTCCCATGTGGCCGCAGGCCCCTTCCCTTCCTCCACCGCCTACGAAAAGGGCACAGCAAGGCCACCCGTGGCACCATCCTGACAGCAAATGGCAGCCCCGCACCTCTCTTTTCCCGTCTGGTGTCTGCGCTCAGACATGGCAGGCAGACTGGAGACCTGGCTGTGTACAGCACCTCTGGCTGGGCTGCCTTCCTCCACCCCCCTGCCCCTGGACAGGGAGAGGGGTGCCACCACCTGCCCCCCTCCTGGGCCCCCCTTCTGTCGCTGTTCAGTTCTCTCTCCCCAGCACCTCGGCTGGAAGACGGCCAAACCAGGTTACGGATTGATAGAGAGAGTGAAGGCCCCATGAGACCTTGAACCCAGGCCATATGCTTTGAGCTGGCCTCGCAGGATCCTAATGAGGTGGGACTACGTGTCCCCCGTCGGTTCCTCTTCCTGGGTGCACTTCTCTCTCAGGGACTTCAGAGGCAGGGTAAATATGGTGTAGGGTAGGACACCAGAATTTCTGCCCCCCAGACAGTAGAATTAACACAATCATCAATATCATCAGAGGTTTTAAAAAGACTGCTTACTTGAGAGAGGAGTTCAACCAGAATAAAAGGATATAGATTACACAAGCAATAAGGGTGTGGCATTTTTTAATGACTTTCCTTGTCCTCAAACATATTTTCGGGTTCAGTCACACCCCAAATTCTTTCCCTACCCTCCCACCAAAGAAAATCCCTGGAATGTGGTTCGGGAAACCTGAGTACTGAAGCAGATATTCATAAATATTTTAAAAGTGTCCTCAATTTTTTCTCATTAACAAAACTGAATTTTAAAAACCTGCCTAACTAAACTCATGATTTTTATGATGTTGAAATGCAACAGGAAGTCGGAAAGGGCTCTGAAACTGAGCAATGACACAAATAAGACAATGTTTAAAACAGTGAGAAAGTCGCTCCATAACCCGAGATGCTGTAAGTCTACCGGGTAAGAGCTGCAGTGTGAAAGGAAATGTGGAGAGTTAACGCCGGCTCCTCAAACTGAAGAACTTCTAGCTGCTTCTTCCTTCTCCGTCGCCAGTCCCCTGCTGGACTGTTGGCATCTCGGTAACTTAATGCCCCGAGCAAGGTGCCGTATTATCGGCAGCGGGGCTCTTTAAACATCCGCCCACCACCAACACCTCCAAATGTTTCAGTCTTGTCTTGATCTAGTTTGTTTTCCTCTGAAGTGGAAGAGATTGAGATGTAATCAGATAAAAAGAAATTACAGGCCTTAAAAAGCTGCTAATTTACAGAGGGTACCAGCTGCTTTGGGGAAATACCTTTTTCTGAAAGTCTAGCCGGAGAATCACTTTCATTCTCTACTCTCAAGTCCTGATAATACATTGGCTGGATTGGCTCCCAGCTGGATGGGAAGCAGACGTTCTTCCCAGCTAGGTTCTTATTCTCATCAAGAAATAGTTTTGAGTGTGCACATCGTTAGTTTTTTGCTTCGACCCAGTAAGAACTTCACACATGTCCAAGACTCCAGTTTAAGACTCTTGTTCTGCCCTAAAATAGACCAGTGTTGATGAGAATGAAGTACCCTAAATTTTAACACAAGCGTTCCGCTCCTTATGCACCCGCACGCTACAGTGAACCCACCATCTGCTCTGGACTGACGTGTGTGCTCCCAAACGCAAACGTTCAAGCCTTCCATCCCAGAGTGACTGTGGGTGGAGACAGGGCCTTCAGTGGGGGAACTAAAGTTAAACGAGGTCAGAAAAGTGGGGCCCTGACCCAGTAGGGTTGATATCCTGAGAAAAACAGGGAGAGGCACCATGTGCATGCCCAAAGGCCATACGAGCACATGCAGGAAAGTGGCCATCAGCAAGCCAGGGGGAGGGACCTCGGCAGGAACCAATCCTGCTGGCCCCCTGACCTTGGGCTTCCAGCCTGCCTTTATGTGAGCCCCAGGCTGTGGTCTCTTGGTGCGGGAGTCCGGGCTGCCTAGTACATCCCCTCTTGCTTAGATATTTCATTAACTTCCTTGTGGGCCTTGAGGAGCAATGGTTGGTGACCGGCAACAAAGGAAGAGGGTCGCCTTCCAGGAAGCGCTGACGGAGACCTTGGGGATGCTGCGTCACAGGTGCAGAGGACGGCTAGCGTGCCCATGGGGTAGCGCTAGGTCAGGTAGCATCAGGTGACTTGCAGGATGAAAATGGATCAAAATGATCAATTGTTTTCATTCTGTCCTTACAGTGTCAATCCCAGAGGGTGGGAAGGGATCACCAACCCTTTGAGTTCCCTTCCTGAACTTGGGAGGGTATTACTTCCTGCAGTGCACCTGGACCACATCCGCTCTTCCTCATTGCCCCCATGCCTGGAGCTCACCCACCCGTGACCACCTCACTCCGACTTCAACTGTCACCTTCGCCATGCAACAACCAAATCACCTTATTTGTATCAAGTTACCTCGAGATGTCTGACTGTTCCCCGTGCACCCACTCCACATCCTGTTTCCCCATGAGCCTGCTTTCCATGACACGTGACGTCCTGTGACAACAGAGGTCTCAAGGCCCCACGACAGCACTGTACTGATTACAGCCCTTTAATAGGCCTGCTGCCACTCACCTTTCCAGCCCCGGGCTCTCCCCGTGTCTAAGACAACCACAGCCAGACCTCACGAGAGCGGTGAAGACAGGTGTTATGCAAACGCCACTGCGGTGGGGGGACGAGACCCAGCCTGGGACCGCGCTCGGTTCTGACACAAGGGAAAGCGGTGATGTGAAGTGCAGGAGCAGGCGGTGGGGGAGGGCGAGTGGAGGGAAAACCACGAAGAGGAGACACCCAGGCAGGGGAACTCATGCGGAACTGACTCAGGGTCCCTGCTGGAGGTGGGGCTGGGTGACCAGGTGTCACGGGTGGGAGATTCCCCCTAAACCGACTGAGTGGATCTGGGCCAATGAAGGACACATATAGAGACCTATAGTTGATTGAGGGTAAAATATCATCTTTATTCGCCTGTGTAACACCGAACTGCCACATTCAGGGAAAAACCTTCCTGAGCCGAGGGGCCCAAATTCCTGCTCTGATGGAGAGGAACCTGCTGAGAAGACTGGCGGAGGCCTTCCCTCCATCCCCAGCAGTGATAGGAGTTCTGGAGACACCTGGCCCTCAAGGATGTGCTCACTGACCAGAAACGAGAAGACAGGAAGACTCATCTTAATTGACTCAGGTCAAGGACAAGGCCGGGCAGGGCCTCGACCAGTGGGCCTGTATTCGTCCCACTGTGGTCACACACATGAGTAAAGCCCAGTCCAGTCAATGCTTACAATTAGTGTGAAAAGAACTGTAAGTGTGTTCCCAAGAACACGGGGGTATGTGTGCAGTCCATGGCCAGAGGAGACACCACTGACGCAGGAGTGTGCGTTGTCACAGCGAGAGAGGACTGCTGAGGCCTGTCACTCCTCCCCTCCGCTAATTCCTGCCAGTGCGTCCCCGACAGCCTTGCTGGGACCGCCTTTACTGACGGCAGTATCACCACACCTGGAGGCTTCTCACTCCCTTTGCAGACAGGCCGCTCCCGGGAACTCCTCCCCTCCCGCCGTCCCGTTTTCTCCCCGACACCCTGCTACTCAGAGTGTGGTCCGCTGGCCAGCAGCGGCCCACTGGAACTGTGTGGGGGAAATGTAGAACCCCAGGCCGCTCCCCAAACATCGGTAGCAGCATTTACATTTTAACCGTCTCCGTAGCCAATCTGTATGCACAGTACAGTTCGAGAAGCATTACCCAGTAATTACAAAAAAAAACTTGAGTGCAGTTTCACAAACTGCCCCTTCGGTGCTTCACAAGGGCATCGTATCTATGTCAAAAGACGTCAGGATCAGCAAAAGAAAAAAGAATAAATCTACAGATTTTCACCCATGGCAATAAAAGAATGTCTGGACTTCCTGTATAGTATACCGTGTCCATAAACGAGGCCAACAAGCCCTGGGAGGCGAAAATCGATTCTGCTTCCATTTCAATGCTGCTGTTTATGTGTGGGTAAGCTAAAGTAAAATTACCTTTAATGCAAAAATAAGTTTAGAAATGAGCACATCCCCTTTACATAAATTGGCCGAAGAGTGCTCCACTGTGCTCAGCCAGCTGCGTGCAGCTCCTGGGGACGGGGCCATCATCCAAGGCCGGCTCCCTCGGGGTCCTGACTGCGTATCAGGAGAAAGAACAGGACGGTCTCATCCAATCTCTGACCTGACACAGAGACAAGCTGTAGGTGACTGACAGGCAGATCAAGGAGAAAACGAGACTGTCTGAAGAATTCTACAAAACCAGAGAGGGAAGAGACGTTGGCAATGACCTGGTTCGACCTTCTCCAGTACAGATGGAAAAATGGAGACACGGAGAGCTGAAGTGAAAGGCCCCAAGTCAGAGGTAAAAAGTGACCCAAATATGGAAAACTAGATGCATTTAAAAACATGTACATTACAAATATTTTACTTTAACAAAATGTAAAATACATTTGCTAGTCACCTCCTTTCTCTGTCCAAGTCAGTCCATGCACTGTTTACCAAACAGCTTTGTTGAGGTGTAATTTATATACAACTCACCCTCGGGAAGCATACAAATCTGTGGTTTTTGGTAAATGCTCACTGCTGGGCCACCATCCCCCACCCCGCCTCTCCTGAGCAATAAACACCACTCTTCCTCGTATTCCAAACTGAGCTCCGACCCAGGCTGAAGCCTCTTTCCCTCGCTGCAACACTGTCTGAATAAAACCTGTCTTTACCGCCCTCACGAGCGTCTGGCTCTGGCTGTCTCTGACCAAGAAGAGACTGAGGCAGGAGGGGTAGGGCTAGCCAGGCTGTGCAAGGCTGTGCAAGGCTTTCCGTCTGGGGATAAGGGCGCTTCCTGGCGGGAAGGGCGCACTTGAGGGGCCCTGCACACGCTGTGCTCTCCCAGGCAGCACCTGGGGTCCGAGAGCCACTTTCAGCCGTGCCTTGTGACGCACTGTGGCCCTTGCGCTGTCTCTTCAAGGACAAGGACAGCGATCTCTACACTTACACTCCCTCTAATAAAGGTGCACCCCGAATGCCCCCTCTCAGTCACCCTCTCTCATCTCCCTGCTTATTTCCTTGAGAGTACTTTTCATAAATGAAACAGTCTTATTTGCGTCCTTACCCACTGTCTGTTCCCCACTAAAAATGGTAGAGCCATGGGATCGAATACCCTCTCACGTTGCTTTGTCCCCGAGGCATAGAGAGGGCCCACTATAGGGCACGCTCGGCTCTTCACGGGACGAACAACTGAGCGAATGGCACAGGCTGGGGGCACCGCAGGGAGGTAGGTCAGTCAATACTGGGCATGTGGGTACCAGCCCTAACTGCAGTCCTATTTGGTTTTTCCTGTTAGAGCAGCAGTCCCGTTAAAACTGGTCCACCTTAGAAGCTGGTCTGGAGCTTACATCGTCTTATAATTAATTCCTGTGACTTTCTTCCAGGAATGTACCAGGAGCTATGTTTTATTTAACTCTGTATCCCCAGGACTTACCACAGTGGCTGACACAGAACAAGGCCTCCGTCCATATTTTCCGAGTACATAAGAGAATGGATAGCAGAAAGGCAGCTCACTTGCCCTACGCACGTGAGTACTTGCTTGTGCCGTGCTTCCCATGTGTGCGATGTTGGTTAAGAGCAGGGGCTTTGCAGTCGCAGACCCTGGGGCTGAATCTCCACCCTGCCCTTTGGACAGGAAGCATGGTTATGGTACAGTAACTAAGTTATCCAATCAACGAATGTCAAACCAGGAAAATATAGCCACGCTTGCATTTCAAGTAAAGAGGCACTCCACGCAGAGAAACGTTCACGAAGATGTTGGAAGGGCCACAGGGTCAAAGCAGAACAGACGATGGTCACCCCGAAATCAGCAAGGCTCCACGACCCTGGGCCGCCGGTGATGACCTAACACATCTTGGACCCACGCTGTCCTTGTGCACTTGGTTTTCCTAATGAATGACCCTGAGATAACAACACCTGCCTTAGCTTTCCCAGATGCTGCTTAACTGCATGCGGCCTCGTACTTCCCCGGAAAGCTACGGAAACAGAGAGATTTCCTGTTCCCGCCCCAGGGACTGACTCAGGAGGCCTTGACTAGGACTCGCGTGCACAAAGGCCCTCGGTGGACGCCCACTGGCAAGCAGGTTCGGGAAGTCCTGTCCAACGTGGAGGATTGCAGTGGACACTGAATCTGGCAGCGCGCACACGCACACACACACACACACACACACTCACAGTGCCCGGTGCAGACTCAGATGAATAACTGAGGGCTACTGTTGTCACTATCAACTTCAGGTGAGATGACGCCTGTGACAATGGCCAGCCCGGTGCCTGCCCGTGGTCCCCCACAGTCCCGAGTGGCATTCCACGGAATGTGAAAATGACTTAGTGACGGATGGGTGGGCAGCACATGTATCTTCACTGTGGCTGATTGCAAACAATGAAACAGCATTTTAAATGACCCACCGTACACATTCAACACGTACAGTGTGAAATGCTGTGGCAATGCCAGATCACACTGGGGACATGGCACAAACGGCCTGCGAAGTGGACAGTTGAAAGTCTCTCTTTCTAGAAGGATTGCTCAAGCCGAGAAAGCAGTCTGCGCCGGGCCTGGCTGGCTCGTTCCAGCAGCGGCAGGCACGGTAGCCAGTCTGACCCACACGCACACTGGGTCTGACCCGCACGCACGCTCCCGAGTTCACCGCCTGACCTGTCCAGAGGCCGGCCTGTCTGGGCGTCTTTATAAAACCTTGTAAGGTGGTTTCCTGTTATTCTTTCTCCGCCGATAGTGTTTTTGCTTAGGAAGAATGTTTTTAAGACTTCAGACAAAGTTGCAGGGAGCAGGGTAGGGGGAGGGGGCTGGATCAATCTCAAGAAAGAGGTTTCATGTCATGGGCAAAAAAATTTTGTTAGCGTTTCTCTGAGATGAACGATATAAAAATGTATCCTGTGAAAAAGTTCTTCAGCAAAAGGCATGAAGAACTAATAAGATGGCAATGACCTCACATTGTACCAGATACTGTACAATGTATTTAAAAGGAAGAAAAGGAACTCGTGCAAGAGAATGCTGGGCTGGCCTTGGGCACGCTGCTGCAGCGCAGAACGCCGTTCCGTGCCGGGTGTCTGATCTCGTCCCTCGTTATCCCCCTGGAGACCCTGCCCTCATTTTCAAGGCCTGGCAGCTACTAATGCCTCAAACAGAGGAAGACATAACAAAGGTGCCCGTGCTGCATGCACTGGACTCAAACAGACAGGACTGAATCCCAGTTCCCCATTCATTAACTGGACAAGCGATGAGTTTCCTCGCACCTCAGTTTTGCAATCTGTAAAATGGGGTTACAGCCCTAGCTGGTGTGGCTCAGTGGACTGAGCATGGGCTGTGAACCAAAGGGTCACCGGTTCAATTCCCAGCCAGGTCATGGATTGTGGGTCAGGTCCCCAGTAGGGGGTGCTTGAGAGGCAACCACACACTGATGTTTCTCTCCGTCTCTTTCTCCCTCCCTTCCCCTCTCTAATAATAAATAAATAAAATCCTTTTTAAAAAATAGGGTTGCATGACTCTCCGTGGAGGGTCTGACCCATGACAGAACTCGGCAAACTCTTGGGCCTCCTCTTGTCCCCTTTTTCTTGACTCCTCCAGGAGACAGAGGACTTGTCCTCTCTGCTGCCATCCTCTCGGCTGTTCAACAGAAGTGGCCATCTGTGCTCTGGTTTTCCCATCAGGGCTTGGAAAGGTCAAGGACATATGGGAACGCTTACAGGAGGGCTGCCCATGGCCATGATGCAGAGGCCCTGTCCACCTCAGTCACTGCCAAGGCCGCCCTTGTGGGAAACAAGGGCTCACGGCACCTCTTCCTGGCTCGTGTGCGCTGGGGACCCAGCGCTCAGCCCCAGGGAGCCTGCTCACTTTCGGGCAGCACTAAAGGAAGGGGAACCCGGAGGAATGACACATCAGCCGAGGAGGATGCAATCCAAGGACAAGACTTCTAGGCTGAGGCATTTCTCGAGGCCTTCAAATGACCCCACTGTAGTTGGCGCCGTCAACCCTAACTACTCATGGTGACCGCTGACACACGTGTTTTTCTCGAATTAGTTTCCAAAGATTTAGCCTTGGAAACCAGTTTTGCTTGAAATTTTCAGCAAGATTCAAGGAAGCCATATATCTGATTACTTAAAAATCTGAAAAGGTAGTTTCTCTAATAACACAGACATAGGGACTGAATAAGCATGTAAAACCACAGATTCATGCCTTTCTTTTAAGATCCTCTTACAATCAAAATTTCCCTAAAACCATGTTTTATAGAACACCTGTCCTGTGCTGTGCAGTAGAATTTGTTTTCCAAACGACAGTCAGTGGTGGAACTAACTGGGAGACACCGAGATGAAACACAGCGACGTCCGCAGTGTTTCTCGGGGGCCTGGCAGCTGCGTGTGCTCTGCAGACCTGAAAGAGCAGCGGAGCACCCAGCAGTCCCCACCACAGCGCCTCGCTAGGACACTGTTCTTAGGAGACGTGCTGCTCAAAGTGCGGTTTCTGAACCAACAATGTCAGCTTTACCTAGACCTCCTTAGAAACCCAGACACCCCATCCCAGCCTCATCCCCGTCTTCTTAAATGTTGTTTTTCAATTGATTTTGAGAGAGAGAGAGGAAGGGAAAGAGAGAGAAACATCAATTTGTTGTCTATTCATGCCTCCGTGGGTTGATTCTTGTGTGTGCCCTGACCAGGGACTGAACCTGCAACCTTGGTGTATCGGGATGATGCTCTAACCAACCAAGCCACCCGGCCAGGGCCCAACCTAGTCTTCTTGAAACAGAGTTGAACAAGACCCCTGGCTGAGGTGAGTACACGCTAATGTCTGAGCAGTACTGCCTCACACTATTGCAGGCGTCAGTTACAAATTATAGAGCAGCGGAGACCACAGGGCTTTTCTGAGGCTCCCTTCCAAGGACATGGATAGAGTAATAAGCTTGCAAACGCTGGAGATAAAAGCCGTCTTGGAAGTCACCCATGTCAAAGGCTTGCAAACCATCTCTTAGAAGCATTAATGGAAAGTTACGGGGAAGCCCACTGTAGGAGAAAATGAGCGAATCGGTTTGATGGAAGCTGGCGTGGCTCCTTCTCTCCCGATAGTGCCTGTTCTTCCTCTGTGCAGTGACTTCTTATTCTGTCCTGGGCACTGATGACACCTCTGGAGACTATAGATTCCACTGCATTCTTCCGAATGGGGTTTTATTTGATTATTCGTTTGCTTGCTTTGTTTAATCAGGCACTGAATTTGATTAGACCCAAATGCAAACTCTGGCTTTTGGGTGACAGCAGTGTCTGAAATCTGTCCCATCCTCGTGCATTTCACGAGTCGCCCGAAGGACCGGGTGGCGTTTACCCTGGAACTCCCCGCTCCTGTCTCGGACTCCCTCCTTCCAGCTGTCCTCCCGGCTTCCCAGTCGGTGTGGTCAGCCCAGCCTCTGCCCTCTGGTTCCACAGGCCATAGACATGATAGACTGAATTTTTTAAGGTTTTCCAAAATATTTTGTTTTGTCTTCATGGCCTTCCAGCACAGCCCTGACACTGGGCTGCCCTCAGGCTGAAGCAGAGAAAGAGGTCACTTCCTCCAGGCCGTCTCTTCTTCCCTCCCCTGTAGAGTGGGCCTGCAGGTCAGGTTTTACCCTCCCCCTACGTCCCACAGCTGCAATTTGTAGACCAAGTTATCTGGGAGAGGATGGCGTCTGGTGGGAGCCACTCAGCTGTACTGCAGACAGAACACTCCTCCCCTCTATAAATGCCTGAAGCAAACCCTCGTCTCGCACTTTAGTCAAATAATTACCCAACAGTTTATTAAGCCACCATCTTCGGTGCAATACCATACTATAAAGTGAGGGGTAGGAGGAGGGCAAAAGTAGTTCAGAATAAGACAGAACCTTTCCTGTCTCGGTCTCTTTCTCTAAGAGCTGTGTCGGCGTACTATTTCACCCTGGCCTGTGAGATTCCAGGGCAGGACCTCTTTCCTGGGAGACTGGTAATGGGATTCTATCCCCAGCTGGACCATGAACTGTGTGGCCTCGAGTCCATCATCTTAACCTCTCTGGGGCTGTTTTCTCATCTGAAATTAGAGCCGGTCATACTGGGGAATCTCTGATTTCCTGTTAGGTCTCATGTTCTCTCATTTTAATAAAGCCAAGCAGCCAGTTCTTGGGCCTGAGATGCCTGGAGAGTTGTAATTAGGATTTTTTTATGTTCTTGACTTTTCGCATTCAGGATTATTAAACACAACACCATACTGTGAAGACACTAAGAAGAGGTCTCTTCCTCCTCAGAGCTTAATAAGTAGCACACTGATTCTGCTCCGAACTGGGTGAGCCACCCTGGAGCATGCCTCCCACCTGCACGGATGGGGTCAGAGGAAGCATGCAGATCCACGGACCACGCAGACACACGGGAGCAAATGCAGGTTACGTAAGTTCATTTCTCAGGCAACCACAGCTCAGGAATGAAATACAACTTAATTTGTTTCCTCAGGGAGGGTGGGTTTGGAAGGGAGAAATATCATGCCTGTATCCTACTTTGCCACTTAATAACTGTGTCGAGTAACTTATTTCAACTTTCTGAGCATCAGGTTCCTCAAGTGTAAAATTGAAATAATAACCCGTAGTTTACAGAGAAGTTATGAAAACACACCTGGTGACATATGCAGAACAGCTAGTGCGATGCCTCGTAGGCGGTACCTGACCATACATGGCGGCTCCTCCCCACCCTGGGCTAGGCTTTGTGCAATGAACGACACGACAACATGAAGGAACACGGAGGCCTGGCCTGCGAATGGTTTGCAGTCATACGTAGGGAAGTGGAGCCCAGCCTGGCTGAGCTTTTAGGTGACGGTGGTCCCAGGGGACAGTGCAAGACACCTGGGACCCAGAATTCTTATTTTTAGAAATGTTATGAGATCAGAGCTGTTTGTTGTTTTAACACACTAAACTTTAGAGTAATTTGTTACACAGGAACACATGAACAACACAAACACCAACTACCAGTCGGAGGAAAGCTGACTGTACTAACCTGCTTCCATCCTGGAAGGACCAGGGTCTTGTTCTAGGATAGATGCCGATCCGGGCTGTGGGTTTAAGCCGAGAGTCTCGGCCAGCACCATTCCCTCCTGGGGACGATGGAATGCTTGGCCCACAGGTATAGGATGCCTGCAATAAAGCATTTGTCCCACGACCGACCTGACTGCAAGAGAGGTGCAGGTTGGGTCTGAGACTATGGAGCCTCCGATCACAGTGCAGACATTTCCATCCAGAAGTAGCCAACCACCGGCTGTGGGGTGGCCGACTGAGAGCAGAGGCCAACTTGGAAACACACTCTGCAAGGATGGGCTGCCAGCCTTCAAGATGCTGTATTTGCATTAACTCAGTCTTCTCTATGGTCCCATGTCCCATGGGAAGAACACAGAGGCTCAGTAGGAGTAGCCCGAACCCATTCCTCCCAGGGACCCACAGGGAGCGTTCTGCTTCCTGTCACTGAAACTCTGGGGTCTGCAGTGTGCAGAGTCCTGGTCACCGAAGGTGGTGCGCTCTTGCCAGGAAACAGCAAGCTTCTGCTGCTTCTAGGGGTTTTTGGATTTCTTGTGCCCAGAGACCAACAGATAAGAAAGGGAGTCACCGCCTTAGAAGGGATGCTGATCAGAGGGTATAGGGCTGCTTTTACATGATGGAAGCAAGAAGTGGGGTGCGTGGACCCCATGGTCCACACAGTGCCTCTGTGGTCTCTTGCCCATGGTAACTGTGAGTGGGCGTATGCAGCAATCGTGGTCTGAAACGAACAGAGTTACCCTCCAGAATGAAGGTTTGGGTCACCTTGCCCAGCAGACATCAACTCACAGAGATGGACTCAGAGGACGAGGGGGACTTGCAACAGATGGTGAGGAAGAGAGGACGAGCACCACTTTCACCCCTAGATCAGCACAGCAACTGGGGCTGCAGTCAGTCCCACTGAGCTTTCCCTCCCAAATTCCCTTCCAGGAAGAGAGGCCCCCGAGACGCCTGGAGGTAGGAGAGGGTAAAATGGTGATGGAAGGAGACTTGACTTGGGGTGGTAAACACACGACAGAATATACAGATGATGTATTATAGAATTGCATGCCTGAAACCTATAAAATTTTACTAACCAATGTCACCTGAATAAAATCAATAAAATGTGTGGACTGAATGAACAAATGAAAATATTACCCTACGACGACCCAAAGCCCATTTCTCCAAGCCTTCTCCCTTGGAATCAATACACATGTCAAGACAAAAAAACTAACGAGACCTTGCCCAGCCCACACCCACACGACAGTTTTATAATGCACTTGCAAGGCAACTAGCCCCGTGGAGGGCCTGGCGTGGGTGGGAGGGAGCAGAGTCTGGGCGAAGAGGTTGTTGAGATCAAGACATAGTTACCCATGATACACCACAGCCATCCCCACAATGCACCTGTGTTCTCCAAGCCCACTCACCTCCCCACCCAGTCACACGTCCAACACCACGGGCCATCTGCAGAAGCAAAGGGGCCCGAAACTCAAGTTCTCTCACGTGGAGCGCCATCTATTGGCCGGTGCACAGCTTGCAGCTGAGGGCAGGGCAGGGCAGCAACCCCTGGCAAATTATACTGGCTCACTCTGACTTGGAGGGGTTGGCAAATTTTTACAAACGGAAAAAATAAACCCAGAGGAAACATTATGAAAATGAATTGGTAAACATTGAAATTGAACGTAATCATGAACAAGCCATAGCTTAGGCTAATGAGGAATAAATTATGCTGGAATGCGGAACCGGCTTTGTTCCTCAGCAGGACTGGGGGGGAGGGGAGAGTGTCTGGAGGGCCCACGGGACTCCAAACCTCAGGCTGTAACAGGATGTGCCACTGCAGAGCTGACCCCTGAACTTGGCCCTGACGGCAGGTCAACCACTTGGAGCTCCTTTGCAGGTGCTATCTATTTCTTGCTGGAAGTCGTTCTCATTTCTTCTCCCTCCTCCACCCATTTCTGCTCAAAACCAATGAAGGCTTGTTAGCCCCTTGGACGACCCAGGTTTGCCGACCTACCGCTATCACTCTCTCGTCAGAGATGTTGCCAAACAGGAATTTGGGTTTTTGGAATCAGGTCTTATACTTCCTCATTTTCACAGTGTGTGTTTTTTTCTTTTATTTCTACTTAAATTGCAGGTTTAATTCAGCAACCCTAACTTTTGGGCCAGTTATTAGCCTTATCCGAAACACACTGTCTTTTGTGACTTCGCTGACCAGACAGAGGGTTTACTTTTGAACTCTGTTATGGAGGGTTTGCCTTGATCAGACAGTTTCCCGCCTGTAATCAGACATGAATGCTTTCCGGGCTCTCTCCATGCCCCCTGCCCGATCTTCCAGAAAGGACAGTCAAGTTTTCACAGAAATTCTGCCTCTACCCACACCACTGAATTCATGTCCCCATCCTGAACCCACCCCAAAGCCACTTCAAGTCTGGTCTCTGCCCCGTCGCACTGTTCACAGCCTTGGTCCTGAACTACTCACCCAGCACGTCCCAGTCATGCTAACTCTTGCCCAGACTTGACCCCGTGATCTTTCTGCTTCCGTCGTCATCTTGACCGAGGCTGCGGTAGCCAGTCTCTGGCACGGCCCTCAGTGTTTCTTGCCTCCTGATTTCCATGCCTTTGAATGGGCCTGTATCTAAAGGACCATCAGAAGAATGACAGTGTATGACTTTTAAGGCTAGGTCACAAAAGTCACAGTGGCTTTAGCCTTGCCCTCTCTTGTGTCACTCGGTCTGGGAGATGCCAGCGGCCATGGTGTGAGGACACTCCAGGAGCCCCGTGGGGTCTTCCTCGCAGCAAGGAACTAGAGCCTCCTGCCGACAGTCTTGCTGGGCACATGAAGGAGCCGTCTTGGAAGGGGACCCCTGGGCCCCAGGCAAGCCTTCAAATGGCCGCAGGCCCAGTGGACATCTTGACTACAATCTCAGGAGAGATCCTGAGCCAGAAGCACCTGCTAAGCTGCTCCTGGATTTTGGACCCGCAAAGACCTGTGAGATAATGAACGTTTATTGAACCTAAGCCACTACATTTGGGGAAATGCCCCAGTAGCAGGTAACTAATGCCTGGGGACAGATTAGGTTCTGCATGTCTGCTGCCAACATTCTAATTCTCACTCAAACTAAGGTAAAAACAAACACTTTAGGCATTTTGTTCATCCGTCAATAAATATCAAAAGAGTAGGGGTCAGATATTATAATTTAAGGGAGTTACATCACATAGCAACTGAATTATAGGAATAAAATCATACTATGATACCAACTACCTACAACAATTAAATCAGATAATGCATGTATAGTTCATCAATACCAGGCACATAGTTGACACTAAGTAAGTGTTAGTCACAATAATAAGAATTTATTATTCATATTACTGTGCCCAGGCAGTAAGCTGACGAACGTCCTGGTAGGTGGGTAGCAGACCAGGGCTCACACCAGGTCTATTTGGCTCCTCTACCCACGCTCTTAATATTCCAATGACTACAATCGTATGGGTACTACCGAGCTGAGCACTGTACTGGGCATTTGGGCTAGAAAGGAAAATAAACCTCCTCCTTGTCAAGGTCTTACAGTGACGTACAGGCAGCTTGTGTAAGTGCAGCCAGTTCTGGAAAGCGCCAGGATGGAAAGGCACGCCGTGCAGAGTGAGGGCACAACGACATGGAGCTGCTGGCCGCTCTGGCTTACCTTGGCCTCTAGCCATTGCTGACCCAGGCCCTTCTGGACCCCATCTCCTTCAGCCCATTCCTTCCAGCCCAACCCCCCACGGATGCCCCTCCAACCACTCCACACTGCTAACCGTCTGGTGGGCTCCCCTGTGCCTTAACAACTCGCACACTGAAACGCTCACCGCATCATCAGTCAGAAACCAGCACATGGCCCTGGCGGCTGTGGCCGCTGTGGGGCAGCACTGCCAGGTCTGTGATGACAAGGCTTTGGCATAAACCTCAGTGACTGCCACTGGTGGCCTGAGTCCCTCTGGCTCCTGCAGCACGGCCTCCTGTCTCGGTCTCAGCATTGGATGGATGGATGGAGGAAGAAGCAAACAGCTCAACAGCAGGCAAATGGTAGAAGCCTTCTACCAGTAAGAAGTGGCACAGCAGTACTGATCGAGTTGCACTGCACCCTTGGGAAGGCCTCCCATCGCCCCCAGGACCCTTCCTCCAGAACCTCACTGTTGTTTACCCACCAAGAGGAAAGAGGGAGCCCTTCTTATTTTTCAATGGAGTAAAACCCAGAAGCCGAGAATCTTAACTTAGCCGTGAGTCTTTACTTCAATACCTGTGGGCGGCACCCTGCAGGCTCAGTGTGCTGAGCCAGAGTTCTCACGGTCATCAGGCACAGACCCCAGCCGGCCTAGCCCTTGGTGGCCAGTGACAAGTGCAAATAGGAGCATCCCCAAAGCATCATTTTCCATGGCAAATTGCTGTCCCCCCAGCTCAAACCCAACTGGTCACTGGACTCAAAATGATAACATTGTGACGGCAGGACGTGACAGCAGGAGCGGCTGAGGTTGGAACTTTAGCGAGCCCTCTGCCACTGCCCAAGCTTTAATTACAGACTGTACTGTACCCCAGGCCACGAAACTGTCAGAGGAGCAGACTGGCATTCAGGGTCTGGAGGACAGAGGAAAGGGTAGTCGTTAAAATGGGGGAACCATCTCTTGCCTTGTAAACCCAATCGATTTGATCCATGGGGCATTGACGGACTATAAATATGGAACTGCATGATGTCACTTTTATAGGCATTTTATGAGTGTAATAACCAGGAGGAGGGCTGCCCGTGGCGGAAATGATAGCTTGGGTTGGTTCTCTCTCTCTAGCCTCTTTTTGCATTTTTCACAGATCAATGATTTCATTGTCCCTAGTTATATGTAACATGTAACTATAGGCATAATATATGTAGCCTATATAGAGTCATAGTTATATACACATATATAGAAAAACATATAACACGTTTATTTATATTGCTTTTTATCCTTTTGAGTAAGGCCAAAATGAACTTGAAATCTTGTTTCTTTTTCTTCTTTGTGGTTTTTATTGTTTTTATTGCACCCCACTTATACTCAGTGATGCAGCCAACAGCACTACCATTTGAAAGATGTAAGTGATATCCTTGTTTAGGTTCTTTTAAAAGGATTTTATATATCATAGAGAAAGAGAAGAAAATTATCAGCTATGGTTCATCTTCTAGTTAGAAAAGAATACTTGGCAACTTCTTAACTGGAAGTTGGGTTCCTCCACCATTCTACTCAATTCCTTGAAGCCCAGTATGCTAGAGACCTCCGAGCACGTTACCACTACCACGGGTGAGTGCGTCAGCTGGGAAACTGACTAATCCCTCATGTGATGTCGTCAACTACTCCGCGCAGACAACACAGCCCTCATGGAACTCATTGCCCATGGATGGGACACCACCCCGACAAGCACTTTCAATCAACCCGAGGGCCTCAGCGATGCCTTCCAGGAGTTGGCTTTGTCGAGCTAAGTAGTGTAACAAGATTAAAGATGCAACCAGGTCAAATCAAGCAGGGTGCCACCTGCGTGTCGGAGCAAAAGTGGCCCGCCAAGTCTGGTGGCTGAGGGTAAGGCAGCAAGCATTCAATGTGATGTCCAAAAGCATTCCTTTTCTTAATGGATATAAAACCAAGTGCCTCCCCCAGCTCCTTTCTCCACCTGCCTCCCCTCCCTTCTTCGCTCCTTCCTCAGTAACCTGGTCTAGTAACACCAGCATAAATTATATTTTATATGGTATATAAGAAAAAACAGCTATACATATTAATCCTTTATGGCCAACTTATAAGACAGGATTTATTGTTCTAAATTGCTATCTCTAATTTCACTGAGGCGGAAACAGACTGAGAGAGTTTAAAGGACGTGCCAAAGGTCACACACAGCTAATGGCTGAGCCTGAGACTGGAACCGAATTTTACGGCCCATAGTAATCCTCTTAATTGTACAGTGTCACCTCCATCTTATTACGAGGGAAGCACAGGAAGTAAAAAACGAACCCAAAGGTCACTCCACTGTAAACACGAAGCTGGCATCTGGACTCCGCACCTGCCAGGGTAAGAACTCAACTCTGGTGAGGGCTGGGGACCTGAGGCGCCGGGTTCCTACAAACACAGGTCCTCCTCCGATCCCGGAGCGGACACACGTGTCAACGATCGTCACGGAAGTGTTCATTCTTGCCAAAAATCTCATCTGTTTTCTTAATTACACTAAGTAGCGATTAACAAAAGGCTAAAAAAATACCTGAAAACATTAAAGATTCCTCCAGAAGGCTAAAAATCGTGTATAAAAGTGAGCAAAAAAGAATCTAAGTGTTTTCCTTACCTTTTTTCTTTGTGATTTTTTAAAGAACTGAACAATACCAGATTTTGCAGTGAACTTGAAGTAGAGCACACAAGTTCATGCAATCAGGATAGAAAAATACATAAATAAACGTCAGTCATGGGTCAGGTCAGGCCAACTGTGCCCCTAATACAGCGCCCCTTTAAGGCAGTGTGTGCACTGGGGCACGGACAGGCCGGCCAGGGCCAAGGAGCGCATTTAGAATTAAACTAACATGTGACAGAAGTGAGCTTTTTACAAAGATGAAATTACAAATCAGGAAATAAAAAGTGATTAACCAAAAAACTGTGTTAGGAAAAAGGGTAGGGATTTAGAGGAGACTATCTCAAAATTTCAGATGGCTCAACACCTTTTTTTTATCATACCATTATATACACATATATGCACAGAAGGCAAAAGAATGGCATAAACCCCAGACTCCCCGACGGCCTGATGAGCTGCCGACACGAAGTGCGCGGAGCGAGGCTCTGGCGTGAGGACACGCACCTCTCTGCGCCTGCTTCGGGAACGAGGAGCACCCAAACGAGTGTTTGTGGAGTGTGTGTGGGGGGAGGAAGCGAAATGAGATTATAATGGAACGTATTCTTTATCTGGTTCCCAATGAGGAGGGTTTGGTATTTATTACACATAATTATAGTTTGTTTTACAAAAACGGAGCTCAGGTAACTATACAGTAAACTGCTCATCGATTTTCACGGGAGACGTCTCTTTCATCTGCTGTGTACTTTCTTCCACAGCGGGCTGGCTAAGCTGGGAGGCACGCACAGGCCAGAGTATCATCTGAGGACCCCAAGATTGGAGGTGGGTCTCTTTCTTTCCTTTTTGTCCATCTGTCCATCTCCTGCAAGTCCCTCCAACATGGGCTGTCTGTCCCCTCCTCCCTAGAGTTAAAAGCAACCTCCATCAGATTGAAATGGGCAAAAAGATAAATCAGCAACCCTTGGCTGAACACAGCTAAAAGGGAGAGAGAAATTGCATTTGCCTTTGCACTCAATATATCAAAGTAATTTATGTCATAACCACTCTGCCAGCTTTCATACATATTCGGTTTTAAATAAAATCAATCTCTCCAAACCTGTAATAGCTTTCTTTGTAAGGACCTTTAAAAAAAAAAAAAAAGGCACTAGGGTCTGGCTCCATTGGGGAGCGGATGGTTTATTGCCTCCCAAAATCACTCATTCTAATGAGGTATAAGGTTAAGAGACATTCCCCACATGTGTTAAGCGGTTAATGACCAGCAAATGCCGAGAATTAGATGGTTTAAGCTCACCTCCTAACCGGGCAGGAAAGGGTCCATCATGCAGACTTTTAGGGGGGCACCTCTGAAACCAGATGGGGTGGGAGCCAACTCTGGGAGATGGAGACCAACTGCTGAGACCAGGAGGGTTCCCAGTTTGTCCCCCGGGGGAGTCCTGAGGACCCACAGGTGGACCAGCCAGACAGTCTGTCTCGGGAGGCTTCCTAGCGGGGAGAAGGAAGGCAGCCACCGGGTGTGAGCAGTTACTCAGGGGGCTGTGATGACAAAGACTGTCACAGCGTGACTGCTCTGTGCCCGCACTGCCCTGTATTCACAATGGTCCTGGGCAGTCCCAGCTCTCCCCTCCCCCAAGTCACAGGAGAGGAAACTGAGACAGAGGGAGGTTCAGTTGTGTCCTAAGGTCATCAAGCGGTGAGCGAACAGCAGGCCTGGAGCCAAACCCGTCTGGTTCTGGGTAACCAGAGCATCACCGATCTACTTGCCGCCCCCTTCTTATCTGCTGGATGCTGCGTACACCATGCCCTTTGGCTCCCACAGAGCACTACGGGGCACACAGCATTAACCCTTCTTTATGAGGGGGAAACGGAGGCTCCGGGGCCAAAGTGCCTTGCCCCAGGTCTGTCTCTGATTCCAAAGCCCGAGATATTTTTGTAGCGGAGATTTTCCCAAGTGCTGGTAAAAGAGGGCAACCAAGAAATAGCGTCTCACCCCCAATACCTCTGCCACCGACTCGAGACGCACGGTGGCTGTGTGGTTTCCATTCTGGCTCGAGGCGTGTGCCAGCTCTACAAGGGCTGATCGGGCCTCGCTCCTCCGTGAGAGGAGGAGACACGCACCTGGAAGTCAAGCGGAGGTGAGCCCGAGGACACGCCAGCGTCCTGGCGGGCAGCTGCGGCTCGCAGCTCCGGGCCGGTGAACCTTCTTGGCCGCAGTGCTGCTGCTCTGCGGTGGGAACAGTAACCCTCACTCAGGGAGCTGGGGGGCGGGGATTAAGTGAGCTCATGACCCTGAACCTGTAGCACGGCGTCGGGAACAGAGCACGTGGTAAGTGGAGGGCAGCACGGCTGTTGCTGGTCATCTTTGTCCCACCCTCCCAACCTGCTGACAGAGGAAACGGCAAGGGCCTGAGGGCTTGCCGGGGCCAGGAGACTGAGGAAGGGGGGAGCCCGGTCTCTGGGGCTGAGAGCACTGTCCATTCTATAGTTTCTGGTGGAGATTTCAAGATGATGGCGTGAACTCTAAATCCACTTTTGAAGCATGTACTGCACTTTTCCCAGTACCTGGGCTTCTGACAAACACGTCATCTCTCTCTTCCCAAAGACCATGGAGCCTAGGCGCTTAAAGAGAGGCGATGATAAGAAGGCTCGTCGTGGATGAGTTAGCCGGGCAGGTGCCACGCAGACACATCGAGAGCCTGGTCTCTCTGCCAAACAAACCGGCACAGAAGAGGAGGTCTGTCACCTGCTGGCTCTGTGGCTGTGGGCGATCGTCTCCAGGGGTGAGTCTTGATATTTACTTCAGAGCTGAGCACGTAAGCACTGGATCCCACGGTTGAAGGTTATCCATGGAGAAAGAGAAACATCAAGAATAGCTGGGAAGACCTGTTTTCAAATAAATTGGTAAGAGTCATCTCCACCTGAGAGTATGCGTAGCCCTGAGAGCGGAAGGATAAAAACCACGGTGACGGCTGCTGCATACGGCATCACTGTTTAGAGTAAAAGGAAGCAGCACAGCGCCGATCCCGGGCTCGATCTCTCGACTTCAAATCATCCGCCTCCATCACGTGGGTGTTAAACCTCACCTCCTGCATCCCGTGCTTGTAGAGAGTGAAAGTGATGGGCCTAAGCAAGGTAATATGTGAAAGTCCCAGCCCAGTTCTTAGCACCTAGAAAGTAATCTGTGAACAGCAGAGTTTTTGTCACTGCATTTAAAGCTAGAAAGAGTCTTAAAGATTAGCTAATCCGATCCATTATTTTCAGAGGAGGAGGCCAAGGCTCAGAGAAGCTGTGTGAAAAATTCCAATTAGATCAATGGCTAAAATAATATAAGACTTTAAAAATAACAGAACAGAATGCTGAAAAATATCTTTGTGATCTTGAAATGGGAAATAATTTTTAGACAAGATACAGTAAGAACACTCACAAAGAAGAAACTGATCAGTCTGACAGCAAAGTTTGCCATTACAAGGTGGGGGCTTTGGGCTACAAGGTGTCAACTCCACACCAGCCGGCCACCTGGAAAGGGAAGGGCTACCAACTGAGTTCCGCTCGTGGCTAGGATTCCACTGGTCACGCCTACAGGGTGGAACCCTGATAAAACACTGGCACTGCGGCGTGGCTGAGGTAACAGGACTCTGGGTGTATTTGGTGCACGTCCATATGGCAGGGAGGTGACATCCTGACTCTGTGGGGAGAGGACACGGTAGCTTCTCATTCGAGACCCTCCAGACCCCACGCCCAGAGTGTCTCTTCTTTTGGCTGGTTCTGATTTGCACCCTTTTTGCACTAATAACCCTCTAATCACACCTACAGTGCCTCCCCGAGTTCTGTAAGTCACGCTGGTGAACTGCTGAAGGTGAAGGGGTAAGGTGAACCCCCCGATCCATGCCCAGTGGTCATAAATGTGTGACCCAGGACCCCTAAGTCTGCATCTAGTGTCTGAAGTGAGGACCATGCCCTTCCCCTGTGAGGTTCGGCCCAGCCCCAGGTAGTGTCCCACCTACATCGCCACAGCCCTCAGGGAAATGGAGGTGAAGACAATGAGATGTGATGTCACACCCAGGCGCTCGTCAGAACTCCCAAAGTCTGGCAATGTCAACAATTACAGAAAATGGGGGGAAGCAGGAACTCTGATGCCAGGGAGTAGACGTGAATTTTGTGGAACGACTTTGGACAGTGTCTTCGTTGAGTTCCCATCAGCCAAACCCTGAGACCAAAATAGGAAGTCCACGCAGAACTCCACAGCCAGAGCTCTTCTGGCCACAGTCGACGGCCTCCCGAGGTGGGTGAAACAGATGTTACAGCAAACCCTTCAACTGACGCTGCTTTTATGTTGCAAGCAGCTCTCACCACTGTCTCGTCCAATTACCAGAACGCTCAGGGAAGATGAAACAGGATCAGAGGAAAGACTCCTGTCATCGAGGGTGGATCTGAACACGGAGCGGGGTTTCAAGGGTCCCAACGTGAACACGAAGTCTCCACCCGAAGGACTGTGACATTAAAGTCACTGACGAGCTCCGAACCTCCGTTTTCGTGCCTGTGACACAGGAATGAGTACGTTGCTGCCGCCTTCAGACAGTTGTTGGCGTGACCTTTACCTAAACGCCAAACGAGACTCATCTTAGGACTTGAGTCTGTGTTCCTGCCTTCACTCGGAACTCCTGCAACAGGCGCCGCAGACCCAGGTGGGGCTACCAGGTGTGGCTCCCAAACAGGGGTGTCCACAGTGGGTCTCCACTCTGTCAGGGTGTGGGCTCTGAGTTACCACGCGCACGACGACGCTGAACTGCAGGCAAAGGGCGGCTCGGGGACACGACTCTGCTGTGAGTGTTGGGAAGGACTCAACAAGCACGCAGAACAGGGACAAGTTCACCAGGAAGGGGAAGGGAGGAGGCATCTGAAGGCACAAACAGTAGAAGCAAAGACACTGAATTGACCTTGACTAACGAGCACTTTGCCTCCTTAAAGGACCAATGCTAACAAGTCTACTGACCTTTACAGATTTTTAAATAGTTTGGAATATTCATTGCCTCTTAATTATAACCAAGGCCTAGCTCATTATTAAGTTGATAATTTACATATCGACAGGATACAAATATATAACTTTGTCTTACATGCAGAGATCCCAGCCTATGACCTCTCCCTTCCCCGAGTTCCACATGGGCGCTCATGGACCTACTGCGCGCTCTGTCACAGCCGCAGAGCCAGCCACTGCTGCACACGCTGCGATTCCTCTCACCCGTCTCCCGTGGGTGAGCAGTGACCTCTGGGAATGACAACCACACGGAAATCTTCACCAATACATTTTTCCACAGTCACGCAGGTATTTTTGCAAACAAGCTGTGACTCCAGCCCGACAGGCTTGTTGCTGTTCCCAAAACAAGCGAGTGCATTCCTCGCTCAGCACCTTCCTGTTGCTCTTCTCTGCTTGCAAAGTTCCCCCAGAAAATTCCGTGGCTGACCCTCACTGAGACCCCCGAGAGGTCTTTTCTGACCTCATCATCTGCAGGCACACAGCTCCTGCTGTTGTAACCAGACCACTTGTTAGCATGTAACGTTATGTATTTTCTTGTTTACTCAGTGGAAGGCCAGGACTTTGATTTATTCACCTCTTTGTCTCCCACATCTAATAGGGCCTTGGCACTTGGCCTTCAAAAGATAAATTTTAATTATTGAAAGAATGAATTCTTGTGTGTGTGGAAGCGCTGGATCAGAGGAAGTGGGCATTTCATGTTAACAGACACGGCCAAGTTGCTCCTGTGGAAGTTTATACTCTCACCAACGTTGCCTATTTTGCTTCTGCATGCCACACCAGGGTTACATCAGTATGTTGAGTTTGGTTGGGTTTGATTGTTAATAATTCAGCGGTTGAGCTTTTTCCCCCAGTTTCGTGGGACTTTGCGGCTCTTACTCAGTGCATGGCTTTTCCCTATTGAGTTCACTCTCATTTTCTTATTATCTCCTGCTATTGTATGACTGTTTCTAGCCAATGCTTTTGGCTCCCATATTTCAAAGAGAACGTCTCGTTGTTTTACACAGTCCATTCTGCGGGCCTTCTCTTGCACACATTCCTTCTGCTTGGGGTGGGGCACGACAGTGGCTACTGGGCAGGAGGGGAGTCTGTGCGCAGCAAGTTCACTCGGTCACCAGCGGAAACGACGGGGTTCCCAACGGAGTCATGGTCCCGAGGCGGGGTGAGGACAGCGTTGTCGCCATCGTGACTCAACCATCAACTCAGTGTGCGTTTCTGCCTGTCTCTCTGTTCCAGGGCCTTTCCCTCCTAAGTGAAAATCAAATTCCTTGCCACCCCAATCTCAGAGGCTTCCAGAGGTCGAAGGGGACGGTGAGTCTGAACGCACGGAAGGCTGGATGCTGTTGGAACACGAGAGGGAGGCGAGAACAGAGTCTCGGACCCCTAACAGTGGGGAGAGCACGTGGCCTGCAGTGTTGCATAGGTCGCAACACACCGGGAAGAAAGAGATTCTGAAGAAACTTAGTTTAGTGATCACCTCCACATAATCACTCGGATTCTCCACCAGCCTGCTGCAGCCCTCTCGCAGGGCCAAAAAGAGTGTGGGACTTAGAGTCACGAGGCCTCACTTCCAATCCTGGGCTGTCCCCTCTGCATTAACTCCACTGCCTTGGGCAAATCTCTTCGCCCCTCTAACCTGCAGTTTCATTATTCAAAACAGTATTTTTTAAAGTTCTATCTCACATACTTTCAATGAAGATAAAGTGAGATTTTTGTGAACGCACCAGATAAGCTCTAAAGCTTTGAGGATGTGAGTTAACTTGTTACAGTAACTGTTAAAGTTGTAATTTTAAGTGCTGGTTACTCCAGTGGCCTGCAGGTCCTCTGTGACAGAGCAGTGTGTGTGGTGTACGTTGCTTATTAGTTTGGGGTTAAATCTCACAAGTTATTTCTTCCTTAGGGGTTCGTGCTTGTGTTGAGACCTTCCTGTTCCTGTGTTTACAGAAGCAGCGCACCAGCCTATTTCACACTTGGTAACTCCCAGTGGTTAGCAGTCCCCCCATCTAACTACCCATACCCAGTAACCCCGGGAGCTGTGGGCCCTCCTCCTTCCCCCGACCGGTTATATGAAGCTCGCAGCAAACCTGTAAGACTTGAAAGGTGATCTCGGTATGGTTAAGTCAGCCTCGGTATAAAGTCCAGGGTCATTTTCCACACTTAAGTACCCATTTATTTCATGTAATTAAAATGCTTAACTAGGAGAACTGAATGAAGTGTTTGAGAAGGAACTGATCAGTAGATGATTTATTAACATTCTCTAAGCAAGGTCCTGCATCATAATGGGCTTTTTAAAATGTCATGTGTCCTTTTTGAGCTTTTCAGTAGAAAGAGTGGTGAAATTTACTTTTTTCCGCACGGTTTTTAGAACTGTAATTCCTTGTCAGCCGGAAATGTTTCGGCCCCTCCCAGATTGACGGGGTTTCTGAACCGTGAGAACTTCTCCCTCCGCCCGGCTGAAGAGATGCTGCATTTGATCATTGGACTTCTTCCTCCTCCCGACTCCTGAAGCACTCTTGTCTCCAGCTTGCTGGAGACTTTCGGCGTCAAGCGCCCAGGGCCTGAGCAGACAGGGACACACTCAGCGGAAAGGGGCAGGGTGGGCTGGGGGACTGAAGAAAGGGAACCAAACCTTTGCCCAGGGAGAGCCAGGAGGGAATGGGGGAGGCGAGTTCGGGTGGGCTGCTGGAGCTGAGGCTGGTGAGAGAGGTGGGGATGGCACGTGAGAAGCTGGACAGAGCCAGCCCCAGGGAGCAGAAAGTCTGCCTTTTGGGATGTTTCCTCACGGTGTAACAGGGCTGCCCGGCCGCGATCATTAGAGGTGTGAATGAACGTCAGCATCCTCTCTTGGCTCTTTGATTAGGCTCCTTCCAGTTCGACACAGGTCACATGTCAAATCATATGGCGGCTCCAAACTCACCCAGGCCCAGCTGTAAACGATTTACAAGGGTGCTCTGCTTGTGCCTGAAAGATAAAGGGGAAGGAGTCATCTCCTCATGCCTTGGCCTCCCTCTTGCCCCAGGCAGGGGTTGCAAAGGCAGCTGCTCACATGTAGGAGGGGATCTTCCGAGTTCTGCCGACAGGAAAGTGGTTGTAACACGGGACCTTGTCACTGAGATTCCCCGAGCCAGGAGCCTGGGTGATGCCCTGTCAACTCAGAAAGGCGGGCCGCGTTATGCTCTATTTAAAGATGTGAAAACCAAAGTGGAAAGAAACACCTCGCTTGCCAATAGCAACGCTGATCATTCCTGCCCAGGCTAGAATGGGGTGTAAGTTTCCGACGGGCAGCTCTGGATGCTGACATAAGCTGCCTGTCACCTTCTTGTCAAGTGACACTGTGTAAGTCATCTAAGTTCTCTAGACCTGCACTGCATGTGAAAAATATTTTAAGCTTCTAAACAACTTTGTAATTTTTTATTCTGCCTAAATAGCGTTTATACCCCTCTGAGATGTCAGTCAGTGGTATTTGCCCCAAAGTGCAGCTTTAATCACCTTCCACACGGGCGTCACTGCGTCTCCTGGACGTGGAGCGCGGGGAGGTGGGGCCGGTGCAGAGCCTGTCCACCCGGCTGTCCGAGTGTGTAAGGGCCACGAGGTCTGGCACTGCCTGGCAGCCCTGGCTTGCTCTCTTTCTTTTTTGACCATTACCCTTCTTATGTTACCCTTCAAGGCTGCAGTAAGTCTTCCCATCTGCAATGCTCGGTTCCCAGACGGAAGCCAACAGAAGTTCTCTCTGCTGTCAGCCCAGAAACATGATGCCTTTCACAAATCTTCTTCTAAAAACAGAACTTGCCGTTTCCAAGGAGCAGTGGAAGGGACCCTTGGAGCCGAGCGCCAGTTGCTGAGTGCCAGTTGCAGACGATCTGAGTGTGGGCGCCAGGTGCAGGCTAAGCTGGGAGCCCCGGAGGGCATGGGGGCGGAGGCTGAGAGCTGGATGGAAGAGCGGGTGTTGCTGGGGCCAAGTCCTGGCTCTGCCGCTCAGAGCCGAGGCTCTTGGCAATTGGCTCGCCCCCGAGCTTCGATCCCCTCGTCTGTGAAACAGAGACGCGAAGTCCCAGGGCTTTGCTGATATTTGAGACAGTGCCTAGTTGTACAAGTACAGTATTTGTAAATGTGTCTTCCTCAACGCAAAGTACATGCTCGCGCCTTCCTTCCTTCCCCCCCCCCCCCCCACTCCACTCCTTCCTGTCTCCTTCCTCATTAGACTAATTCCCTCATCGCAGGAAGGCTACAGGTGAGGCCAGGTTAGAGCAGACCAGGAAAGGTCTCAGTGAGCTGCCTCCCTCCGTCAGACACAGAGTTTGGGGCCCAAGGTGAGGAGGGAGGCCAGCAGAGTGTGTGACGGGCCACTGAGGCCAGCTGACCCCAAGACCACTGGCTGGACAGAGGGTCAGGAGAGCAGGGCCAGGTTGCACGGTTTGGGGCAAGTCTTAACAGCTGGCTCAGCTTCTACAGCCACGAAAAGGGACCAATTACCTTGGCTTACTACATGTAATTCCTGAGAATCATGAAAATCTCTATTTTGTCATCTGTGCTTCAGGGATTAGCTGGGATAGGTTCACACAGAAAAACTTCCCCTCGTTGCTGTGTGGTAACTCACTGACTCGGTCACAAAGAAAAGGCAGAATGAATGTCTGATTCTTTTCCTTTATCATTTTTCAAACCTTAAGTGGACTCACTGACAGCTGACAACAGGTGACCTGCCGGTTTTGGTTGGAGTCCCTGTACATTCAGGATTTAAACGTGTGGGGTGTCTCATTCCCCTGAGGTTCTCTTCCATTGCTCGAATGCTGTCTCCAGCCAGTGGGGGCCACTTCAAGTTGGGTCCCACGTCCTTTAGACATGACCCTAGTGATTGTATAACCTCCTTGTCCTCTCCTTTGAAATACCCGTAAGACTCTTCTTCAGCATTTCCAAGAAGCTCTGTGTCCTTCTGTGAGAAACGGTATTTTGAAACCACAATTTGGCCATAGGAATGCTCAGGCCACCGGACAGGTGACTCCTTCTGTCTTTTCAAAGGGCTGGGCCAGGAAATACTTTAAAAAAATAAAGCACAGCACCCTGGCTGGGTGGCTCAGGTTGCTGGAGCATCGTCCTGTACACCAGAAAGGTTGTGTTCAATACTGGCCAGAACACATACCTGGCTGAGGGTTCGATCCCCATTCGGGGTGTTCACAGAAAGCAGCCAGTGAGTCCATCTGTCTGTCTCTCTCTCTCTGTCTACCCCAGGGACCTCCCCTCCCACCCTCCCTATCTGAAACTGATAATACACACACACACACACACACACACACACCCCTATCCTCAGTTGAGGATTAAAAAAAGTAATAAAACACACTGCAAATACATAGTGCTAGTTTTGATTCAGATTTCAAGCTTCATGGTTTTTACCTAGATTTCTTAACTTACATTAGTATCTCTTTTCTCCCATGCCGAGCATCCATATTTTTGATGAGATTTAAAAAGATAGTATTGGGACATCACAGAACTATTCATGTGCTTTATTACATAACATGCAAGCAGTAGTCGTAGGGACACAGTAACAATATACCACCCCCGTCTGTGACTCTGTACTCTGGACGTCAAGCCACAGTAACTCGTTGCACAGGCTCTCTTATTTGTAAACCTCCCCCCTGCCCCATATTCCCACCCAGGGTGAAACACATCCCACCCCCCAGGCTGAGGTGCTTCTCTCCCCCAACGTTCTCTGAAGGGAGGAGACATTTCCTCCTGCTCCTTGTGGGGAGATAGTGTTGGTCTCAGCCAACCCTTCCCAGCGACTGCAGAACTTGTTCATCCATTGCTCAGCGTCCCAGCTGTGTGCTGGGCTGTGTGCACTGGGAGGAGGGGTCGCTGAAGTCCCGCGTCTACCTTCTCCCCGTCTTCTGCCTCTGACACTCCGACCTGAACGAGAGCGCAGCCTCAAAGGCCCTGGCCTCCTGGGACAGCGGCCAGCTGTCCTCTTTCCTCCCCGCTCCGGATCCCAGTGCTTACATGGGTAACTGGACCCGTGTCCACTTGAATACCACTGGTCTCTCTCCACGAGTGACCTGAGTGTGCGGGTGCCTAGCTAGCATCAGACGTGGTGGAGGGGCAGGAAGGACGGCGAAGGGGGCAGGACAAGAGCCCATCACTGCTCCGAGCCTGAGCTGCACGCACACTCCCGTCTCTGCACTGGGGGCCGCACACCGCGCAGCTCTTCCCCACACCCTCCTGAGCCGCTGTCACTGCCCACATTGAAATTTTAATTTCTGGTACTTGTAGATAACACATCATAGGTCCCCATGAATAACCCCTCCAAAGTGAAAGCTAATTATTTCCCAGGACACATGATATAAGATAACCCTGAAAAGTCTGTCATAATAATAAAAGATATAATTCGTTGAGTCCTTGCTGCGTGCCAGGTGTTATACGGAGCATTTTACAGCCACTGTCACATCTATTCTCACAACAGGACTGTAAAGAGGTGATTAGTACTCCTACTTAAAGGGGCAGGACGCTAAAGCCAGAGAGACCATGCGAACTTCTCCACACTACACAGGTTGGAAACAGGAGAGCCTGGACCCCAACCCAGTCCACAGTCGTGGCTTGATGGGCTCCAAAACTAACAGCCCTCAAGTTCAAACCAACCGACACATGGTCATATGGAGTCAGGAGATGGACTCGCAATGCCAGCTCAATTACCAGTGAAGAGGAGGAAGGAGGACGTGGCAACCAACAAGCTTCATGACACTACAGGGAACTGAAGCTGCCCTCCCTCCAGCAGGCCGGCCCTTGCCGCCCTGTGCTCTCTACCAAAGGGCCCAGGTAGGGAGGCATTCTCTTTGCAGGTGCACCCCCAGGTGAGAGGGAGCAGGCCAGGGCCCCTCAAGCCCAGTGCTCAGTGAGCAAGGGGCCAGCAGTACCGCGCTAAGGAAGTCTGCAGAAAGCAAAAGGAGGGACAGTGAAACAAGCAACCCACCAGGAACGCCCTGGGGCCAGGCTCTCTTAGTCCCTCAGGGGTGAGGCTATGTCCTCCGGGGAGGACCTCACCTCCAATACCAGCCACTGTTCCACTGTGGGTCACTCTGGAACCACAGATGGGTAATTTCGATTTTGTCCCCAAAAGGTTCAGAAATAGTCCAAAGAATCAGTTCGTTACATAAGCTCCAAAAAACCTTTGTACGTAAGCTGAAAATACACTGCTAATTCTTTTTCCGCCCTCCAGTTAGGTTCAGGCAAATTGTGTAACACAGTTCATTGTAGATTCTGTGATAAAACTGAACAACGGCGGGAAGATGCTCTGATAACTTCAGACCAACCACACAGAAATGTCCCAAAGTTGGAGAAAACCATTTCCATTATCGTATTTGTAGGGAAAAAAAATCAAACTCCTGAAGTAAAATCCTTTCGCAATATACACCTGAAGAATTTAAGGCCTAAAGAAATTAAAAGCCAAATCAAATGGCCTTGCCTTTGTAAACCAAAATCTATGGACTACGGCAAAGCTGTCCATGAGGGACCCGGATGCCACATTCGTGAGATGCAGCTGTGGGGAAGTGGCTGCCAACAACACTTCCCTTTCATCTCAGTGTGACCGAATACCTGGGTTCTGGCCAACGACACGGGGACGGGAGCGACACACATGCCCACTTCCAGGCCACCCTTATAAAAGCCTGGACATGACCTTCCACTGTCTCTCCCACTTCTCTCCCCTGCCTGCTGGGGACTGACCCCAAGCATGACCCTAAAGGCCAGCGTCCCGTATTACCAAAGCTCCCCCCAACCTGTGCTCCCGCATGACTGTCACTGAGCAGTCACTGCCCGTCACCGTCGCCAAGGCTGTCCCGTGTGAAAAGCCCAGGGCTGGCTCGTCACAGCAGCTAACGTTGCCTTCGTCACAGGAGAGTGGAAGGAAATCAAAGGCTAAAACCCACACCCTCACTTCCGTTACATCAGGCTCAGCCTCGGCCTAGGTGCTTGCTCAGAGGTGTAAGCGGGTTGAGGCTCCTTTAGGAACCCAGTCTGGGCTGCTTGGGAATCTGCTCATTCAGGACCACAGTGAACACGTGGCTGCTGCACTTCATTCATCAGGAGGCCGCACTGTTAATACGACACGTAAGATCCTCACAGCCCATGAACTCCGGAAAACAAACAAACCCCAATTCTAGACAGCGTTGTCTCGCCAAATGACGTTCCTAAGAGTCACTACCACCAAAGATGAAACTGAAGAAGGGAGGTGGAGCAAAAGGGGGTTCAATAAAACATCATCCTGGCCAAGTTATTCGGCCACGTTATTGCTCAGTCCAATGGCGGTTGTTGCCCAGGGTTCATGAAGCCGAGTACAACCGGGAACCACCGCCCAGAGAGGGGACGACAGAGCCGTGTTGCCAGGTTGGGAGGGGCCCCTGCTGCCCACTTCCTCATCTCCCTGACAGGAGCATTTGAGAAGCCGTCCCCATTTAGCAAAGTTTCCAGTTGTACCGTGGTGACATCCCTGGACATCAGCTCTAACTTGACATGCCTCCCCTTCTCATCCTGCACCTTCAGAACTCTCCGCGTCTGTTTTCCCTCCAAGGCCTGCATGTCATGCAGCTCACAATGAGTTGTGCTGACGCTGTCGCGAAGTCACCTCCGCAGTGCTGTGGGCAGCCCTCTGCCCCCGCGTGCCCAAGGTGGCTGATGCTGCTTCCTCACTGGAATTGCCTGGACCTGAGCTGCCGACTTCCTAGGGTGTTATCTTCCCTCTGGTCCCCACATTGTCCCCACCAGGGAGCATCACCCGTGGACTTCTGAACAGAAACTGCTACGATGTCACTGAGGCGTCTGTCTTCGAGGGCACAGGGTGGACAGAGGCCTTTATGGGGGGCCCTCGAGGTGTTGTCTCCCTCAGCTTTTCAAAGTTCCTGGTCTTGGATAGCAGTTCTTTCTTCTACATCTTCTTGTATTTTCTCTGTATTTGGACACACTGATATTAATTATTTCCACCGGCCACTCGCCTACTAGTCAATGGGGACACATCAGGGTTCTAGGAGCTTCACCTGCCTCATCCACTAGCCCCTTCCCTCTCTAGCAAACATGGGCTCACCTGTGTCTGTGAATAAGTGTCTGCCCAGCCTGTGCTTCCTCCCCTTTAGCTTCCAGAGGCCTTCACCTCAAAACCAACCCTAGCCTTTGTCCCCTCCCCATGTGCTTTGAACCCATCTTTCTGGAAGGCACAGGAAGCAACAGGGAAAAGACATCTTCCCCTGACGAGCCTGCTTTGGTCCCTCATGTTGGCAGCCTGGGCATGACTGTGGTGGACAGCTGGGCAGCAGCAGCCAGCTCGGCGGCGTCCTGGAGCCGACGCCAGCTGGCCTGGTGCCCTCGCTTCCACCGTGACCCTTGCCAGCTCCGAGGCGGTGCCAAGCCCGGGCAGCTGCTGCGTGGGTCGTTGTCGGTACGCGGGCTGGATGTGTTAGCGCCCCGTCAGCCTGCAAATTAATCCGGCGTTTTCTTCTTTGATAGTCTTTTTCCTTTTGAGGGCATATTTGGATTCCTATTGCACAGTCTTGTTTATATAACAATTAAAGCAGGAAGCAATTACCATCAATTATTGTGTGAGAGTAGTTACTGTCTTGTAATTACCGTGGTAACTGACATAAAGTTCAGATAGAAATGATCGTTGCCTACGCCCCACTCAAACCACAGTGTGGCCCGTGAAGAGTGGAGGAAGCACAGCCACAGAGGCACCATCCCCTCAGAGAAGATCTATCTTGACAGCATTTTCCTTAAATGTTTCTGTATTTCTCATTTCTTCAGTCATTCCTTCATTCAGAAACTTATGATGCTGGTGGGGAGAGCAGCCTCCAAAGTAGCCCCCCAATAATTGATGCTGCCTGGCTCTCAAGCCCGTGGGAGAATTCCCCCACGTGAGAGAGGACGGACCCATACAAACAACGGGTGCTGTTGACATGACCCTGTGTGGCTGCACGCCAGGGTTAGGGCAGGAAAGCCGTCCCTGCTTCCACCTTGCTCTCTCGGAAGGTTGCTGAGTGAGCGGGCAGCCCCCGGACACCCTCCCACGCTACTGCAACGGATCCACACGGTGAGGAACTGAGCCTCCCACCCACTGCCGGGACCAATGTGCCAGCCACGCGAGTGAGCCACTGTAGAAACAGATGCTCCCGTCCTGCCCCCGTCGAGTCTTTGAAGAGCAGCAGCCCCAGCCCACACCTGAGCTGCGAACCCACGACAGACCCTAAGCCAGAGCTACCCAGCTAAGTCACTTCCAAGCGGCCGACTCTCAGAAATCGTGAGTTGCCGTTAATGTTTATGGTTGTGGAAGCCGCTAGAAGTTGAGGTACTTGTTATGTGGCAGTAGATAATCGATATAGATGTTGATCATTACTAGTGATGGCTCTAGTGGTGACGCTAACTCCCATTCCCTGGGAAGAGAAAACACAAGCTCAGACACAGGAGTCTCCCTGCAGGAACAGGAGCCCTTCAGCTGACGGTAAGCCCTGCACGAGGGACTTGGAGATAAGCCGCACTGCTAAGTCAGGTTCTGATTTGCCGCTGCGGTCTCTCGGTGACAGAGATAAATACCCAGACTCTCTGACTCTGAGACCCAAAGAAGCAACTCATTTTCTAACTAGGGAGGGAGAAGCAGAGTCCTCGGAAAGAGCCATGCCGGGGCTCTGCTGTCCCTCGTGGACGCCTTCTGGGCCGATGCTCTATCAGTCAGTGTGAGGCGACGTCAAGGGCCCCTTCCTGCTGATTGTGTTGTCACTGAGCCGCCCGAAATGGAGACTTCTGTGTCGGTACTGATGTCAGTGTTTGAGGAACATGTTTTAGATAGTTGCACAGACTGATGAAATGTACCTCTCAGAGAGGCTGATTTGTGTAAGTTACTCCTTTTGTTCATTACCTCGGACACAGCGGAACTTAAATACACTTACCTGGTTCTGCGTTTCCAACTTGCACTGACACTGCGGGTGAGCGCACGCTATTTAAAACAATCAGCTCAGTACAAACCTGGCCCTTTGAACTGACTGCTATAATTTTCTGTAGTCTCCCCCCCACCCCCCTAAAAAAGGCTTGATTTAAATCCTAGCATCTCTAGTTACTTCTACATTGAAAACCCAACGTGAAGCCTTATTCCCTTACACGTGAGCGCAGACCTCTGGGACTGGCAGAGCATTCCCTACACGTTCGCTCAGTGGCTGGGCACTAGCAACAGTGAGGACGTCCACCGACATGCACTCAGAAGACAGGGACACTGAAGACGGGAGCAGCAGGGCACCTCGTTGCTGCGGTCCAGCCGCAGCAGGGTCCAGGGGTTCCTGAAAGGTGGGTAAGGCGTCGGCGATGGGAGACAGACGACATCACGCCTCAGAGGACAGTGAAGCTCTGTTCTGTTTATTGCAAGTACAAATGGATTTTTATATTTTCCTTTTTGGCATAGATTAACATTTGCAAGTGTATAGCATGATCAGTTAAGCAGAAACATCAATACAAAGGTAACCATGAAAAGTACGAAAGTTTCCATGGATATAATTATATTAAACAAAGATTGTTTTGACCAAAGTTTCCATAGATTCAGTTATAGTGAACAAAGATTATTTTAACTAGGAGAGTTATAAATCAGAAGATTAGGCATTTTCAGAAATTGTTCATAGGGCAAAAGTATACGGTAGATTGAGCAGAGGCAATAAGTCCTTTGTGATATCTAACTTAGCTATCTATCTTTTCTGTCTAAAATGTTTCTCTGTGTACTATAAACTTTAGCTTCATAGTAACTGTTTCTATATGCTTAATAGCTAACCAGCTTTTCTTATTTCTATGGCTGTCTAATTGATATATATTCTTATTTAAGGTAAAGGAGGAGCTGTTCTCCACCAACTTTTAGACATTCAGGGGCTATTTCATTAGAGGGGATTATTTCTTACTCAGGTTTATAAACACATTGTTTAAACAATTTTGGGCATGATTCAGTAGTCTGGGGAGAACTAGTTGTCCCTTCAGAAGTTCCCTCAAGGTTCGAGCCTCTTTCTCCTCATGGGAATCAAGGTTCAAAGTAAGACCATGAATAATAACAACAAGGAAGTTACTAGGAGCAATCCCAGGAAAATTACCGCCCCCCTTTGTATGCCACGTTCTCCTCCAGAAAGATGGATTCCTTGAATTCCTTCTTTCCATGTCCGGACCTTGTCAGACAACATGGTTGGAAGAGGACGTGGCACCTCGTCCCCATCCCAGAACTGGAAAAGGCAGCACTGGGACAAGACCCGGGCTGGGGGGGAAGGGGGGGCAGAGCCAGGGTGGAGCCGGTGGGTGGCTGCCTCCAGACTGCTGTCACAAGTCAAGGTAAACAGGGGTGCCACTAAATGACATTTCATTCAGAGAGTCTGGAAGCTCGCTCGTCCTGCCAGATCGTCCTGCCAGCGCCCCAAGGCTCCCAGGGACGATACATGCACAGAACCTGCCTGGCAACGCAAAGACCATTTCTATTAGCTGGGTTTTGTTCCCAGAACCCAGTGCAAAACTAATAAACCAGGCTGTGCCATGAGACTTAATTCCCATAAAGCCAAAACTACTCCTCACCTTACCATTGCATTGCACGGCAAGGTGGAAAGCTATGCTGGAGGGAAGACACCAAGCTCTTATGACAAGGCAAATGTATCACCATTGGCAAAGCCTGAGCCCCCCGCCTCCCCTGCCAGAGCTGCAGGGTAGGGCCTGGAAACCACGAGGGGAGAAGGGCGGCTTCCTGAGAGCCAGACAGACACTCTGACTGAGAGCCATTCCATGGGGTGTTTGGCCTTCAGATCTTTGCATAAGTGGGTCCTTTCTTCTGATTCCAATCTCACCTTTCAAATTAAAAGGCCCAGAGAAGCCTTCCCAGACACCCCAACCTAAAGTAGCCAGCTCCCCAGTTCCTCTCCATCATAACACCTTGCTTTAATGATGACATAAAATTTCTCATTCCCTGAAACTATCTTATTTGTTTATGATGTGTTCATTAGCTGCTCCTGTCGTTCACCTTCTACCTCGTTCTGAAAGCCTCCGAGAGCGGGAAATATGTCTTCTGGTCGGCCCCGGTAACTACAAGATCCTGGCCTATAATAGGTGCTTTATTTAGAAATAATGGATGAAACCCTTGACTCTTTGTATGATGCTAAGTCAGGTTTTCACTGTACTTGTCAATCTTCCCCACTTTATGCAGATGAGCCATAGCAGCCCCGAACTTGGGTTCCTCCAGACTTACAGAGTCCCACCTTTTTGGTCTGGCATCTCTAAGGACCACTCCCCACATTGCTGAGAACCTCTTGGTGATTTGGGGGGGGCCATCCCTGAATTTCCCCAGTGCTGTGAGGTGGGGGAACGAGCAAGGATTCGGGGAGCAAGGATTCGGGAAGCAGGCGGGGTGCACTCTGCCTCCGTCGTGAGTTGCTGCTCACCAGCTCAGCAGTGCGGCAGAGACTCCCAGTTTCTGGTTTCTCTTCCGGAACAACGATTCTCGATGCCTTCTTTTCAAGATGATCATAAACAGCCCTGGCTGGCGTGGCTCAGTGGATTGAGTGCCAGCCTGAGAACCAAAGGGTCACCGGTTCAATTCCCAGCAGGGCACATGCCTGGGTTGTGGGCCAGGACGCCAGTTGGGGGGCGTGAGAGGAACCACACATTGATGTTTCTCTCCCTCTCTTTCTCCTTCCCTTCCCCTCTCTCTAAAATTAAATAAATAAAATCTTTTTAAAAAAGATGATCATAAACATTACTCAAGGCACCGTATGCAGAACACTTGGTATACAGCAATAACAACTCACAGCTCTCTCCCCAACCCCCTCCCAAGGGGTCACCTGCACACGCTGTGAATATCCACATTCCTCTCCACGAGGAAAACGCGTGTTTTTATACCCTTATCGTAACACTTTGTCAAGAACCCACTGGACAGGTTAAGTAGGGTCTCTGTAAAGTAGGCCATGCGTGGGAGCCAAAGGACAGGGCGGCGTCCCCCGTGAGCCTTGTGGAACCTGCCGGCCCGAGTGAGGCCCTGCCTAATGGTGGCTGCCCAGGCTGCAGTTTTCAAAATGCTCTTGGGGTCCCCCCAAGGTTTGCTTAATAATTTCTCCTGATTAAGTGACCGCACAGGTTCTGTGAGCTACACGCCTGCGGCTTTCCTGCTCCTCGTTTGCCGTGGAACAGATGGGTGAAAAAACAAGTAAATAAGTGACCACGTCACCATGTGCGTTTTCTGGAAAAGGCTTCTGGGACTCTGTCTGACCTTCGGGAGAAATCCGAGTAGATCCATTCCAGATCGGGCCTCTCTGTTCATCCTCACCCCCGAAATTGTCTGGCCACGGCCTGGGGCCACGCCTCTTCACCCAGAGCCCTCCTGTCTCCAGGCCTCCACCCACGGTTTCCGGTCAGAAAGCCTCACCCTCTCTGGGACTCCCGGGTCTCCCCTCCTGAAGCATTCTTCAGATAAAGGCCTCTTCTCCAGCGCTTCACATTCCCCCTGGGATGATACTTTCCACACTGTTTTTCTTTCTTTCTTTCTTTCTTTCTTTCTTCTTCTTCTTTTTTTGTTACTAAATATTGGTCTTCTTGACATTATTTTCTGCCTCCCGAGTGACGGAGGTTTGTATGAGTCAGCCGGCCTCAAGGCCATGGTATCAGAGGCTGGTGAATAGTGATGTAGTTTTCATTTATCAGGATAAATGGGATGAATCATCAGTGAACTTGAGGATGATATCTATCCTTGTCTCTGATTTACTGAAAAAAACAAGTAGAGGTAAATGAGGGCCAGAAATGCCTTCTCTAAACTGGAGGGGGCCTGGGAGCGAATAGAACTAAACAATGAGGCAAACTCTTAGAAAAAGTACCGTGGTCTCCAAAGTCTCTGCCCCTGCCTCCTATCCATGGTAACTTTTCAGCATGTGCCTCCAGTACACACTTGCTGGTGGATGAAATACATACTTACATGTAAATGACATAGTACTAACGCACATACATGCACATGCTAAGCTATATGATGTACGCAAATTAAGTGCTAATGTTATATGTTTTATGAAACATGAACAGAAACAGAAGGAAAGATGGTGTCAACCCATATATTCAATATCAAAGACTTGCTTTTTTCTTTTAGATAAAAATGTATACACTGCCAATCTGAAGAGGCTCCAGACTGTGGGATTCCAATGTACAACATTCTAGAAGGGGAGAGACCATGAAGACGCTGAAGAAGCAGAGGTTGCCAGGGGCTGGGAGTGCAGACGGTGGAGGGGCGGGGGGCGGAGGGCCTGGGGACAGTGAGCTCTGTGTGACACCACACCGGTGGGAGACTGCCTGTCACTGTTTGTCCAAACCCACAGAGTGCGCACCGAGAGTGAGCCCTGACAAACTCTGACTCTGCCTGATTTTGATGTGTCAGTGTAGGCTGGACAATTGGAAGGAACGTACCACTCTGGCAGGGGACACTGATATGGGGGGGCTCTTTCTTATATGGAAGTAGGAGGTATCTCTACCTTTCTCTCAGTTTTCCTGTGACCCTAACACTGTTCTAGGAATTAGTCTTAAAAAGCAATAAATAATTTTTTAATTCTAAAATATAGAAAACTTACAGTAAAACGAGACGGAACGCAGCCCTACTAAATTATCGGTGGAGAAGTGCGAACGTGCACATCCCCCCAGACAGAGAGCGTGGGGAGGAGACAGGAATGAGATGAAGTGGCCACAACTTTAAAAACGAGCATGAATTCGTGGGTCACAGCCACCAGCCACCCGCAGAGAGAGGCAATCGGGGTCCCTGCAGGCTGGGACACCAATGACCCCGAGCCCTCGCCCTCGCCTTTAAGCCCGGCAGTGGCTCCCACCCCAAGAGAGAGGCTAAAGGAGATGAGGGGTAGTTCTTGGTGCGAGGAAGGTGCTCTCTGTCCGCCACCCTTCCCCTCTTCCGTTTGTGCCCATTTCCTGTGGTTCTAGCTCTTCACTCAACCAAGTTCTCCCTCTTCCTAATGACGGCCACTCGGATGAGGAAACAGCACGGTGTCACCACGGATGGTCTACTGGGAGGGAGGCAGGTCCGGCTCCTTTGCCAGGCAGCAGCGTGGCAGCTGGCCAGCCTTGGAGGTGACCCCACAGCAGGTAGTAAGTGTGGTGGGTCCGACACCTTCATCGTTCTCCTTCAGGAAGAAACAGGCCCAGAGAGCAGAGCTCTGCCTGGGGTTGCTCAGCCCGCAGTGAGCACTGGACCCAGAGCCAGACCTGCAAGGCCTGCTGTGTCGTCTCCTCCCTGCTCGTCCCTGTCCTCCCACACGCTCGTGGCGGTCACCAGGTGCTTTTAAATTCCAGTCACTTTGAATCCTCAACATGAGACGTTCGTTCCCTCGCACAGTCTGGCTATAATTAAGTCATCAGCACAACTCATGAAAACAAAACCGTGCCTTTTTAATTAGTGTCTTGGATGTGAATAAATGGCTCATTATTCTCCCCCATCTCCAGCTGAGGTCGTTGTTGAAGTCTGAGGTGATAAGGAGTTGCCAGACAGGGAGGTTCAGAACAGCCTGGCGAGGGTCACTCTTCCTCCGTGGGTCGAAAGCACTGGAGTGGCCTGGGGGGGTGTGACTCACTGACCCAGCCACGGATGGACAGTAGGAAGCCGAAGGAAACTGCTCACAGGTGGGCCCGGGGCACCTCAGAACAAAGGTCCACCATTGGAAGAACAAACTCCCTGACAAGGCCCGTCTGGGGCCCTGTAATGTCCCCTAGAGGAGTGGCATTAGGGACTGAGCTGTGTTTCCCCAAAATTCCTAGGCTGAAGCCCCACTCCCGAAGTGACTGTGTTTGGGGATAGAGTCTTCAAATAGGAAATTAAGGTCAAATGGGGTCCTAAGGGTGAGGACCTTATCCAATATGACTAATGTCCTTCTAAGAAAAGGACACCAGGGAGGTGCACACACAGAGGACACGGGAAGAAGGCAGCCACCTCCAAGCCAAAAAGAGAGGCTTCAGGAGAAACCCAACATGGTAGCGCCTTGACCTTGGACTTCTAGCTGACAAAGCCACGAGACATGAACTTCTGCTGTCTCAGCCACAGGTCTGCAGTGTTTTACTATGCCAGCCCTCACTACTAATGCTGGGGGTCACTGGATTTAAACAAATCTAAGCTCATGTGAGTCCAGTTATTGTGCCTTTGAACCGTCGAGCTCAGAGTCATCTTTCATTTATCCACTCTCCAAACACATATTAAGGACCTACTATGTACCCGACCCTGTGTTCAGTGTGGAGGACCCTTGATGTGGTCTTGACTTCACATGTGAGATGCCGATGGGAATGGAAATGGGAAGTGAATGCGAGTCTATTCAGTGAGGCCGATGGGCTGCTTCTCCGACGTTCGGGAAAGTCTCTGTACAGGAGCTGATGTGTAAAATAAAGGTCTGGAAAACCGAGAGGGAGCTTGCTCAGCATCTGGTTGGTGAGGAGGAGAAACTTCCAGGAAGACAGCTGATCGGTTTAGGCGTGTGGAGCACCAGAAAGAAGGCAGACCTGGAGGCCGTGTCCAGAGATGGGGGACAGTGGTCTAATAAGCTGTGGTGTGGGTCCCAGGCCAGCGGGCTCTCAGGCCCGGTCCTCCTCCTCCCTGTCCTGCTCTGAACCACATCGAAGCTGGCCCTGCAGGCTCCATGTCAGCTGGGTCCCACCCACATGCTGACAATGAGACTGGGGGGAGGGGGAGCAGCAGCAGATGGGAAAAGCCAGGGGGTTCCCCTGCTTTGCATGGCATCCGGTGTGGCTGCTCTCCAAGCTCCCTCCATCCCAGACTGACCTTCCCAGGACGGGTGCAGGTTTCAGGGTACCCTGGTCCCTGAGCACCAGTAATAATGCTTCCTCCCTTTGTCCCTCTGGCCTCAGTCCCTAACCTCTGGGCTGCCTCTGCCCCTGCGACCACCACTGTAACCAGCGCCCTGTGTTAGAGGCCCTGTACTCAACACTCATGTGGCCTCCGCCTGCCGGTTAGACCCTGCCTAAGACACCTCACCTTGCACTTTACCTTGCACTTTCTTTTTAGTTGACAGGGCGCCACAGAAGGCACAAACACATCAGGCTTGCTTTAGGAAGGTGGCTCCAGCCACAGGCTAGAAATTAGGTAACAGGGCGGGACAGTGGAGCGAGGGAGGCAGAGGAGAGAGACATGAGCAGGCGCAGTGGCCACATTCACAGCCGGCACCAGAGCACATCAAGCACAGGACAGGCCGAGCTTCCTCAACACGTATCCACCTCTCCCTTCTGTCACCTCTGACACCCTTACGTCATCTAAATGCATTACAGGTGATGCAGAGCTCAGTGGACTGGAAGTCAGAGGGACCAGGTTCGGGTGCTTACCCTGCGGCTAATGGACTCTGACTTTGGTCAAGCCATTTAGTGGGAGCTCCGTACACACGTGACTGGGAAAGTGACCTCTGCTCCTGACTTTTTCCATCACCTTGCGAGTCGGCTACTTTGAACACACTCCCTCCACGCTAAGGAAAAATAGAAGAGGGAGATTCAGGGTTCAGCGAGACAAGCAACTTATTCCCAATTACTCAACGAGCGAATGGAAGTGAGACTCAGTCCAGGCCCGGGCGGCCCGACCCCCACCATGAAAACCTGCCCTGCTGTGGGACCGCCCAGCTGACCCTGACCTTCAGGAGCACGACCTTCAGGAGCGCTGCCGTCAGGGCGCAGCACAGTCTGCTGATACAATCGCTGTGTTGCAGAGACCCTGAAACTAGAAACCAGCATTAAGAGCCCATTGTTCTCTGCAGGTGCCGAGTTCCCTTTTTTAATCTAAAGAACCCACTTTTGTCCTCATTTCTAGTCCTTTGGACACTGTGTTTCAAAGCTTATTGTTTCCCCACAGAGTTCTAGGGACGGGTTATTTGCTTTTAGTTAACAAAAGGAATCGCATGTTGTTTGCTCCCCAAAGGCAAACACGCCTGGCTTTCTCCAGGAAAGGAAGGAAGAAACCCCCGCTTCTGGTTGCTGGGGAAGACCCTAACACTGAACTGAGTGGGTTTTATAGGAAGACAGAGAACTTCGTCTTCAAGTCCCCATCTTCAAATCCAAAGCCCCGAACTGCAAGAGGAGTCTCACAGTCAATCTTCCTTTGAGTTGTGACCCCCACCCTGCTCTCCCCTACGCTTTGTGATGCCACCTCCCCTCTTCAAGTCATCTTTATAAAGTAACAATGTCTTTGTAGAGTTAAATGAGAACACATGTCCACATCACCCACTAAAAGTCAGACGGTCACTAGCTGCGGCCCTTCCTCTGCTCGTGTGACATCGCGTACGCTGCTTTTTGGCAGCCCCCTAAATACTTCACATCTGCTTGAGGGGGCCTGCTGCCTAGCAAATAAAGGCAGTGATTTTAATTTCGGCAGCATCCACTCACGCGGCCCCTTTTTGGCTAGGAGGGGGCGTTGTAGCAGACGCGGCCACGGACGTCAGCCCACCACGGATGGCCACTGCTCTCCACGGGAAATGGTGAGCTTGTACTGGCTACCGCCCCCTGTGGTTAACCGGGGAGGGGCTAGTCCCACCGTAAAGCTCACCTGGGCAGGTGACGTTCCCTTCTCAGGCCTCAGCTGTAAAACGAAGAGGCCACACATAGAAGTGCTACATCTGTGAGTCTATGAATTCTACAATTTCTGCAAAGTAAATATGTTTCTGCCTTCAAGCACAGCGCCCGAATGGCCCCACCCACAAGGATGGCACCGGAAGCCAGCTACACGCCAGGGTGTCTGATGGCCGAGAACAAAACCCACATCCCGGAACACTCAAGACCTGAAAAGCCCATCAGGAAGGAGCCAGCAACCCTGCCTATAGTCACGAAGAGGAGATATTTGCCCAGGGGCTGGCTGCAAAGGAGGCGCGTCAGCTGAATGAAATGCTTTGCCAGGAGCAGAGAACCATAAATACTCCATGACACCCAATTGATTTCCCCAAATGAGCCCCATTCCTCACTTGCAGATCAAGCCCACGAGCCCCGGGCTGCTCTTCAGCCTCTGCCGTCCTCTATGCCCTGTCCACGGCTAAGTTTCTTCTGCCCCACCCAAGGATCAACCCCACTCGACTTTCCCTTGACACGACCAAGCGTCCTGAACCTTTCTAACACTTGCCTTATGAAATGGTCACGTCAAGTGGGGCGGGGCACTTGAGAAAACTGAGGCAAAGGGAGGGAACAAGACGGAAGAGGTGACGTCGTGAAACACAGAAGTGCTCGATGGGACGCCAGCTCTCCCTAACACCCCAGCCCACGCAGAGCGTGTCCCAGTTCTGTCACGTGAAGCTGCACAGAGCAATGTCAACGTCTGTCTGAGGTTCCGGCTGCCCGGCCAGCCCACTGCAAGGGCCAGGGGCATCAGTAACTCATCACACCTGTCTGTTAGGCATTCATACCAGCTGTGGTGACGGGTGTATTTTTTAATTTAGGTCCTTGTCTCATCAGGCATTCCACGCATGAACTGGCTTCCTAAGGAGCAGATTGGGGATCACAGCTCCTGTGTCTTATGGACCTGCTATGTTCTAGGCCCCCCGGGAATCCTTCCCTGGGTGCTTTGCACACAGCCCACTGATGAGCAGAGAGAGAGCTGGGGAGTGTCACAGGACATCCAACAATCAGGAGTCTGTTCCTTCCTCCCTGTGCCACTGGCCAGATACCAGCCCAATGGCCCTGGTGGCAAGGGGCTCTAGCGCCCCCCTGGTGTCCAGGCAGAGTGAATGGGGCAGTTGAACATCTGGCCAGTCACCACAAGTGACATCCAGGCCCCACCTTAGACCTCTTGGAGGGAAGGGCAGTCATGACTTGCAGCCCAGGCAGCACCTGCGACCTTCTCAGGAACACAGAGGCTCAAGCCTCAACATAGGCACCCACACGTGAAGGAGATCTCCGAGTTATCTTGTGCTGAGAAACACTGACGTCAGCCCCAGGGCAGCCACTCCTGTCACCACCAGAACTGCCGAACCCACCCAAACAGCAACGGTTCGTGAAGGTGAGAGTTTTCTGTGATGTGGCCCCCCACGTCAAGAGTGATGTGGGTGAAGGAATGAAGAAACGCACCCACCACGCAAACTGGCATTCATTAACCCACTCTTCCGTGTCAGGTACAGAAGTAGCCACGTGGTACACATGAGCTCGTGCAGGAGTGACCACTCTCCTGCGGGAGATGCTGTGCTCGCGGTTGCAGGAAAGTGAGGAAAAGCAAGTGTGATAAGCAGAGACCCTCCCTCAAGGTCGCCCGCCGGTTAGTGAGACAGGACTCTGTGCTTCCTGCCTGGGAGGTTTCACACTCAGCCTCGCAGTCCCATAGCTGCATCTCAAGCGTGTTCTTTAGAAAATGGCACAGGAGATAATACTTTGAAAAGGACTCTAGAATGGTGTGATTTGGGGAGGAAAACGGAATGCTCAATAGAGGTTTGAAATATGCAAATTTTAAAATTTTGAATTATTCAGTGGGAAAAAAAGAGATTTTCCTAAAGTTAGATTTAAAAGAAAGAAGAGATCTTCAAGGCTGTTCCAGTTAGCTTTAACCTCAGCGAGAAAGTCGACATGTCCCGTGTGGACACGATTAGGCAGCCGAAGTCAGGACATCCTACCCCACAGCTTGTGGAGATAATTACAAAATCAACTCTCAACCCAAAGTGAGCAAAAGAAAATGCCCACTGATATTCTGGTATTTTGAGGACCTGGAGACTGAGCTACCCTGGCCTCTAGTTGTCCCTCAGGCCTCCGAGCTCTGCAGTGCCCTTCTGCCTCTGCTGCTCCCTGCCCGGTCCATCTGTGCACCCCCTGGTAATTATCTGTACTTCGCTTGGCGGGTGGGGGTAGTGGGTGGCGCTGGAGATGTTAATTGTCTAGCCAAGCAGAGTATTTCTCTTGATGTTGACTAGTAGTTCTCAACAGTAAGTGAGCATAAGAATATCGGGAGGGACTGATGAAACGCAGATTCCTGAGCCCCATGCCCAGCAATGTTCGTTCAGGACAGACTCGGGGACCTGAGTGTGCATGAAAAGCAGCCCGTGATAGGGTGCTTCTCCCCTGAGAAGAGGAGGCAGTGGAAGCTCTGAAATCTGGGCGTGGGGAGGGGCCATCTTCCCTCTGAAGGCCCCTCCTTGTCTCTTTGCAGCCTCCGCAGTCGCCAGAGACCCTGCCCTGCTCTCACAGCCGCCAGCTGTCACCCATGTGCGTTGTGTCCGAACGTCCCCTTCCTCTAAGGACAGCAGTTACTGACTTAGTCAGGGCTCCCGTCCGGTATGATCTCATCTTAACTCGATCACATCAGAGGCCCTGCCCACAAAAAGGTCATGTTCAGACACACAGGGGTTAGGACTTGAACTTACCTTTTTCAGGGACACGACTCACCCCACAAACCCGTGTGTTTCCAACCTCCACCATCACGTGACTGAGCAAACGGAGTGGCTTGCCACCCGCCCTCCCGGCTTAGCAGCATCTTGCCTTCCAGTTCACATCAGAACCCCTCTACTACCGGAGGGAGCTTCCTAAAACACAGACCTTGTCATGCCACTCTCTTGCTTAAAACCCTGTAGCGCTTTACCCAGTCCAAATACTCTATCAAGCCACTGGGTTAGGTGGCCCTCACTGACCTTCCTAGACTTGCGTCTCACATCCCAGGCCCCAGAACGACAAGATACTTACAACTCCATTGGCACCCACCTTTCTGTCTCTGCACCTCTGTTTCTCCCGTTTAATCTGTCTAAACGGTTTTTGTAAAGCTCAAATCCACCTTCCCCACGCAGCCCAGAGGCATTTCGATAGTACAGACCTGATCTGGTGGGGCTGCCCACACCTGGAGGAGAGAGCCCTCCTTGCTTTGCTCGTCCAGAGCCCCTCCCAGTCAGGTGCTGGGTATTTCCGCACGCGCACCCCCCAGGCCACCCCCCCACCCCACTGCATCCCTCAACCCTGTTTTCATCCTATTGCTCACAGTTCTCCAAACCCCAGTCCACTGTTCTTGCTGCCCTCTCTGCCCACGTTGACCTGGTCATCTGTGTTGAGCTGTTATCAATCTTCACAAGTGTCACTGCCTCCAGGAAGCCTCCACAATTCCCAACCCAGTGCAAAGGCGACTGCCTTGTCCTGTGTCCTCCCACTGTGGGCATTTCTAGCCACGTCTCTATAACCCGGTGCTGTACACACTACAACTCCACCTCCTGGACAGACGCAGTCTCAGAAGACTGGCTGCGTCTTTTTAGTCTCCACGCCAGGCAGAGTGGCACACAGCGGCTCTGAAAAATGTCACGCTCGAGAACAACAAAGCTATTTAGCTCCCGCCGAAAGCCTGTCCCCTGGGGGAAAGCCCCCCAACATGAGCACCCGGGAACTTCCTAGCAGGGCCAGGTGGTCTACAAGCTGTGGGACTCATCAGCTCCATGCAGTGGGTGTCACCTCTGCACTCAGCTTCACTGACCAAGAAAATGAATTCGATCCCGACTCCCTGCGCCCCCGAGAGCAGCTTGCTGGGAAAAGTCGTTAATGTGGCAAACGATCCTCCCAGCAGTTAACATTGTGTGCCTGCCCCATTTCCCTTCTTGTAGTCCAGCTGAGCGTCAGTTTGCTCAGTGGCATTTCCATGAGTATCTTCACTTCGTCGGCACCGCTGTCCACCTATCCAGCCGAGGGCTGAGTTCCCGGCTGTGGCCAGGACTGGGGGCGGGCGCCAGAACTAGGGGCAGCTTCTCCCCAGAGGGAAAGGCCTCAGTCTCCAGCCTCCCTGCCCTGCTTACCACTGAAACGCGGACTGGCGGACACGACACGGAGCAGGGAACTTAAAAGACTGCCCTTCAGAAGGATGTTAGAAAGTCAGGGGTGTCTATCGTCTTCTGAACAGAGGCCGCCCCAGGAAAGCTGAGCGGACAACATGGGACAAGCGTGGGTGTCTTTGCCCAGGTCCTCACTCTGCAACCACATCTAGCACATACACAGTTTCATGTGCTAAAAACGGGCACCATGGGCCCTGGTCACTGAGGATGCGACAGTCCCTGACGTCACACCTCTGACACTCAGTGAGGTCAACAAACAGCTCCTGAGACCTCCTGTGTAGTAAACACTACCCTGGAGAGACTGTTCGGGTTGCAGGCTGACCGGCGGGCAGGCCAGCTGGCGGTGGGAGGTGGCAGTGGGTGTGGTCTACACACAGGCTGCAGCTCCGGACAGCTTTGGAGCTTACTCTAAATGTGACGGGAAGGCACTGAAGGGCTTAAGGGAAAGGCTGAGGTTATCCAAATTGCCTGCGAGAAGAGCACTCAGCCTCTGCATGGAGAACGGGCTGCAGAGGAGCGAGGCTGGAGGCAGGTGGACCAGTTAGAACCACTGCTCCCGCCCTTCTGTCTGAGTGAGAGGAACATGGCGATGGCACCTGGTGGGAACGTGCATAGGACGTCCCAGGGGAGGGAGGAGAGTGGCTTATGGGCAGAAGGGAGCCAGTCAGACCCCAAGGTGCGTGGCCCGAGCAGCTCCGTGGACGGCAGCACCAGGTCTGCTGCTTGGTGAGGGGTGGGCAGACTTGCAGGGGAAAAGCCACAGGCCCGTCGGGGATGCGTCAGGGCTGAGGTGCCTATGTGACGTCCGAGGGGACAGGGCAAGTGTGAGAACGGAGCCTGAGGAAGATGGAGAGGAGGAGGCAGCCAGGTGAGGGAGCTGAAACGGGGAAGTGCAGGGCAGCTTCAAACTACTGCTCAGAGGTGAGTGTTTGCCACATGCCATCAATTAGGCTTTATACCCTATCTCATTCCACCCCGTTATGAGGGAGGTGTTATTCCCGAACGACACAGAGCTTCGGAGTGGGAGCAGCGCAGTCTGCTCGTGTGTGTCCCAGCTCCACGGTCCCCTACCTCTGTGACCTTGAGGGACTTCCCCACACTCTCGAGGGCTCTGCCTCCTCGTCTGAAAACTGGGAAGAAGCACACACCCTTTATGAGCAGTCAAAACGGCAACACACACAAACAGCAAGTGACAGCACACATTTACAGCTGCTCAGTAATGGGCATCCCAGTCATCACTGTTTGTTACAGCTCTGCTGGGGCATGAGTCATGTCCCAAGCGAACATACGTTCCGCCCCTAACCCCCAGCACTGGTGACCGTGCGCTCATCTGGAAACAGTGTCTCTGCAGGTGTCATTAAGTTGAGATGAGGTCAGACTGGACATGGGTGGACCCTGACCCATGGGCTGGTGTCCTTAGAGGAACAGGGAAGCTTGGACACAGGCACACAGGACGAAGGCCGGGTGGAGGGGGAGACTGGAGCAAGGCTGCCCAAAGCCAATGACGGGCAGTGACACCAGAAGCTGGCAGAGGGAAGGGAGTGGCTCCCTCAGAGCCTCCAGAAGGGGCACCTGCCAACACCTGGACTTCAGACATCTGGCCACTAGAACTGTCAGAGAGTTTCGGTTGTTTTAAGCCACCCACTTTGGGGTATTTTATCACAGTAGCCCTAACAAAGAAGCTGATACAAGTTCTATTTTACAAAACAAGGAAATTGAGGTCCCAAAGGGTTGACATGCTTTCCCGAATGGCAAAAGAATCGGTGCCCCGAATTTGTATCAGAGCAGCGTGTCTTCTCCTCTCAGCCCCATGAGGCGCCAAGCTTGCAAGTCGCTCAGACGGTCTGTGCCCTCCAGGCCCCGCGGGCCAGGGGAGACAGATGGAACACTGAGCAAAGCAAAGGAAGCTCGGACAACAGCATCCTGGCAAAGGCCGCTGGGCGTGTGAGACTCAGCCTTTCTGGTTTGGGCTGGGGTCAAGACCTCGACCAGCCATGTGAAGGACTGAATGGGGAGCAGCACGTGTAAGGAGGGGCCAGTGCCCAGGAAGCCCGGGATGGAGCACTGCTTCCAGAGTCAGGCGGGGGCACCCTTCCTGGGGGGGCTGCTGCCACTGTGCGAAGCACTTCCCCACAGAAGCTCCCGGAACCCTCGCCCCGCACTGTGAGGAGGGCGTTCCTACGCACGCGTCTGACAGAGAGGAACACCGACACTCAGAGACCACTTCACTCGAGGGGCGAAGCCACTGGCCCAGGTCGCATAGCCAGTGCCTTCGAACAGGACTGGAGATCATCCTTGGTCCGATGGCCCCTCTTTTTTACCACACGCTGTACTCGTTCTCAACCTGTTACCCTGGCCCCACCTTGGTTTTGCCCCTTGCAAGCAGCCTAACCTCAGAAAGGTACCAACCTCACCGAGACTATGTCTCCCCATCTACACCCTGGAACGAGCACAATCATAGCTGACGTTCAGCCTGAAGCCCACGACCCCTCCCTGGACAGCAGCCAAGCGGCCCTACATGGGCTTCCCAAAGCCAGCAAGGTCGCAGTGCCACCAGGCAAGAACGGTACTTACCAGAATTCTCGCAGCTCCCTCTGAACGTGAGTGACGGGGAAGAACCGGCACTTACCTGTCTCTCTGCAGCACCTCCAGGGGGTTGGTTCAGAGGCAGAGAAGGCCATCGGGAGGGCAAGTGTTCTGCGACTTGATCTACAGGTAGAAACAAAAAAAAGAGAGAAGATTGAGGGATGGGTATTCCTGGGCAAAAAGAACAGATGTAGCCAGGCAGGTTCCCGGGAACACGGTGGTTTCATTTCAGTTTGATGCTAGACAGCTCCAGTCTGCTTAACAAATGCACCTGGCTGCCTAGAAAGACTGTGCACTTCACTTGAAATCGGGGGCCCAGATGGACGCAGCAGGTCCCCTCTAGGTCTAGGGTGGTTTGAAAGACTCAAAAGGCAGGTGGAGACAGGGGAAAAGAACGTAGCAAGGGTGGCTCTGCAGACACGAGGAGTCGGTCCAGCGTGGTCTCTCCAGGGTGCCCCTTAAACGGAGAAGCAGTAAGAGCCACGGCAGTAATCATGGGCAGTGTTGATGGGCTGCTTATTGAGTGCCTGGCAGCGCTGTAGGCACCCTTCCACCCAAAAAAGGAAGTTTTTATTTCTGGTCTATACATGAGGAAACCAGGGCAGACCTCAGCCCAAGGAATCTTCCTCCACATCACATGCTCTTAACCGCTGTTGTACATGGCTCCGTGGTCTGGTGGCCAGGAAGGAACAAAGAGGGGACAGGAGTTAGTCCGACCCCAGAGAAGGAAGGCCACGCTGAACTTCCCCTTGGAATGAACGCCAGATCGACAGTGAGCAGGGGAGGCGAGAGCGAGGACGGGAGCGGTTCTGCAGGAGCCCCGGGGACCCCCTGCATCAGAGAGCTGCAGAGCCCTGCAGCCCACCTGACTGGCAGGAGACAATCCCCCAGCTGTGCAGAGCTGGCTTACGCACATTCTCTGTGCACGGGACACCTGCCGGCGGCCAGGAAGTGAAGAAAGAAACACCCAAAACTCAGGAGAGCAACAGATTCTACAAGATGGTGCTCCAGGTGCCCCTGGCAAGCAACCTGGACCTAGACGATGCTGTTGTGATGAGGGACTGCTCCCAAGCAGCCACCACGTTTGAGCCGGAATGGCCATGCGCAGCACAGAACAGCAGGTCCGGTCACCGTGGGAAGGAGCCAGGCATGGTGCCCCGTGGAAGTGCAGTGGACAAAGGGCCCGTCCACCACCGCGTCCATGGCCGTCTCCACTCACGTCAGTCTCTTTCTGGAAAGTCCTAGGATTGCCCAAATAGAAAGAGCTAGCGTGAGGCCCCAGCTGGGCACGTTTCAGTGCACGGCTCAATCTTTCTTCCCAGGCTTCAGCATCTTCTGTCCCAGAGCGTGGCCAGGCACAGGTGTGCTGATGGAGGGGTTGGACCACAGGATGTGTGCGGGAGGCTGGGCGTGTCTGGGCACATCACCGATGCTTAACGAACAGCAAATGTGCCCACTGTGCCTCTGTGAAACTGAAAGGGCTGTTTGGCAAACAATTTTGTTCACTAATTTTTGCTCTTTCATTATTGTTCTCCTCAAGAAACGTAGAAATGTGTGCTGTGTGTGTGCAAGCAGATGTGACACTTCCGCAAAGTGCTGTTACAGTGTGCTGCTGGCTGGTTTTCAGTGGGGAGCCTTCACAGAGGAGGTGACACCGGGCCTGGGCTTTCCAGGAAGAGTGGATGCCGATGACACAGAAGGGTGACGGGTCTTCCAGGCGGAGAAACCTGCACAGCCCGAGGGCTCAAACTGCCTGATGCCCGGGTGCACAGGGAGCTGGCACCTGTGTGGGGACTGCCTTGTTTCAGGAGCTTCACCTTCCCAATGGCCTAACACAGCCCTCGGCGGCTGTCAGGTTCTGGCCTCATTTAGAACTCCGGTTCTCTCTCCTGACCCCTGTGCAGCAGCTCGGTGGCCACGTCGCGGACCGTTCGGACTGCGGGAATTCCTAATGACCCTCAAGGCAGGACGTGCGGTGCTCCCAGAGTCTCTCTGGTGTAGGCTACAGCCAGTATATCAATTACGATGTATTAATACTCTCTAATAGTGGGGACCACTGCTCATCACTCCACAAATGCTCACTGAGCCCCCATTAGCGCCAGGCACTGTGCTGAGTGCTGGGAACCCACTGGGGACTGAAGCAGACACAGCCCTGCCCTGTAAAGTCCTAGAATTTAGAGCCTCATAGGAGAGGCAGACGGTAACCAAGAAAACAAACACGCATCTTGTCATGAGCACAGACAAGATGTGGGATGAAGAAAAACGGGGGGATGGGGGACACTGTTTTAGACTGAATGGAGGAGGAGTCCCCAAGAGGGGACATTTCCGATGAGTCCGGCTTTATGGGAGAGGGGCCAGTCCTGCACGGGGCAGAGGGAAGAGGATTCCAGAAGGCCCGAAGAAGGGAAAGATCGGAGGACCTAAAGGTGGCCAATGACACTGGAGGGTGGAAGTGACCACTTTGCCTGCAGGCTGGCGTGGCCTGAAGAGGAAAGAGATGGAATGAAATACTGATGTTAATAGCCTGGTAACGATGATGATGTCCACGTACATAGTCTTCTGTGCCTCAGAATGCACTTACCACCCCCTCTCCCACTTTCCAGCCCACAGCCTGAGCATGAGCTGCCAGGAGCTACTCCTCCTCGGGCCCCGACTCGCAGGAGTCACTGCAGACGGGCAGGACCCCCCACATAAGCCGCTCCAGTGTCCCCAAATGCCCTGCAGTCCTTGGCAGATGCTCTTGCCCCAGACCACAGGGACCTGCGTGAAGGCCCCACGCCCAAACTGGGGTGGATCCTATAAACAGGGCTCACTCTCAATGTGACTCTGATAACCAAGAAAATAAATTAGATCCCAGAATCTCTTTCACACTGGGTACCAGCTCGTTCCAGGAAGTTCGTTAACGCAGTAAATCAAAATCACAACTGTTGATACCAGGAGAGCGTGTTGTTTACCTTCCCATGATTCAGCTGAGTATCAATTAGCTCGGTGATATTTGCATAAACACCTCGATCTGGAGGGCGGAACTGTCCATCTGCTTCTGGAAAGATTTAATTAGGTCCATGTTGCTAGGGAGAAGAAATTAATCCTTCCCAACATTAACCTTTTCAATTAATGTACGTTTTTGCAATGTGTTGTGTAACATGCCTTGTTATGCAAATTGGACAAGCCGGAAGATTCCAGACTGGGGAGATGATGCTTTTTTTAAACTAAACATGCATCTTTTGCCAAATCTTGAAAATAAATGGGTATTTATATGTTTGCACACATACATTTCTGTTTGGTAAGGGTTTCTTTCAACTCAGCCTCTTGCAGGTTCCTCTTTGGTGTTGCATCCATCCTTCCGTCTGCAAAGGACGCTCGTGCCCGCTCTGCGGTCCTGCGGGCTCAAGCGGGGCCTCCTCACCAGTTAAAGGTAGGAAGTCCTGCATCCCTCACTGAGTGTGCTGGTATGACCACAGTTGTACCTAACTAACACCAACCTGTCCTGTGAGGTGCAAACCCTAAAAGGACTTTAGTATAAGGTTATACCGATATCAAGAGTAGAAGAATGTACAAGTGATGGCTGTTTGCCAATGTGGCGACCTAAGCAGAACAAAGACAAATAAAGACACTTTGATGCACTGGGGATTCTGATGTATGTTTCTCTCTTTTATTCGTTTTGTTTTTATAGAATTCTGCTTGAAGTGGGCACAATATGACTCGTGAAATCAGAAAAACAGCACAGAAGAATTCCAATGCACTGACATTTAAAGACCAACGAGCCCCGGACGGGTAGCTCAGCTGGTCGGAGGGCCGGCCCGATGCGCCGAGGTTGCAGATTCGGTGCCCCGCAGGGCACACACTGGAGTCAGCCGATGAAGGCACCGACCAGGGGAACAACAAGTCGATGTTTCTCTCCATCTCTCTCTCAAATCAATTAAGTAATAAAAATCAATGATATTTAGCAGAAAATAAAAACCCTCACCAAACTCTAAAATGTAAACACTCTTATTAACTCAAGCATTCTCAAGATTACTACTTCGCTAACTTAAGGAGTTTTATTATTTACGTTTTTAAAAAGCCTCTCATGAACACCTGCTTTCCTGCTTGTCGGCCACACAGCAGGCTGCCGGGCTGACCTCCCCTGCACCGAGCAGCAGTGAACCGCCGGGCTCCTCACGGGAACCCTGACGGCCACTGGCATGAGCTCCGTCTGCCCCTCAGACAGACTCCAGGAGCCCTTCCCAGAGCAGCGCCCACACGGCTTCGGGGCTCAAAGCTGTCATCTCCTGCTATCCAAGTAGCCAGGCAGCTGACCCACGGACCGATCAAGCAGCAGGTCTTGTGTTTTTGAACAGTTCTCGTTTTATAAAACGCCTGTTCTCACAAAAGGGGTTTAGAGCAGTGTTCTGTGCCAACCTGCCAGCCCCCAGGACTTCCTGCTCCCGAGGAGAGCACTCTGTGGAGCCAGCAGAGCTGAGATTGCTGCCAGCTCAGCCCGTCTCTCAGCCTGTGACCTTGGGCAGGTCACTTAATTCCTCGGAGTTCCAGTTACATGGACTGCACGCTGACCCTGCCCACATCACACATGCAGAACATCATGTAACCAGCACTGTATCCTTTCCTGAAACACAGACGGAGCACGGGAACAGTCCTCCACACCACTGGGCTCTTCCTAAGTCCTCTGTGGATTTTCACACGCCCTCCCATCACTGCCGCAACCCTCGAAGGCAGGAAGTACCCCTCGGAGAAGGGAAACACGTGATTTTCTCACCAGCCGGAGTACACATGGGCTAAGATCGAACCTCAGGAAAGCTCGAGCGTGATGAAAGCCTGTGGCATTTGGTCACGGCAGCCTTAGCAAATGAATACCATTCCACAGCAGTCAGGCTCTGAAACTGATGGGAACACGTCTCTCTGCCCATCAGGACGCACTCAGTCTCCGCTGGGGTCCAACAGCAGCGGTGAGGTGCAGAAAGGCCCGGCACAGCCGGTGAGAACAGGAGGCTAGTCCCAGGCCCCTGAATGGTGCTGAGCAGTGAATTTCATGCTCATAACGATGCAGCTGTTAGCATGACCGACAGCTGAGGTCGGGATAGGAAACTGAGCCCCCAAACGCAAAGTGTGGTCCCCGGCATCCGTAGGAGCTTGTTAGAAATGCAAATTCTCAGGTCCCACACCAGAATCAGAATCTTTTGGCTTGGGGCCCAGAATTTTATGTTATAACCATCTCTCTAGCTGAATCTTAAATGTGCATCTTGAGAAGTCCTGGGCTGGAGGAGAGGCGTCTACATGGTTGAAAGGCTCTCTGCACTCCTGACGGACACCGTGTGTTCCCGTTAGCCGGGAGGGCCGTGCGAGCTGTCCTCTGTGGGAAGCCTGGCGCTCCGGGGAGCGGAAGGGTAAACGCACAGGTGCTGGGCGATCCTCTGAGGCTACGTGGTGAGTATAAACACAGCTGGCCCTTGGTTCCTTGGCACACAGAGTCTTACACGTCCTGTCGTGCAAGAAGGGGAGGAGACAGGAAAGGGGCGTGACAGACAACTTCCAGGGTGCCCCCACTGGTCCAGGTGGAAGGCACGAGTGGAGATACTGAGGCTTTTAGACAAGCTCACACCAAGGGTCCCGTGTGTGCCTCCCTGGGTTATCCCAGGACCACCAGGGGCCGTGTGCTGCGGAAGCATCCAGGCACCCCAGCCAGGAGCCCCACCAGAGCTTCTCAGCTGCAGGCGTTCTACACATCCTTGGTACTCTGAGGCATTCTCTGAGGTTCACATGTCCCCAGAGGCAACCCCAAGATCGGAATTTGGTCCAGGTACCTTGTTTGGAAGAAGACTCCAGGAAGCTTGGTGCAAGAGTGACAGTGAAATGGACGAGAAGGAAGCCCAGGACGCTGAGGTTCATGATGAGCAAGTCACTACGGCAGGAACGAGGAGACTGTGGCACACGGTCTAGAAGTGGGCCCCCCACGGGCGAAGAGGCCAGGGCTCGCACCCGCCTGCTGTCCTCCCTCTCTGCTCGAGGAGTGCTCCGGGGTGCTTGGCTCAGGCTCTTCCGGCCTGCCCTGCACACGGACAGAGCGCCCTCCGGGAGCCAGGCGGACTCGTGATGCCATAGGTGTGGGGGTCTGCCCGCAGGTGGCCTCCGGGAAGCTGAGGGGCACGGGTGGTACCAGCAGAGGTTGGCCTACAGGCCTTCCTCCCAGCACGTCTCTCACAGAGACAAATCCATGACCTCTTGTGCCTGAGCTCTGCAAAACCATCACCACCCAGAAGATCTGCCGCTCTTTCCTCCTGTGAATCTCAAGTCGGGCAAGAGACCGAGCTCTGTCAGTGTCAGCAACCACCCTTGCATCTTATGGAAGAAAGAAACGTATTCCAATGAGACACGCTGTGGTGAAACACTGAGACAGCCCAATTCTGGGCGCCGGCAAAGAGACGGTGTTCCCATTCTGCTGACGTGAGCGAGTACGGCTAAACATAGGAGACACTGTTCAGGGTTTCAACTGCTGAAAACTACAGGGGGACCCTGATCACTGCCACAAAGACAAGCTGCTGGTGTGTGGACGCCACCACGAGTCCCTGCAGCGCGGGGCCCTGTCTTCTTCCAGCCTCCCCGGCACTGACCCCTGCTCCAGAGTACACAGAGCAGGGGCACGCCGCTGGCGTGGCGCCTGCTGATCGAGGCAGGCTTTCCGAGCTTTAAGGGGCTGTGAGTGCACCTCATTGCACATAAGGCCAATTCGCCTGAATTTCTTAGAGTTTAAATGGACATGTTGAAAATTCACGCTTTCATTCACGTTTAATGAGAACTTTCTTTTTTTCCAAGGATAATCTGCAGGCTGCCCTACAAGTCGCTCCACAGCCATCTGGAAGACTTGTGCTGCCACTTAGAAGTGCTAAAAGGGGTGCGTGCAGACTGGCTCCCGACAAAATTGGGAAGGAAGAGAGGCTCGCTTTAGCAACCCCACCTCCCTTCCCTGCTTCCTGTCCTTTCTCCCTGTGTCCCCAGAACTCTGGGCGTAGACTCCACACCTGCCTCCAAGTCTCACAGATGGTTCAGAGATTAACACGCTCCTCTGCCCACAAATATATTTTGTTGTACCAAGGGCACCTGGACGAAGAAATACTTACTTCACAAGGATGCCTCAGTAATGGCAGCATTTCAGGCATGGCGATCCCAGGCTGGAAGGTAACAAGGACAAAGCAATCTGCCCAGGGCTCCAGAAGTCTTAAGATGTTAGCTGACTACATTCACTCATAAAAACAATCGTCCTCAGTTACCGCCTTCAGCACGCACCCTCAGTGCATTCCCACAGGTGTTGGGCACTGTCCTTGGTACTGAAGAAACAGAGGCGAGGCCCCTGGACCCTGCACACCAACAGCATCCAGCCCAGGGGTACACGACGCCCGTCGCCCAGACACCCGAGTGTGCTGGGAAGAGAAACGGTTATCTAGATAGGGAGCCACACTGGAAAGGCATCAGAGGCACGGGGTGGGCGCAGCCAGGGAGCCTGGTGGGGCCAGCAACCGCCAGCTAAGCCCAGGAAGGAGGAGGGCAGAGCAAGGGGAGGGGGCTGCTGAGAAAGCCTTGTGATCCCTGCGACTGAACTTCAAACAGTCAGAAGAACTAGAGAGGGAACTTGCCGGATGAGTCCAACTCTGGAAGCAGACAGCCTGCCGCGGTTCCAACACCAGCTCGTCAGGGGAGCAAGGCTCAGGAACCTGCCCTGCCCGCTTTTGCCTTGGTTCCCTCCTTTTCCAAGTGGGGATTAAGACAGACCTGCCTCCATTATAAAATAAAAACCACTAAAAAAATAAGAGAGCAGCCTCCTAAGCTTGTCACGATGATTAAATAGGCGGATGGACTTAAGGCGCCTACCTAAGGCCTGTCACGGAATCAGAGCTGTGATGCTGTTCTGTGTCACCCTGATGAGAAGTGCGGTCTGCCAAGGCCACGTTTCTGGGGGTCCGTGTCTGGGGTCTGGGCAGTTTGCATCCACGTATACAGTTAGGCCCCGGCACCAGCAAGGGCTGGTCCTGTGTGTGACCCACAGGTAGGGGTGGCCCTTGCCCTCCAGAGGCTGGCGGCTGGAGACCGGGAAGCAGGCAGGGAAGATCAGCTCAGCAGGGCTGCCGCCCACATCTGCAGAGGGCAGAGCAGCGTGGGCACAGAGAAGGACGTGGATAGCTGGCCGTGAGGGAAACACTCTGACCTGAGTCTCAGTTTGGGAGCTAAGCTTTAGGACACCCACAGCCAAGTGCCTGTCCTGCTCCGTGGGGCCCTGGGAGAAGAGAGCAGGGCAGGGACCTATGAACCTGGAGTGATCATGGAGATGAGACAAGAAGGGAACCCAGGCCCTTGTCACCTCACCTTTACCCAATGCACACCTGCCAGCGGAACCTGCAACTCTGATGAGGAGGAACGGAAACAGGACTCACCAGGTGGACAGCTCAGGGGAGAGTGGGCAATAGGGGAGAACCTGTGCCACTCTGCAGTTGGGGGCTGGGTCCGAGGGCACGAGCGAGGTCCTGTGGGCAGAGAGACGGTCTCTGAGGGGGAACAACTCGGGGGTGGGGGGTGCTGGCGGGGGCCCTGTGAAAGAAGGGTATAAGAAGGGTAAGTAACTCCCTCAAGGTCATATAGTGCTAAGCTTGAATTCTTAACCCCTGGAGAGGAGATGACTGTGGGCGGGGGCAGACAATGGAGGGGACAGAGATAGAGGAGGAAGATGGGGGGAGATATAACACATCTGTGTATGTCTCGTCTCCCCACAAAATTCCTTGAGGCCAAAAGCAATGTCTCGCATTTCTAATTCTGCCTCCCTGGCTCCTATCATGAGGCTGAGCACACAGTAGGTCCCTGCCTATGGAGTTGAAGGCACAAAGCTCTCCCCTCGGCAGAAGCCTGGCTTTTGCACCTACACAGCCTGAGAAAGATGCGGACGTGTGCCTATTCCAAATTCTATGCGCTCTCCTCCTCCAGCTAATGAGTATTTCCTCCCTTGAGATTCTTTAGTGAGTTTAACCCACCGGCTCTTCTAAGACCGAGATTTATTCTCTTCATTGGGTTCCTAAAGGACTTTGAGAGGCCAGCTCTTCCCTTTTATTACCTTCACACGTGCTCCTTCCCAATGCGCCGAAGCAGCCCGATTCGGGCCTGTCATGCACGGGTCCTCTCTGCAGGAAGGCCAGCCAGACCGTGCCTGGCTTGGTGGTGCAGGTCAGGAGGGGCGGGGTGGGGAGGCAGGGGAGGCAGGGGGACAAGGCTGTCTGTCTAGCTCTCTCTTTACACTTGCACTTTGAAAGTACTGCTTTTAGAGGGACTTCTTTTGATGGAGAAAACGACATAAATTTGATCTGACGAAGCCAGCGTGGCGCAAGCAGAAAAAAACGTACTTCTAGGGTCTTCCATGATTTCTGGTGCAGACCTGCAATTCACTCCCAGCACAGGGAAGGGCGAAAATGTCATTTTGCTCTAAGACACTGACGCAGTGGCCCCTGGCCTATTTGCTAGCCGTCCGTGAGAAGTAGATTCTGGTTTTGGTGCGGTCTCGGCTCACAGGGCCTTCTCTTCTGGAGAAATCACGTGATGAGCAGAGCAATCCCTGGGAGGGTCTGAGGACACCGTCTGGGAGGGGATGTCTGCAGGAAGAGCAACCAAGTTAGAAAGGTGGGGTCACCACTGGGTGCTGTTCCGCTCGCCGTGCCGCCCAGCAGTCCCCCGAATCCCAGGGGCCCTTTCATTCGGTCATGGTTTTGTGGACCAGGCATCTCAGAGTGTGCTGGTCTGGGCGCCCTCACTTGCAGTCACCTGCGTGGCTGCAGTCAGAAGTCAAATGGATCTTCAGCCCCCGCAGGTGACAAGGCGAGTCCCTCACGTGGCGGCAGCTGGTGCTGGCTGTTGGCTGCTCGGCTGGGCTGGTGACCAGAGTGCCTGCTCTTGGCCTCACCAGCACGGCCCCCTCAGGGCGGTCAGGTCTCCTACTGGGTGCCTTGCTTTGCCCAAGTCTGGTGTCCTGGGAGGACAAGGCAGGAGTTGCATGACCTTCAGAGAGATAACCTCCAAGGTCACGCAGCACACTTCCTCTCTCCTCTAGTGCCTGAAGCAAGCCTCATCCAGTTCAAGGGGAAAGGAGTGGTCCCCACCTCCCAATGGGAGAAGACCCAAAGAATTTGGGGGTCACAGTTTATGAACTGCCCCATGTGTTAGAGTAATTGGGCGGGAGCTTTACTGGACAAGAGAGTATTTACACAAAGTATTTCTCAAAGATTATTTGTCACAAAGGGAAAGGAGATTCTTTTACGGTGGAAACCTGACAGACGCCACCTCAAAAGCAAGAGATCAAGGTCGGTCTCACCAATGATGGGGCACATCACATTGTGTGCCTCCGAATTCGGTGTCCTGAGAGGCCACTTGGGTCCAAACGAGAGGAAACGAGGAGACCAGCCCTAACTGAGGGACGTTCTACGAAATACCTGGTGTGTGTTCTTAAAAGCACCGGCCTAACTGGTGCCGATGCTGTCGGTGCCCCTCTCCCGCCCCCATGCCCTCGGCGCTCCCTGGCCCAGGACTTGTGTGTGGGCCTCGCCAGGGGCCACACTGGATGTGCAGGGGAAGTGGATAACCCTGGAGAACCCGACCTAACAGTCACGAGAGGCAAAAGCAGAGCCTGAGGGCTCCCCCCAAAGAAAGGCGAGTGAGAACACATAAGGGAGCAAGAGAGGCAACGCATGGTCTTGGAATAGAACCAAGACCAGGGGAAAATGCTGTGAAGATGTTATGGGATAATCGGCAAAACCTGAGTAGGAGCTGCAGATGGGACCAGAGTCATGGTCCCCTTAACCGCAGTTCCGCTTGCCACGATCTCAGCTACTCACGGTCAGCCACAGTCCAAAAATATTAAATGAAAAATTCCAGGTATAAATGATCCTTAAGTTTTAAACCATGCGTCACACTGAGTCACATGATGAAACCTCATGCTAACTGGTAAGTACAGGTGAATATCATTTGAGTGTTGTTTTTACTCACAGAACTTTTCTGATATTTTAAATTTGTCTTAAAAAGTTGCAAAAGAGTACCAGCAATAAAAATGTATTACCAACGTAACAGACTCAAAGGAAAGGTACATGTACCAAACAGACTATCGGCAGCTGATTTTTTAATGTAGCTCTGAGCTTCCTGGCAGGGAAGAAACTTGAATGAGGCTGGAGGAGGTAAAACATGCCACAAACATGTCGACTATCTTTCAATGTTCCGGTACATGTGAACGTATGAGGCTGACAGCGGGTTACTAAGGCAGTCAGGAAGGACACGAACACTTCTTGGGGAGGTCAGAGGGTGGCCGGCCACTCTCTCCCCTCCAGGCAATGTCCACGTGACAGGGGTGGTCATTTCCACAGGGGTCCGAGTCCTGGCGTTCAGGGCCCTGCCACACTTCCCCACGGCACAGGTCCACGTGGGTGTGGCGTGGCCACAAAGGTGGCAGAGGCTCCCAGCAAGTCAGGCCCTACTAGAGCACAGGGCGTCAGGAGGCCAGGGAGACCTTGGGCAGAGGTAAATCCCACTGAACCAGGGGGAGACAGAAGCCCAGACCATGGAGAAATAGAGGCACCTTCACACAGAGCCTTATAGCGGAAGAAACCAGACGTCTGAGGGTTTGGAGGAGTAAGGTTACACAGGATAGCCGGGACAGGCTTCGAGACCTCAAGGAAAAAGCAGGCTCGGATCTGTGTGTGGGCGGGGGGCAGAGGGGGGCAGGGTATTGTGTCTTTCCCACAGCTGTCTAGCAGAATTCGATCTGTCTAGTTTTTTTTAAATGCTACCCCCAAAAGCCACTTGCTTAATTACAAAAATACTTGCATGTGCATGTATAGAATGTGCACCGGTCTGTGTGTATGTGGGTGTGGTATGTGCGAGGGTGTGCATTTCTCCAGACCATCCTCCCTCCCTCCCCCCCCACCCCCACCCCCCGGCTCTGTTCTCTCCTGCATAAGCTCTGGGTCTGGACACTAGACCTCAAGCCCTTGCAGTCAGAGTCCAGTTCTTTCCCCTTCCTGCTCGGGCTGAGTGAGATGAGACGTGTGTTTATATCTGAAAGAAGTCCAACCAGCAAAATAACTCTGAAATTGCCCAGTGTCTGGCCCAGATTCATACACCTGAGCATTCAGGCAACTCCAAACTTAATTCCCAATCACCATGGCCAGGCCCTCCCTGGAGAAGGGGCCGACGTTGGTGGAGTTCAGAGTGTGGGTACTGCGCCAGGAATGGCAGGCCTGGGTTTAGTGCCCCCCCCACAGTCCCTCGCACTGGTCCTGCGGGTGGTGGTGTTTGGAATGTGTGACCACGCTTGCAGGGACGATAAATCTCACGGAGCAATCATCAAATGGACGTGCTGCTCGGCTCCATCAGCGCCGTCAGCGTGACTGATGTTTGCCCATCAGTGGAATTGAGATTTGATCTGCTGGCCCAGCAGCATAATCAAAATATTACCCACTCCGAGTCCCCGGACCTGATGAGAAACTTAGCGGGGGGCTGTTCTTATTATTGTTAGTGTTACTATTTCCTCAAGGGGCCTCTGCGACTGTTGAATTATAACTGATTTCTCTTGCGGTTTATTGCAATTTGCTGCTTTGTTTCTCATGTCAAAAACCCAATATAATTTTCAGGCAAAAAAATAAGGCACTGCATTATGATAATGGTATTGGCATTTCATCCGTCAGCAGGGACTGAATGCATTACTTAGCACGTTTCGGGGGGACTCGTGATGAATTTGAAAAGGTGCCCTTTTGGAAAGTATGGACTTCAACCTTTGGCTCACCAGCTAAGTGTGGGGAAAGCCTGGCAGTTTGGCCTACTGGAGGGAGGGAGCCCTTTCAGACAATGGCCAGGACCGCCTCGAACTCACTGGCAGGCTGGGACACAGATAATAAGAATCGGCTGGAATGAAGTCACAGTCTGAGCAGCGGCCGCTCCAAACCCCACCCTCCTGGCCTTGAAGAGCCATCTGTCTAGCAGTGATGGGCTCAGAGTGCTGGCACACAGAGATAATGAATCTAAGGTTACAGGGTCAAGTTCATGTACATCTGAGCCAACTAGTTTGCAGAAGGTGATAGGAAATTATGGGCCCACGGTTGCTGGACTACCTCCAGCCCTGCTGGCTTTGTGAGCATACGGCACTGGTTGTCAAGGAGAAAAATGGCAGCCGGTCACTCGATGCAGAGACTTTGATGGAGGGCCCACTAGAACTGGAGTACGGCCTCCCAGCTCAGTGGCGTGAGCAGATAACAAGGCCAGTGCCCTGCCTTCAGGGCACCGGGGAGACTAGCCACCCCTGAAGCCAGAGCAAAGGGAGCAGCAAGTGCTGTCACAACAAAGACGGCATCGGAGAGGGGAGGTTGCCCGGGCCAGCCGGTGATTTACGTGGAAGATAGTTGTCACTTCACCTGAGAAACAGGAAGTGAGGCTGGGGTACCTATATCCCCAGGTGAGTCCTTCACCAGCGGCCTCAGATCCTCCTTGCCCAGTCTCTGCTCCTCTCAAGGCAATTCTCTCTCCACAGCCCCACCCCTCCCCGCTTCCAGTAACCACGCAACTTCCTTCACCCAGCAGGGCCTGGCGCTTTAGTCTGGGTCCCGCCGGACGCATACTAAGCTGGGGTCAGCAAACTTTTTCTGTAAAGGGCCAATACATGCACCTTTCCAGGTCACACCGTCTGTCACAACCTTCCCACTTTCTCTGTCCTTGTTGCATGAGAACAGCCGTGGACAGCACAAAGGAATGACAGGGCTGCGTCCAATAACATGTTATTCATGGAAACCAGCCGGTGAACGGCCGTGAACAGGCACCTGCTGAGCCCTGCAGCCAGCACCGGACTCGGGAGCCAGCCGTTTGTTTGCTGTTAGTGCAAGGAACGCAGATCGGGAAGGAGGGGTGTGGTCCAGGAAGGACGGGTGGCCAGCGGGGACTGCGTTGTCCAGCCACTTACTGAAGTGGGCTGTTAGAGCTTAATCCCAGGGGGAAGCATGGAAAACGGCAGGAAAAAAATCTCAGAATTATCTTGGCCAACAGGCAAGCACTTCCCCTGGGAGGAGCTGATTCCTGGGCCACGCCAGGCCACCAGGTCCTCAGGCAGGCTGACGAAGGAGGAGACGCTGGCCTTAGGAACAGGGTGAGGAGCCAAGGGAGGGGATTGAACAGGGGCAGGGCCTGTGACCGCCCATCGCTGGCACCACGACGACCCTGCCAAGCCTCACATGTGCTGACGCCACCTTCAAACCAACCTAAAACGACCCAAAAGAAGCCGGGGGGCGGGGATGGTGTCGGACAAGCTCCAGTCCCCACTGCCACAGCAGTGCCAAGGCCACAGCTGAGCCTGCTGTCGCCCCTTCCGCTGCCCATTCCAGACCGCACTCCCCCACAGCCGGCACTTAGCTGAACTGGGTCCCTTGCCAAATGGGCTAACCTAGCCTTAAGGTGTCTTAATCATGACCATGTATTACACCAAAAACAAAATCTTTCACAAAACTAAATGGTGATACTATGAATAAACCTCTTAGCACAAAACAGGTGCACAACATAGCTAATTCCCTACCTCCAAATTGTGCTCCCATGTGAGAGGAACGCAATACACGTATTTCACAACAAAACGGAGAGCTTCTTTTTTTTCAATTCTGAAACCCTGTCTGGTTTCCTAGGCTAACGTGTTCTTGCTGCATCCAGCTGCTGGCTTATCGAACAGAGCTCACTAGAGGTGACTCTTCCCCAGCAGACACGCGGTGTGCCACCTGAACAAAGCGGCGGCACGGGCTCCTATACAGCCTGATGCCAGAGACGGTCCTGGTCCCAAGGCAGCTTCCTCCCGTTATGTTGCCTGGGCTGTCCATCAGCTGCCCTACGGAGCCCGACTCGGGAGGAGAGAACCACTCTTGCTGAGTCTTCAGAACCCCAGGGTTCTTCCACACAGGCTATTTTCAGGCTCACTTCGTTGTCTGCTTTTGCTTCAGTCTGGGAAGGAAGTGAGGAGAATGACTCCTTGTCCTTTGTCCCGGGTGGCTGGGAGAGGCCGAGCCAGTGAAGCTGATGCCAACCTGTGGGGCAGATTCACGATGGAGGGAATGCCCTGGGGTCTGCCGGTGCTGGGCACCCCCGGGCACTGCTGGTGGAGTCAGAGTTTTCTGGCTCCCACCCTGGAGAGGGGAAACAGCCATCAGGAGTGAGTCGGCGGGGCCCATGTGAGAGTCTGTACCAGGAGAGAGGGGCTCGCCCACCCCTCCCTCCCTCTCCCCCCAGCCCAACAGGAGGGCTATGGGAGGCTTGGAGCTGAACGTCCTAAAGCAGACCTGGGTCCAACCCAGGAAGGACCTCTGAGGTCCCAGAACAGACCACTGGGCACATCTCCCATAGGGAGGCTGCCTGCAGAGCACAGCACAGAATGGGGTCCTGCCTCCGGCCATCGCCAGCTAGCCATGGCCCACGGTGCCTGCACCCTAGCGACCCCACCGTGCCTCTTGGCGAGGACGCACAAGTCGGGTCATGGACGTTCGAGTCATTGGTAAACTGAACAACGCTTTCTGACTGCACTGCGTTAGGATGAGTCCAGCTGTGGCTTCGAGGAGCGAGGCCGCAGTCAGAGCCTTGGGCTTGAATCCCGGCTCCATTTCCCATTAGTTAGAAAACGTCGGCACTCTGGGCCTCAGTGGCCTCGTTGGGAAAACTAAGAAACACATTCCTCCCACACAGGTCTGCCACGGAGCTTCAGTGGCCATGTGGTGGGAGAACGGGTGGGTTGCTATTTACCTGTGTCCAAAGCACTGACTCTGGAGAGTGGAGCTTAGAGGGCAGAGAAAACGAGCATACACAGATGAGCGGCTGATCCTCTTACACATTAATAGGACGATGACAACCACAGATTTTATTAAGCTGGACGCTGTCTTGCCCCTGCACCATCCTGGCCATTTAATCCTTGTAGCAACTATGAGGAGACAGTTCCTTTGTGAGCCTGGTCGGTCACATGCAAAAAGCAAGGCTTGATGAGGGTGAGGAGCTTGTCCAGAGTCACCACATGGTCCACAGAAGAGCTAGGTCTCCAAACGACATCACTCACTCACTCACTCAGTCATTCTTTGGGCCAAAAGCACACACATGCAGTTGGCATGAAGTCTGTGACAGTGTTTGTAGCTTCCGGTAATTGGATGTTTTATGCGCCCGTGGGTTTCCTAACCAGCCATGATGTCACGGACAACCTCGCCTTTCCACCGACTGTTTATTCCCTCGGCCTAGAACTCCTCTCCCGCCTCCAACAGCTGATCTCTTCTTAGAGCTCCCGTATAATGCAGCATCTCTGAAAACATCCCTGCTCGCCCCACCCCATCCGCTAGCGTCCATAATGCCTTCTCAACGGTATTTCGTGTCTCGCACTCCCAGCTTCAGCTGCATTCAACATTCCACGTGGCTTTGGGGAGGGACACTCACGTTTCTTCCATCAGACAGTTCCTGGATGTCAGAACCTGGTCCCGTTTAACCAGGCGCACCCATATATGTCTCTCATACCTGGAGATATGGTACCTCCGGGTACCATGTGTGCAGCACCTGGCGCATGGACAGTACCCAGTGAGTGTTTAGTGGACAAAGGATGGGAGAATGAATGGACGGATGAGATGATTTACCAAACATGCCATGAATTCAAGTTCTTCACAGCAAACGCCGTAGAGCCTAGTCAGTAGACCTGAAGGGGTCTGTCCTCAAAGGCATGATGCTGAGTTTGGAGAACAGCAAGACAGCATCCCCAATGCCTACTGCTTCCCCGACTGACAATTTCCACATATTTCCCATTGTTTATTCACTCATTTGCCTCCTCCAACCCAGTGGTTCTCTGCTGAGAGGGAGCTGCAATCCGCTTTTGGGGCCACAGCTGGGGAGGGCTGGTGACATCGAGTGGGTGGGGCCGGGGATGCTATTAAGACTACTATGACACACAGGATGACCCCACCACAAGCAACTATCTAGTCAAGATGTCACAGTGCTGAGGCTGAGACACCTTGGTCTGGGAGACACTGTGCTGCTGTTGCCTCGGCAACAGAGGCCATCAGCAGGTGCAGGTGAATCAGAAGGGAACGTGGGGTTTGGAGTTGGCAACTCACAGAGATGTCGCTGTGGGCCACAGCGCTGTCAGGGGGACGCTCCAACACTGTGCACCGAGCTCCATCCTTCCAAAGCTCACAGAATCTCCCCAACACTTCATAATTGCTCTGCATTACGTGTGATGGTGGGTGACCTTAGGTGATTCAGCCTGAACTGTGTAGCTGACATAAAAAAAAATAGGGCTGTGATTTGCCCTGTGATTTTAATTTGGGAGTGTGGCTCCTTCCTCTATAAAGTTAATACTCTCTTTCCAGCCCGTACAGGACACACTATCATTAACAGTGATAGCTACCTTCAGTGAGTATGGGTTTAATGGTGTCTCCCAGAAAGATGTGGGGACATCCTCACCTCTGGTTTCTGTGAATGTGAACTTATCTGGGTCTTTGCAGATGTAATCCAGTTACCGCGAGGCTGCACGAGACTAGCATGGCGCCGCACTGGGGAGAAGGCCATACGATGGCAGAGCAGACATTGGAGGGATACAGCTGTGAGCCAAGAAACACCAAGGATGGGGCCCCTGGAAGCCACAAGAGGCAACGAAGGACCCTTCTCCGTATCCTTCAGAGGGGCTCTGGCCCTCCTGACACCTCAGTTTTAGACATCTAGCCTCCAGCACCGTGAGACTGTGAGTTTCTGTGGCTTTCAGCCACCAGTTTGTGGTAATGCACGAAAGCAGCTCTAGGGAACGATGATACGAGATTCCAGGCACAGCTCTGTGACCTCATTTGTCCTCCCAACCCCCTGTGCTGTTGCAGGGACACGGGGCAAGCTCTCCAACTCAGCCGGAGGCAAGGAGCAAGTGCCAGGGTAGAAAGATTTGGGGTACAGGGTGAATAGCACTCCAACCCTCCATCCCCTCAACCCTTCACTCCCCACCTCCTTAGAGTTGGAGTGGGTGGCTTCCAATGGTGACAGAGCAGACGCCAGCCCCTAGCAGGCCCTGCGTAAGTGACCCCTCCATGTTGGGGCTGTTCTTGGCACCAGCTACATTAGCCTTCAATGTCTCAGCCAAAACTGAGACAAAGGATCCTTTTTAATGCCCCGTTTCACTTGTATAGTTAAATAATTAAAGACTAAATAATTTAGGAGAGAAAGGCTTTGGTTTTCCAGGCAAAACTGAGACTAAAAAAGACCCTTCTTCATCCTGCTATAACTGTATAATTAAATAGTCACAGACCAAATTATTTAGGAGGAAAAGGGCCCACAGAAGACCAAAGGTATAAACAGTCCCATTTCCCAACTACACACATGCACACGCGTGTGTAAACAGACACACATGTGCACACTGGACACAGGTGCACACACATACAGGCACACATATATGCACACGCACACTCAGGCACGCACACATGGCACATGTGCAAACAATACACAAAAGGCCAGGAGACAGGAAAGTTCTTGGCTAGTTCTGGAAACTAGGAGATGTTCGGATTTGTGAAAAATGAAGAACAAGAGCCCACATAAGACAGATGCATAAGATATACAATAAGTCCAATGTGGCTTCCAAATGCCCTTGGTTTTGTAATAATGCACGTAAGCAGTCACTCCTTGCAAGGCCGTTGGTTAGGCACCAAAAGCCTGGCGTTCGGGCGCAGCCGGAGCTTTGCTGCGTCACCACTGCTGGGGTCTGCCCGCACACCAGCACTGCCACAGCCGTGCTAGGTAACAGGACGTCCGTCAGGGCGGCGTGCCCCCCCACAGGGCTGCAGGAGAACCGAAAGGCTAGCACGTCAATGTGTCACCAACCCCGAAGCTCCTAAACCCCCAAGTGTAGGGGTTTAGGCGTGATGGATTAAATCACTGGCCACTGGTGATGGAACTCAATGCCCAGCCCCTCTCTCCTCCCCAGAGGTCAGGGTGGGGCTGAAAGCTCTAACTCTAATCACAGGGTTGGTACTTCTGGCAACCAGGCCCCACCTACACGCTATCAGGGACCCACCACAAGTGGCCTCATTAGTATAAACTCGGGCATGGTCAAAAGGGTTCATTATGGATAACAAGAGACACTCCTATGATGCAGCAAATTCTAAGAGTGTTAGGAGCTCCCTGCCTGGCACCGGGGACAATGGTCTGATGTATACTTTTGTATAATGTCACCCAGGCCCAGCCAGCCACTCACCACCTCCCCAAACCCTGGAACTTCACGAGGATTTCCACCTCTCTGAACTTGCCACGCTCTCTCTCACCTGCTTGCCTTCACCACTGCCCACTGACCTTGACCTTCTCCCCTGTTTGCCCATCAGACCCAACCCTCTTCTCTGACTGGGATGCCAGCACAGGTCAAGCCTGAGGCCACCACGAGGTGAGGGGGGTGGAAGCCCTGGGAGTGCAGGGCAGAGCCCAGTGCAGAGCCTGCTCTCAGCCAGCTCCCTGGGAAGGCCGCCCCCCTGCCCGTGAGTGTATCTTCCAGACCTGGCAGTACTTGCGAGTGAAGCCACCCCACTCAGAACGGCGAAGAGCCTTGGCCCTCCCCATCTTTGTTACCACGACTGGCCCAGCAATCAACCAGGCAAAACAGGGACCCCATCAGAGTGTGGTCTCTGTGTCTCCCCAAAAGAGGTTTCTGGGGCAGACCTTATTCTTTGTTTTCCTTGTTTTCTCACGATTTTCTTCCTGCAATAAAAGTAAGATTCAGGACAGTTTTTTAACTGATAATTGAAATAAACACTACCTGCTGTGATTCTCCCCAGGAGGAAGAGTGGTTATTGCTGCTAACCATTCAGTGTGTCTGTCTCCATCGTGCAGACGCCCCACGAGACGTTCCTCCGCCCGGCTGCTGTGCACTGTTTCGTTAGCGTAGCTCTCAATAATTAGGGCCCTTCCTATAATCGCCCAAGAAGCTTCCACTTAATGCCATTTATGTGTGGTAGCTACCAAAAGAAAATATCATTTCATGGGACATTAATAGGCTTAACAGTCTTGTTTTTAAAAATTATAATTCTTACAGTTCATATTTTTAAGTGAAATTGAAGGTAAAGCAATATTCTGTGATCCCTCATTTCACTTCAGCTCATATTTATTCAACACCTTCCTGGGTTGATGCACTGGCATGCTGTCCCCTTTATGTCACCCAGCGACCCCAGCCATCCATCATTAACCCCCTCAGAGATGGGGAAATGGGTCCAGCCAGGGGAAGCCCCTTCGCAGGCATCCCGGTGCTCGGAAACAGCAGCCACGGCAACCCAGGTGGCTGTGAGCCAAGGTCCGTGCTCTCTGCACTGCACCAGGCCGAGCAGCCTCGTAGGGGCCCAGCAGCTGTGGCTAAGAACCCGGAGCTGGGAGCTGGGCTGGGGGCTCAGCACCTCCCTCCACCACCATGAGCTGCGTGACCGGGGTCACGCTCCTTTAGTCTGTCCTTGTCGCAGTTTCCCCAGGAATAGTAACAACGGTGGTGACACATCCGATCGCACAGAGCCCTGGAAGGGAGGCTGGCACGCGCCGGCACTCAGTACACGTGCCCATCGTTACTGTCCTCGGCCCCGTGCCCAGGGCCGCTGCTGCCGGGCTGCCAGCTGCATTTGTTGTGTGGGCTGAGCACGGTCCACCTGACAGCTGTCGTCGGCACCCCCGGCCTCTGCCCTGTGGACTGTCTCAACGATGTGACTACCTGGTCTTCCCTCTGAGCACTTAATCTTACACTCTGATACCTTGAGCATTGCTCCTCTAGCTCCTCTGAGAGCTTTCCCAGATGAAAACATTCCATTCTTTCTCTTCACACACAACATAAGATTTACACACGCGCCCCAGCCCCTGTGGTGTGGGACACCAGTCCAGTCCCCTTTTCCCCCACTAGTCACAAAGCCTTCCCTGACCCCACCCCCCCTCCCCACCCTGGCTAAGTCAACAAGTCTCCTCTGTGCTCCTGCTGCCCTTGGCCCTTACCTTTAAAGCTGCGTTTCCCACTGCCTTGGAGCCGTCCCTAACTGCCTCTCTCCTCCCACTAGACAGTGAGCGCACTGCATTCTAAATGCTAGTAGGTCTCACGACCCTGTCTCCAGCAGAGATGTTTCCCCTTCACTCCACACACGCGCTCCAGCCAGTCTCCTTGTACCCCACAAGGGTACTGCAGACACTACATTTACAGCAGAACTCCCGGCCTTCTCCTATGCCTGGTTCTCCCTGGGCTTCCCTGGCTCAGTAAATGAACCCCCGTTTGAGGGTCTCCAGAAGCAGACCCCAATAATAGGCAGGTGGGAGGCAGTGACGGCTTAGACAAGATAGTAATCGTGGAAGTGGTAAGAAGTGGTCAGATTCTGGAGGACGGACCACGTGGTGTAAGAATCAGAGAGGAGTGGGGATACCTTTGAGATTCTGACCAGCTGTAAAGAGAAGAAGGCCGGCACGTGGTGAGCCCCCAATAAATGTCAGTGTCGGTGACGTGGCCATGATTTGATACGCCACAAAAACCTGATTGTCTATTTACTGATCCACGGCAAGGCAGACAAGCATTTCAGAGGAGGGAAGCACTCCTAGGAGACGCCTGATTAGAAGGAAGAGACTTGTCAGTTAAGAACAGAAGAGAAGGCTGAACAAATTCATTAAGAGGGGACATGGGAAGTCACAAAAGCCACAGGTGCTCAGAGTCGGTCACTGGGGAGATCAATGTTCCAGCATGTCTCAGAAGTCCCTGGGAGTTGTCTTATAAAAGTTAATTTTCTTAATGCCAGTAAGTCATCTGGATGATCAAATTACGTTTATTGTGTCCTGCTTAAAAGATCAACAAAGTATGTAACCCTTATAGGAAAACTTCCAACTAAAACACTTAACACAAAATATGTGCATTTGAAAGGCTAACTCCCCAGACACCTGGAAAGAAGAGCTGCCTCGAGGTTCTGGGGAGCCGGGTTTGACTGGAACAGCACAAACGCACCGACATCCCATCGTGAAAGACATGCACACGTCCACTACCTCCTCTGCTGTTCATAACGCCGTGAGAGGGATCATCATCATCCCGAACTCCATCCGCACACACAGGCCCAGAGTGCGATGGGACTCGTTTGAGGCCACACTCCCCACAGAGCGAGCGCCGAGGCTGGGCATGCAGAAGGGCCCCTCCTCCCTCTCACCGCTGGTCTGTGCCATCCGACACCTATGTGCTGAGAAAGCTGCCTGTGTGGGACCATAAAGCCCTAGAACTGAAACCCGGGCTGTGTGACCTGGTACCACCCAGGGATGGCCAATCATTTCCATTTATGTGCCCATCTAACCACTCCATCATGGCTTCCAGAGCCCCGGCACTGAAGGACGCCACAACCGCACAGACTCGACGGGAACAACACCGGCGTTTCGCTAGAATTGTCTTCCGGGAGATGAAACTGGCGAGGAGGTCCAAGAGGGCCGTGGCTAGGGGACGCTGAATTCACCCCTCCCTGGAGAAGACTGAATTACACAGGCGACAATTACTCCTGGGAGACAACTGGGGGCTGAAGGAACAGCTTCTGCACAACAAAGAGAAAGACCGAGTAGAGAGAGCCTGGGGAGTAGAGGCCAGAGAGCCTCCTACCTGTCCTCAGCCTCGATGTGCCATCCCGAGGCGAGACGACTCACGCACCTCCTTCCAGTCACGTGTGAGACGGTCAGGCCTGTGCAGAAGTGCCCAGATTGGGGGGGGGGGGGGCTGGAGGAGGAAAGGAGAGCGTGAATACAGCAGTCTTCACACACATTAATCTGCTTCCCAAACGCCCGAGAGCCTCCGCCAGATGCTTTTTGTATCCTAACAACATTTCCAAGTATTTATACTTCACATTTTCAGGGCATCCATCCTCACTCTGAGAAGCGCAAGGTAATATACTTTGCTTACGCTTTTGGATACTTTCCAATTGCCAGATGTAAACATTTTATCTTACTCTTAGACTGTAGCCAGTCGGCCTTTGCTCGTATTTCCAGATTGTGCATTAGTGTTCAGAGTGGAAGTACTTTTACTGCCTAATCAGTTACCCTACAAACCCTAATCTGTTGAATGCATGACATGTTTACTGAGAAGTGGAACCATGGCCTAAAGGCAATGAACACAACCTCTGGGGGGGACAAGGACGCGGCTCCCACCCCAACCCCACCAAGGACAATGTCACACCGAACGACGGGTGTTGCTGTCGGGCTGGCGGCTTCTGCGGCTGAAGGGTCACGCCGCACTCTGGGTCGGGACAAAAATAAACACTGCTGCTGTGCCTGTGTGACAAAAGAGTCATCTCCGGCCACGTCGAAGGGCAACGGTCTAAGCTCAGCTCCTCTGACTCTGATTAAGGCCAGAAATCCTCTACTATGTATTGCTCCAAACAATAATAAATCTATGAAAGCAACTTGCAGCAGGCAGGGGGCACTTTCTGTGAGCCACGCACGTACTCCCGTGTCAGGGTGCGTTCTCTCCTCCACGTCATTTCACACGCATTGCATTTATGGCAGGAGCTCTTTGTAACCTTGGTATTAGAGATAAGGAAACAGAAATAAGCTCTCGACTCAACAAGTAGTCCTTGAGCACATGTGAGATGTCAGGAGTTGATTGTGTAATGGGTTATGTAACTAGTAAGGGACAGAGCCACGCTCAGAACTCAGCCAGGAGCCTCCCGTCAGCCGCCTCCCTTCTCCGCCCCAGCTCCCCACTGTGGTCTGGCGTGGCCCACCTACACCAGAGACACCCAAGGTATGTGTGATAACACATCCTCAGCCTCACTCACTCTCACTGCGCCAGAGTCGGGTGGCAGAGCTTGTGAACCTGCCCTTTTTACCAAGCAACTCTGCTGATTCGACCCACAGTAACATTAATTACGTAATACCCCTAAATACTCTGAGGAAGAAGAGGGTAGGCAGTAGACATCCAATAATATTTATTGGATGGCTGCATAACTATTGCCTCACCCCTTGAAGGCAAGAACACTCACCTAAATTATTTGAGTCAAACAGAAAATGCAAAATAATTACAAATGTTTTAAATATTAAAAATGAAAAAAAAAATGTGTCCAAAATTATATACACAAGTAAAATCATAGTTTTGAATCCTTTACTTTTAATAAGCTAGGAAAATGCTTGTGCTTAAAAAATAGCAAGAACACAGTAGTGTATTAAAATAGATATTATTAAGAAGTTGGAAAATAAAGTTTATAAAAATGTTAGAAAAAATTAAAAATTTAGAAGGTGCTAAGTAGAAGGACAGATTTTTAAATGAGGGTGAGCCCTCGTGCGTGGCCGCTGGGAATGTGAACTGGGTCAGTCAGCGGGAAAGGGGCTTCCCACTTCCTCAAGACGCTAGTGCTTAGTCAGCCGGCAATCCTGCTCGGAGGTATTCCCACGGAGAAACGGGGACACGTGCACCCACAACTCGTGCACCCGTGTCGCAGCAGCAGCACTCACAGCAGGTGACAAGCAGGGCCCACCCACAGCCCTTAACTGGTGAAGGACGGACGAAACGCGGCCTGTGCGTACAACGGGCCGTTGCTGGGCAGGAAAAGAAACGAAGGACTCACGCAAGCTGCACTGTGGACGCGCCACGCAACTCTGCGTGAGGCGGAGGAAGCCAGGCACAAAGAGCCACGAACTACAGACCACAGAGGATGTCCAGAAGAGCAAATCCACAGAGACAGAAACGTAGATCAGAGGTTCCCGGGCTGGTGGGAGGGAAAAGGGGGTTGCTACAGGGCGTCTCTGGGGACAATGAGACGCACTGAGATCAGGGGGTGGCAGTGGCTGCACAGCACAAACATGGCACACTTTTAGAGGACAAATCATACAGTATCTGAACTGTGCCCAAATAACGCCGTTAGTTTTTAAGTCTTTTAGCACAGAACTCACTCTGGGTCTGACAGCACTGTCGATGAATCGATGAATCGGCACGCACAGACCGGAAACACACCCTCACACAAACAGGAGTCACCACGTGAAGGAGAAAGAACAGCACAGCAGTAGGGAGGAACAGAGGGTTCGGGACACTGTAAAAAACGGCTCTTGCTTAAAAAAACACATCAAATTTAGATTCTCCCACCCTACAGCAAAACGCATCCTGGTTAATGACCTGTACGTGTGAGGAAACGAGATGCAAACAAGAGTATTGATCCACTACAGGGAGGAGAGACTTGCTCAGCACAAAAGCCACGGAGGGAACCGCAAACGGGAACTGAAGGGCGTGCTACCTCACCGTGGGAACTAACAAAATGTAGATGGCGGCAAGAGCCTGAACGAAGTGAACCCAATAAACCAGCGTTTGGTATTTTTACTTAAAGACTTCATTCAGATTGGACGCATCTCCGACTGGAAATGAATAAATAATACGGACAGAAGAAAAGCAAATAGTGAACAAACATTCAATTTTATAAATAAATATGGAAGAATTTTTCCACCTAGCTGTTAAAAAAAAATTTACAAATTTAGGCTTCTAAGGAAAGCAGTGATGAGTTAGGGACTCTGAGGGAAGTGTAAATTAGTAGATAAATAGTTGTGCAATATGGATGCTCTTAAAAATTTTAACAGCCAGGTAGACCTGTATCAATATTTGAAGTACACTTATTAAGTTAAAAGTTAGAGTGATTCATCATCTGGAAGCGGCTCCTGGGAAGCTGGCCTAAGAAGAGCATCACGACGTGTCAAGGAGGTGAGGCACGCCTGTCACATCTGCTCCCTGGACAAGTCTCCACTGGCCTCCCCAGGCCCAGGCCTGCTCCAGGCAACAAAGGTCACAGAGGGGACAAAGTGACAAAGTGCCTGCCACCGTGCAGCCTGAGTCCCAGACAGACGATACATGCAATGTCATGAGATGCTGGTACGGTCACGGGAGCGGCCGACGGGGACACTGGCTGTCCTGGGGAACCTTCCTGGTCTCCTGGTTGTGGGGCTCCTTCTCCTTGGGGATGCTCTCAGGAGGGCACTGGAGAGGGATACACAGCTCCCCCGTCCAGAACACTCACGAAAGGCTCTCCACAAGCCTCTCCCCAGACTGCCGTCTAGCCTGACACCGGCCCTGAGCCCAAGAACCCGCCCCGCCTCAGCGCTCTCCCGCCACCACCCAGCGCACCGGCAGCCCGCGGCTCTGCTGCTGGGAGAGCGCCTTCCCACCGTCACGCAGGGCCACCGGAGCGGGAGGCAGGGCGGCAGGGCTTGTGCTGGCACGCGCCCTCTTCTCTCGGCTAGCCCAGCTACTGCCCAGGCCTGGGGGTTCCTCCTCCTCCATCAGCCGAGGGCAAGGAACAGAAAGGGTCAGGCTGGTCCCTTCTGGCAGTGCATGGTTCCCATGACAAGTTCCTTGGGGACCACCGAGGGACGGTCACTATATTCACTCGCTGCCATTGGTAGGTCTCTTCACGAGGGCGCTCTGGGTCTGAGAACTGCCCTGGATCTAGGAACCAGGTGACAGGCCACAATTCGCCCCCTGTGGTGGCTGGCTCCACCCTCTCTTCACCAGCACTGCACTTCTCCCAGTCCCACAAGGCGAGCCACGGCCTCGTGGGCTCCCTGTTCATCTGCAGTGCCCCTCAGCTCACTGCGGTCCACTGGCTGTCACTGTGGGTCTTGTAAGTCCAAGGCTCCCCGGCTGTCCTCTGGTCTTGCTGTCCCCTTACTGTAACCGTGTCCTCCTGACCCTGGTGGCGAAGAGTCGACACCTGGCTCCTGCTACTCTGGAATCTATGAAGAACCACACTGAGCCCTGAAAGACCCTGCCCCCGCCCCCAGCAGTGCGCCCCCCTCTCCGGGGGGCCAACCACGCCCCGTGCCCTCTGCTCTCACAACAGATCCAGCCCATTGCTCCCATCTCTCTGAGTCTCTGACCCCTCCCATTGCTCCGCTGAGCTCGTTCTGGCCTCTCCATCTCATTAAGCCGTCACTGTTTCCAAGCTGCAGGGTGACAGCCCAGCGGAAGAGGACAGGCTCCAGGCTGTCCTTGCCAGGACATTAAATCTCGCATCAGAGGAGAGTGCCCGCATGGCAGTCACTGTCCTGCGGCCCAGCTGCACACTCCGCATCCCCCAGTCTGTCTCCCACGCGCGGCCCTGGTCCCAGCACCTGCATAGTGTCCAGACCCTACCATGACCTCCGTGACGACGCGATTTCCCCCACGAGCAAAGGCAAGGTTAGGGACCACGGGGTCACTTCTAAGGCAGGTCCAAGGAAGACTTCACAGGGAAGACACTTGACATGAGGGTTGAGAGCTGAGATTTTCAGCAGGCAGAGGGCTGGGAGCAAGGAGGGCACATCACGTGTGAGCACCTGCGTGGGGGACCAGGTGCCCAGGCACACAGAGTGAACGCGAGGAGGACAGTCTGGCAAAAGTGAGGGCGTTGGAGGGAACACAACAGGACAAGGCTCAGGGTATGGGCGAGGCCCCCTTCGCCCTGATCCCAGAAGGGTGACTGATGACAACTGCGGGAAAGTAAAAAGACCGTTGCAAAGACTGTGGTCTGGAAGAACAGATGCTTGTGCAGGTATCGAAACCAAGATGGTCTCATGGACAGAGTGGGGAGGCACGTGGGCGTCTGAGTCCAGCGGGCAGAGGGCGGGCCCACCTCCTGCCCGGTGAGGCCGGGGAGCCTGCCAGCACTGGGCTGCCATGCACACTGCCACTCAAGCCCATGCCGTCCACACCTACTTCGTGTATCCATTCCACCCAGGCAAAGAGCCTTACGAGACTTCCCCGTTTGAGAGGAGAGGACGCTGGGGGTGGAGGCTCCACGTGGTGCCTACGCTCTCCCTACGCAAGCAGCAGAGCTGGAATTCAGTCCCAGACCCCCTCTTTCCCCTCCGAGCACGGAGCTTCCTTGGGCTGCATGGGGACTGACAGGCTGACCCAACGGCTGGAACTCCCCGGGACTTGCATCTGTGTGGCTGTCTGATTGACCTGTGCCCAGGTCACGACTCTGGGTTGTGCGAGACACCAATAAAAACAACGAAGACACACACGTGGAGGTGCACGGCAGTGATCACACTGCAAAGCACAGGGCTGTGCTGACGTTTTCATCAGTGACACTCCCGCTTTCCCACCGTCATCACTGCCAGCTCACTCAAAGGCCCTAACAGCCTGAAGAGTAACCAGCAAGACCAGTAATGAAGCCCCTCGTGCACTCCTTCCTACCCCACCCGGGACTATAAACTAAGTGGATGAGAAAACGAGCCTTTCCTCCCGGGAGTGATGATTTAATGTTGGATGACACCAGCCCAGATAGGCAACATCCCTGATGAAATAGGAACTCCGAGAGTGACTTAATGCTCGGGGATGTTCAGGAAGGAGAAAATCACCGCGTGAGGCAATTAACTCGGGATAACATGACCGGCGCATTTCTGAACCTTGATGGGAAAGCGGAGAAAGGCCCATAAAGTCTGCGGGGAGCGATCCCAAGGATCACAGTCTGTGATCAAGATATCCAGATGGGGAGAGGTGCCCGGCACCTGACAGGCAGGAATTATCTACCCATTTATTCTGCCTCGACACCAGGCACCTGGAGGGAGCACCGAGCATCCGTCTGAGGCCATGTTCCTCGTGGGGGCAGGGCGAGTGTGTGAAGAGGGCACACGGAACGGAGCCTATCGAGCACCAGCGGCCCAGATGGGACGGCCGAGGCCGGAGAGCGGCAAGCACTTGGCCCTTTGGAATTGGACGCAGTGCGTGGAGCTCTCTGCTCTGACGCTGTGTTTCTCAGAGATGCGCTCCAGCCTCCTAAGCTGCGGTTTCCTCGTGCAGAAATGAGAAGAGTAATCGGGAGTGTGGCTGTGAGGGCCATGTAATGCGTGTGTGCAACACGCCAGGTATAGAAAACAAACAGTAACTCTCACCCGATACTATCACCATTGTCAGCGCTGCCTGTCTACGTGGGAGCCCTGCAGAACACTAATAAAACCAAGTACAGATGACTTCCTCTTTTTAACCCGATCTGAACACCTCTAATCAAAGCAGCTGCGATTCAGAACCACCAGGAGAGTAAAAGACTGGGTCACATTCAAAGAACAACTTTTGAATCATTTCGAAGCAAACTCTTCAGCAAACGTAAGGTCCCTGCCGTACGCAGGGCACCGTGCGTCACCTGGGCTCTCGTCAGAAACGCACTACCATGGGGCCCGCCCTGGGCCCTTCGACGCCACAGCCTGCGTGTTCATGAGGTCCCACGCGGTCTGCCACCACAGTGAAGCTGGCGGAGCACTGAGCTGGGACACAGTCTGCACGTGTCCACAACCACGGCAAAGCCCCTCATGCACGGAAAGGCAGCGTCCAGTTAGCCAAGCAGCTGATCCACCGTCACACCTGACCCACAGATGCCCCAACTGAACCTGAGCCTCTGTGCGTCTTGGGGTCTGTATGTCATAGCAGCTAGCATTACCCTGAAGCAGACCCCACAGGGTGCCTGTGGGATCCTGGGAGAGAGGGCTGAGAAGGTGCCTAATAAATCCCCAAGTCCTGAGTACCATCCTTGCTGCATTAAACATCCAGCAAACATTGACAAGGCAGCTGTTACACAGCAAGCATGTACTTGGCTCTGAGTGATTGCTAAGCAAGAGGACGGGCACGTTCCCTCTCCCCCAGATTGGTGTCCAGCCACGACCCAGCAGTGCTGGCTGGGCTGTCAGATGCACACCATCTGCCCCGCAGGAGGGGAAGTGCTGTGTCCTGTCCCCGTGTATCCCACCCCCACAGACAGGACGAAGCCGGGCAAAATTGGAGCCACTCTCATTGAACGGCAATCACTGAGTCTCTGTGTAGTTACTTTAAACACACAGCTTGCTTTGTTCCAGGCAAGATTGAAGACAGCTTACAAGACAGCTTAGTCTGTGAACAACCGTGAAAGGAGAAAGTAAAGCACAGGGCAGGCGTGAGGCGCAGCCACGACTGTCACTGAACATGCGGTCACCGACGACTTCCACATTTGCCAGAACTGCAGGCCAGAGCGTTCCGGAAGGTGGGTCAACCTGGAATGTTCTCAACTGCTAAAATAGCTGTAATTAAGTATCTGGTGTCTGTGTTCACCACCAACCGGGAGCTGCATGGAGGACAGAAGCTGCCTTCCACGAGCTGTTGCGCCCACCTGACCTGGCCTAACTCCTGCTCCCCGACAAGGGCACCGTGAGGGAAAAGTAGACCAAGCCTGAGGTCCGGTCCCCCTTGGCACTGAGACAGGGAGGCATGGCCTCCGGGTCCTCAGCAAGATGAGCCAGAGCGGGGGTGACCTGCATCCCTGGCACAGGCAGACGATGGACCCGGGGGTGACCTGTGGCAGGTCCTCACTTCCCGAACCTGATGTGCTGATGGCACAAACCGAGGCACAGCAGAGAAGCAGCCAGTTCTGTGGGGACCCAGTGTCCTGCGACCCCACACCCCCACTTCTGCTGGTCTGAGAGGACTCGAGGAGGGGTGCTGACTACTGGGGGCAGACGGACTCGTGACGTCTTGACATCCCCGTCCATCCCCAGCAGTGCCCCCCCGCGCCCCATGGAGTGTCAGAGTCCACCGGTCAGGCAGCCCCGACTTCGGGCCTGGGGCTCATGCAGGTCGTGGCGTGGGGAGTGACCGTCCTCCGAGACTGGGACTGCGTTTCCCACGCGGCAAACTGCAAGGCGTTGTCACCTTCGTCAGCCAGGGCTCCAACACTAAGACGTCACTGGTTGGATGTCAGGGAGTCACATAAATGTTTTTGCCAGAGAATCGGGGGAACCTTTCCTTCACATCTGTTGGCTTCTCGTGACCCACTGGTTTCCTTTTTGCCTCTGGCCCCCGTTCCAGAGGCTGCACCAACAGGCTCAGGGGCACAGAACCCGCGGGTGCCCCGCAGCGCGCTCCAGGGACTTCTCCCCGACCCCCAGGGCCACTCAGACTGACCACACTGAGCCCCACAGCTCGGGGCCCCGGAGAGGAGCTCTGCATGTGTCCCGTGGGCAGAGTGGGCCAGGGCTCCCCCACCACGGCGACAGCAGGGACCAGCGCAGACTTAGTGCCGCGGCTATGCCGGGCCTTGCGGGGGGGCTCTCGCCGCAGCACTGCAGGCAGACACATGGTCACCCCCATCGCACAGAAGGGGGAAATGAGACCCAGACTATCATTCCGCCAGTGAATCATGAAGCCAAACTCGAGCCCAGGCAGTCTGCCTGCACAGATCGTGTTCTATCCCTCTAATGCATGGTCTGCCCGAGAGCTGATGGAAATAACCATGCTTTCCAAGATCTCGTGCACAACAGCTGTGAGTTCTGCCCTCGTCACTGAAGATCACCCCTAAATGTCACACACTGATTCCGCTACCACACCTGAGGGAGCGGCCCCACACCGCAGCAGGTAGGCCCCAGAACGTTCTGCAAACAGGACCCCACGAGACAGTCACGGTTGGCCCTGCAAAATGCCCCAGCACAGAGGGACGGGTGCAGCCTCTAACGGAGAGCTCAGTGGCACTGACCCAGGCATTTGTTAAGTCCCCCTTCTGATGCGGACCGAGGACTCCCACTCTCCATAAAAGCTGGGTGAACACGTTCAAGGGCAGAGCCCAGCAGGGCCACATTCTGAAGGTGCAAAGTCAGGAACGGGGGGGAGGGGAGGCTTGTGACACCCCATTCGGGAGCTGTTGGTGCCAAACAACCCTGCCCAGCAGCTGAGGCTCCTGTGACCAGCAGACGCCTGCAATGTGAAGAGGGGATAGCAGCCTCGCAGAGAGAAGACGCACCCGATGACACGTTTTCAGCAAGCCGACCAGGCATCCTGGCCTCCTTCTCCCCTCAGACGGATTGGCCTGGAAAGATGCAGCCTAATGCATTTCATTTTCTCTTCTCTGAGGGCTTCATTCCAGGTCACCGTGTTCTTGGACTGACATGTCAACGTTCTCAACAGAGAGGCCACTTTTCAATCTGTTTGAACCAAACCTGGTTTGGTTTAGTGATGTGTCCTTCCCCCTCCCTTCCCCTTCTCTTCTCCCTTTCTCTCCCCCCACCTCCCCAGCCCCCAGATGTCCAGAGCTTGCAGACTGACCCAGATCTGGGACGGCAGGGGCGCTGCTGCCCCACACAGGAGTCCGCACAGGCTCGGAGGCAGACAAGCGGACGACAGCCCACAGCCCGGCACCCAGCCACGCTGCCCTCCAGCGTCTGTCCCCCTGGGCACCCGCCGCCCAAGCTCCTCCAGATCCTGAACCCGCTCTGTCTCACCGTGAGGGCCACGCTCGGCCGACCCCCCCCCCCCACAGCAGGCCAGGAGGAGGCAGCAGGGAGGCGCTGTGCTTGGAGTTGAGAATTGATGACCATCTGGGGTTAACTGGGTCTGCATTTTCCCCCCAAGTCATGTCTGAGATTGTTTACAGAAAGAAGACAAGGCTCCCTTCACCTAAGCTGTGGGATCTACCTAGAATATTGTTTTCAAATGTCAGAGTCTATTTTTAAAGTTTCACTTGATTCATTTTCATTTTGCTTACAATTTTGAATCTTTGTTCAAACAACTCCAGAGGAATACGAAGAACATTTTCTATATTTGATGTCTTCTAAAGGCTTTTTTTTTTTTTTTGGTAACCATGGACAGCCTCTTGTGGTCTTTCTCCTCCTGCAACTCTGAATCATGTTCCCCAACCAAAGGGCTTTAACAAGTGAAACAATTGGAGCAGATCTGGAATTCTGAAACAATAAGACCCTAACACAGTCTCGCATTCTGTGGCAGGTTTCTGTGTGTTTTCCTGAGCTTTGGCAGAGCCCCTCCTTACAGGCCTCGACTATCTCCAGACCTGCTAACGTAGCAAGGTAAGGGTACACTGTACAGCGTGTTTTTTCTGCACCTGAGCACCGGAACCCTCAGGAGAGGGTAGTTTGTTAATGAAGAGGCCAGGAAAAAGTCCGGAAGCCAAAAAGGCAGGTAGCTAGTTGGTGGCAAATGAGCTGGTGAGGAGGGGGAGAGGAGGCAGAGAGAGGGACAGAGATTCACAGAGTTCCCTGTGTGAGTGCTTGTTTTCACCTTTGCTATGAAGTCCTTAAGAGAGGTTACCGGGGGTCAGAGTTTCATTCTGAGACCCAGCACGTCAAAGTCAGAAAGCAAGACAAACGGCCTGGACGCTGTGTCGGTCAGTGGGCTGGGGTGAGCACAGGCACTGAGAGCGCAGAGCAGGGCGGGAGGGGTCTCGGAGCGGCTGCCTCTGATCTCCCGGGAAGGAGCCTGCCTTGGTAAACAGGACTGGATTTTTGTCTGCCTACTGTCCCACTGCTCGGCCTGTCTCTATTAAATTCCTTCCCAAAGGTATCCTGATTTACTTCTTATTGTTTCTTAATACAGAAGGGAGAGGCTTTCTTAATCTAATGAGTCTACCAGGGTGTGGAAGCCCCTCCCACAGTGGAATTGATTGGCCCCACCTGGCAGAAAGCACGCACTGGCTGAGCTCCCTGTGAAGTACTTCTTGAGGAGGACTTGACATCAATTAAATAGTTTCGTCTTTACAACAACCTAATGAGAAAAAGGGTGCTATATCCCTATGTTTTATCCATCAGGAAACAGAGGTACAGAGAGGGCAGGCAGCTTCCCCCAGGTCACAAAGCAAGTGGTGACAAAGCCGGGACTTGAACCCTGGCAGCCAGTCTTCCAGGACTCTGACAGCTGCCCTCCGCCATCTCTCAGGAAAGTGTGACAACAGCCAGCTCGTAAAAGGGAGAAAACTCAACCAGATGTCACTGGGCACAGGTTCCTGCCACTCCCTCACCCAGCTTCTCAGCAGCCGGAGCAGGGGAGTGGGTCGGAGCCCTTTAGGGGCTGAGGGGTTCTTTCAGGCTGAAATGGAGTGATGGACGCAAGCCCACCACTGGAGCCACAGGCATGGCCTCACGGAGGTCGGGGGCCAGTGGGATCAGGCATGGAGAGTGGAAAAGCACTCTCCCCCCGCCTTCCGCCACTCACTGGGTGCAGCAGAGCCCCTAGGAGCCAAGAAGAGCAGCTAAAAGGATGGGAAGGCTTCGTTTCCAGGGATTTTGCTGTTTAATTAAGGGAGCACTAGCCCTTCCCCAGTAGTCAGGCAGGATGGACAGGACGCACACCGGAACGCTCTCCTGTCCCGGCCTGTGCAGGGGCCAGCCTGACCTTCAGTTCTCCCCGCGCACACCCACCTCTTTGCCTGGGCCCTGCTAGGCCCCCACCCCCACCTCCCTCACTCAAACCCTCTCCCACTTACCCCTCCCCCACTGGGCTCCAATGCCAGTACCCTGCCACCCCTGCTGAGAACCATCTCCTGCAGCAGGCAGTCTCCCCTGTGACAGCAGAGCTGCATCCTAACTCTGCTCACTCTCTGGGAGGCCTGGTTCCTTCCCCACCAGTGGGCAGGGTGGGCATTATCCGCTTACACAGCAGTAACAGCATCATCACTGGGGTTGGTGGTAAGGGCGTCCAGGACCAGAGGAGGAGGGCTTTCTCAAAATCGCAAGGCTAGTGACATATTATCCTATCTTCACCCCAGGTCTTCCAAGCCCAGGGACTAACACCCTCCACTGACCTTGGGCTTCCTAGGGAGCATCACGGACCACCTGCCCCGAAAGGAGGCCTGCTACTGACTGGCCAGGGTTGTTTGTGTGCTCTCCCTGTGAACTTCATCCCCAAACTCTTCACATGACTCACCTCTTCCTTCCTGCGACTTCCACACCTGCCAGCCCCCCACCCCCACCGCACTCCAGCCACAGGGGCTGCCCATTTCTCTAACATGGAAAACGCCACTTCTCCCCCCTTGCAACCAACCGTCTTCCCTGTGGGTCGCTTCACCTGGATTCCCTCCTTTTCCCTGACCACTCTTCCCCGAGTGACCGCCTCCCTGTCCTTTCCTCAGCCCGAACAGCACCCGCCTGAACCAGGTGTGCTCCACCTGCCTCACAATCCCCGAGCCCCTCTGTGTGCCAGAGAGCAGGGGGCGCGCCCTGTGCCCCAGACCTGTCTCTGCTGTGACCTCTTTACACCCGTTTCCCCTACTTCACCGGCTACAGGAGTACAGACCGAGTCTGTTCCTCACGGCGCGCCACACCCGGCGCCTGCTTTGTGCCTTCCGGGAGTCAGTGTGTCTTACTATCCACACACACACATACTTATTGAATAAATTAGTGAAAAACAAGGTAAATGAAAGAAGCAGCTGCTGAAAGGATAATAGAGAAGATAACCTTGACAATCTCTTTTACTTTTCAAATTATTAAATAAGAACATTCTTTTAGATAAGAAGGCAAAGTTCGGCTTCTGTTTATTTAGAAAAAGTCCTCTGAAAAAAATCTGCTTTTCTTACCTCCGCTCTCTAGCGGACGTCCAGGGTCCTTCCCAAGTGAACAAGGCCCTGCGGAGGTATCGTCCTGGGGCAGGTCTGGGGGGCAGGGGGTGAAGGTGTGGGAGGGCTGCACTCACATGAGGGAGAGACAGGCCACATCGGCCTCGAGGGTGCCTTCAAAGGGCCGAATGTAACTTTAGGACTGTGTAAATGTAACTATTCCTTAAGTAGGGGCAAGGAACTCGGCGCTGCTGCCGGGTAGAAACAAGGGCCAGATGGAACAAGGTGGAGGGCCGGATTCAGCCCACGGGCCTTGTGTTTGCCGCCTGTGCGCTAAGGGAAAAGAGGTCAGTACCCCTGACTAAACAGTCAGGTACGGTATGTTTTAAAAATTCTTGCAGCGCACCGGCTGAAAATCGCTGGTATAGGCACCAGCAGAACCCCCAGAGAGCAGCACAGAGGCGCCAGAGCCCGAGCAAGCAGGGCCCGGGGGGCACGACGTCCAGCCCCAGGGAGAGCGACTAGCCTCGTGAACATCCCAGCCACCAGGCTGAGCTCACAGAATGGCCCGATTTAGGGTTCAAGACCACACCCTGCAGTGCGGCCTCTCCTGGACACACCCTGACAGACCCCAAAGTTATGACAAGACCCACCACACAGGTAGAGTTTAGGGGGTGGGTCCTCCAAAATCACAGGCCTTGAGAAACGGCTTAGGTTCTTCAATCTTGACAAAGCACAAAACCAAACCAACACAAGTGCAAAGGGATCAGCTATTACTTGAGCCACTTCCAATAAAAAAAAAGAAATCAATACTCTTTTATCTACTTTGTTCAGTAAAAATTCAAAACAGAAAACATGACCTGTAGTCGAGAAAAGTCAACCGCACCCCAGACCTGAGCCAGCGCGGATGTGCCGTGTAGCAGAGCAGGCTTCGAGGCGGCCTTGGGGCTCACGGCAGTCAAGCGGGGTCTGCATGAGTAAATGTTTAAAGAATCTCAGCAAAGAAATAAAACCTATACCAAAGAACCAAATGGAAATTCTAAACTTGAAAACTGAGATAACATAACTGTGCGGGCGGAACAGCAAATCAAACATTACAAAAGAAAGAGTCAATGAACTTGACACTGGACCAGCAGAAACTCTCCAGCGGAGGCCCAGAGACTAAACAAGTGAACAGGAACCTGGGGGAGGACATCAAGGACCCGCCCCCCCAGACCTGTGGGACAATATGTGCGTAATAAGAATCCCAGAAGGAAAAGGAAATGAGAACAGGGAAAGAAAAAACCTTTTTTTTTTTTTTGAAGAAATAATGGGTCCTTGGATAAAACCTAGAATTCTCAGAACCCTTAATAAGATGAAGAATTTATAAAATACGCAGGAGAGACCATCCTAAGCAGAGTCTGCCGAACGTAACCATGAACCACTGTACACGGAGCACATCGCAGAGCTGTGGTCTGCAGAATTCACTTTGGGAGAACATCCCTGTGCAGCTCCGTCATTCCTTGGGGAAGCTCATTCAGGTAAGTGACCCACCCCAGGCTTCCGAGGGTGATGACATTGGGGGTGGGGGGATGAGAGTTATGAGAACAGGAACAGAACACTCTAGGAGGTCAGGGGGGACACAGAAAGGGAGGTGGGAGGGACTGCAGACACGCCCCCCACCCTGGCTCGCACCAGGCCCCACTGGAGCCCCACTTAACGTCTCCAGGTCTGCAAGCCCCACTTAGCACGCACAGCCAGGGAGCCCCAGGGAAATGAGTCCAGGACTCAGAACATTCATTTCCTCCGAAGGAGGTAGGAGCCTTGGAGAGGTGCCAAAACCCAGGCGGGGAGGATGGCTTTGTTTTCCTTTCACTTTCTGGAAGTGACAGAACCATAAGAAAGGCCACAGATGTAAAAGAAATAGCACAAAGCCACACATCACAGCTCTCGGGATCAGAGCCGAGTGTGACCGACTCCTCCTGAGTGACAAATGGAAAGACCCAGAGGAAATTAAACAAAACGCACCGCCAAATACAAACCAGGAACTCAAGCAGGGACCAAGGGAGAGCCCACGGGGTAACACCCAGAACCGTGGGTGATAACACCCAGAGCGCTCCGCTCAGGGAGCACTGGGGAGTCCACTGTCACACTCGGCCATCACGACGCCCTGTGATGCAGGAGGAGGCTCTTCCGTTTTACAGACCGAGAAACCGAGACTCAGGGAGGCACGGTGCATTCCAGAGGCCGCGTGATTAACAAGAGGACTCACACTAAAATGTAGATCCATCCCCTGAGTAACCCACAGCCAAAAAGGCACCAGCCCAGGACACTCCCTGGCAACCCTGTAAAAAGGGCCCGCCTCTGTGCGCTGCCCCCACTTCCTCTGCAGTGTCCCGCTCCAGACCCTGTTCCCACGCAGGCCCCTACGCCGTCACAGCCCCTCCCAGAATTGCCCTCCTCCCTGGGCACAGAGGCACGCCTTGAATCCATCCCTCCCAACCGACAGAGCACACTGTCCATCCCTCGGAAGTTCTCAAAGCCCCATTGTGACATGTCAATTTCATGGCCTTTGGGTAAGTGAACTCCTTCCTTCCTCCCTCCCTCCCTCCCTCCCTCCCACAAGCCCTCACTGAGCATCTGGGGGGTGCCTTCCCCTCATGGCTGCATCTCTGCCCTAGGCCAGAAGCGTGGGAGGAGGAACTCTGAAGGAGGGGACCCTCCCGTTCCGATTTCAGTCAGTTTTCTCTCGAGGTACAGTGAACTGCAGGTGTGTTTCGACCACCCAGAATTCACTTGTCCTGTTTCTGCGAATAGCACCCTGATGTCCCTCTGGCAGATCACCCCACCCTTAATACATACGCTTGTGGAAGCTCAGGCTCAACTCCTGGCTCCAGAAACGAGCATGCAGCTCAGCCGGGCCAGTGGGCACTGCCCCCACTCTGCCATAGCCCAGCCGAGACACAATAAATACCTGGGAAGGAAACGTGGTCCACGGGATTTGGAGTCACAGGAAGATGAAGCTGGCGCTGTGGCAGCCATATGGCAACCACGAGGAAAGAACCTGTCCAACCACAGAAAGGAAAAGGAGCTGAGACAATGCAGGCAAAACTGGGTCCTGCTGAGATAGTTCTAGTCTCTGAACCAAACCACACTTGAATCTGAGTCCACCTAGAGTTTTCTCTATTAAGTGAGCTAGGAAATTCCCTTTGTTCTTAATCCATTGGGGCTCCTACTTGTTTTGCTTGCAACCGAAGAGTTCATATCTGATGTGTCAATTATCTAAAATAAACCCAAAATCCCTAAAAAACGTAGACTAATTTCCTGATAAACTCTCAGCAGGTCACCATGAGGGTGTCACATTCCTCCAAGGAATGTGACTTTGACCTTCTCAGGCTTTAACAGAAGGAAGAACTCTCTCCACTCCCACCTCAGATCCTAGCTCATTAATTTGACAATGAAGCGTACTGGGTCCCCCCCTCTTCTACTATTCCAAGATTGCTCCCCCCGGTTGGACTCAATGGAGAGATGGGCAGTTCTGCAAAAATCGCAAAGCCCCCAAGGAGGAGGTCACCTCCATCCCTTCAGCTGGGGACACTAACTACCGAATGGCGCAGCGGGGGCTCCACACCTGTCAGTGTACGCCGTCGGCTACGCCCTTAACCCTGCAACCCCCACGTTATTCCAGGCCTTCGTTCTTTGGGGCCCACAAGGCTGTGTGGCTGGGCCAGGACTGGAGTCAGCCTCCCTGGCCCTTCCCAGCCTGTGCCCACCACTGGCCTCTTCTGAGTGCCACATGAAGAGGCAGCAGGTGAGGGTCTCCACAGTGGTACCCCTGGCGCTCTCCTTCCAACCCACCGAGCGTGGCACGGAGCCATGTAACTCTGCACGTGCTGAGCCGTTCCGCACAAAGAGGGCCCATCCATCAGCCCTGTCACTGACAGCAGGCCAAGGAAGTTCCGACAACCAATTTGCCATCAGGATCCGCTGTGAAAGGCTCCCGGAAAATGCCGTAACGGATCGAGAGGATGTGCAATACATTTTCTGTATGGCCGGCGGAGCCCTGCTAAATCTGGAGGAGGAAAAGTGGGGGAAGCAGGAAAACGAGGGAAGGAGTGATGAAAGGCAGGTGGGGTCGATATTCACGTTTGAAAATGAAAAACAACAGCTTGGCAGACAGAAACAAGGGAACAATGTCCCGTTTTTGCTATTCTGCAAAGTCAGCAAACCAGAGGCACTCTTGCAAATAAATGTTCTTCTTGGTGCTGAATTTATTACCACTAGGCTAAAAAGCATAAAAATTGAAGACTTCTATTGAGACAGAACATAAGTTTAACCAAGGGGATAGCAAAGCACGTTTCCTGACTCTGAGCTGCCAACCTCCCTCAAACTTGTCCCGGAGAATTACCCCCAGTGTGAAATCTCAGTCCGGGTTCCGGGGTGCAGCTGCAGTTTTGGAAGCTGGGGAAGTGCCCTGCAGGACAGGACAAGACCTGTCCACCATCCTCCTTGTCGCCATCCCGAGCCCCCAGGCCAGCTGTCTCCTTGGGTTTGAGAGGCAGCTTCTGGGTCACACGCTCGTGCGCCATTCCTAACGTGCTTTCCTCAGTGGCCTCCCGCCCCTCCGATTCCCTTCCACGCCACTAGCCCACCCTGCTCTGTCTCCTTAGCTGGCTCCTCTCACCTGCCTGACCTTGAAACGCTGGGGGACCTGGCTCTCAGGCTGCACACCTCTTCTCTGCTCTGCCCCCCCACCCCCTTGGTGACCCCTCCAGGCTCAGCATGTTCGATCCCATCACAGGCTGATGTTTCCCAGGTTTGTCTGTCCAGCCCGATGCATCTCCCCAAGTCCTCCACAGTGTAGCCAACTACCGTCTAATATATATAAACTTAATGCAAACTTAACGGGCCCAAAACAACTCCCACTTGACAACTGGCAACAACTCTCCCCTCCCACGGCACACCCTCCAAGCATATGACGGCCCCATCTGTGGAGCTGCTGGAGACAGACATCTCGGGGGCGTGCTTACCCCCATCTCACGCACCACCCGTCAGCAAACCACTCAGGCTCCACCAACAACAGAACCATAATCAGACCGTGCCTCCCACCACACTGCTATCACCCTGCACCGGGGAACCACCACTTCCACCCGCACCGCTAGGTGGCCTCCTAACTGGCCTCCACTCTCAGCCCAGGATTCCTCCCACCAAGTCTCTTCTCACGAGAGCAGCCAGATGGCAGCTCATTACATTAACTGTCCCAACTACCCAGGCCTTCTGAGACGCACACCAGTGTGCAGTCCTGCGGGCATGCGACGTGGCTCAGCACACGTGAGGCAGGAACTCAGCAGGTGTGTGTCCTCCAGGAGTGCTGCCACCACCCAGAAGGGCACCCAGCAGGTGCAGCCTTCTCGAGGAGGAACAGCCACCCATGAAGAGAGGCCAGCTGTCCTGGCAGAGTCCCATCCCCCGCTGAGCAAGCTCAGGTGTGAAGCTGGCTGACTGACAGCCCTGCGGACCCTCAGGATGTCGGGGGATGGGGGGGACATAACAAACCACTGATGTTCTCAGCCACTGGCAACAGGTAAGGGAAACGGACGCTTTCACACCAGCCTGCTCAGCAACTCCCTCTCCTTGAAACCTTCTGAGGCCTTCCGGGCTGACCCAGAGTAACACCCATAGCCCTTACGACAGTACCTTTGCAACGCCATCCCCCATCACTGTGGCCTCCGTGCTAGCCATACCCTGGCCTCCTCCCTCCTCAGGTGCACCAGGCACACACTGCTGCTGGAACAGGACGTGCTTTCCCCAGATGGCCCCTAGCCTCCCCCCCATTAGAGACATCTCCCCCAGACAAAGCAGCTCCCCCTCCGACTTGCCCCCCCACTTCCCCATGTGCACCCACAACCACTGCATCCTGTGTCTGCTCACTCAGGTGCCTGCGAGCTGTCGCTTCCCAAGCGGATGCAAGCTCCACGAGCGCAGGGACTATCTGCTCTGAGTGCCTGGAGCGATGCCCTCACCTCAGTAAGAACCGCAGAGAGTTGCTGAAGGAGGCGCGTGGGAGGAAGTCAGCGAGCTGAGTGCGTGTGTTCTTAACCAGGGTCTCCTCCTGATCTCCAAGGGAATTGCTCTAAGTGTGGGGGGAGGGGGTGCGGGGAGGAGGGGGACTGAGAAGTTGCGGGGTGTGACATGAGCTACTCTCCTCTGCAGGCCTGCTTGGGTTCAGACCCGCAGGGCTTCAACACGGCACTGCCCCTCCCAGGCCCTGAGCCAGTCCAGGCTGGGCAGGAAGACAGGTAGAGACCTCCTGTCCACAGGCAAGTGGCATGTTGAAGAGCCTCATTGCCTTCGCTGGCGTCCCGTGTGCCTGGCATGAGATTCAGATGTGTGTGCACCTCCTCCCATACAGGGCTGCCTGTCTTCTCCCACCCCGCGTGGTCTCTTCTAACCATGTCTCTAGGGACTGCCACGTGCCAGCTCTGTGCCAAGCACTGGGGGCACAGCGGCACACGGGACGCCTGTCCTCACGGCCCTACAAGCCAAGGCTTCTTTTTACTGTCGGCTTTTGGTGGAGCCACTCGGTTTTCTGTGGGGTCCCACGTACTGCAGGACATGCGACATCTCAGCCGTTAAAAGTCCAACCCGGGGATACAGCAAACTTCCCCTGCCCGTTTTCAGTTGCCCGTGAGGGTGGCAGAACCTCCCCCGGTGAGGAACTATGAGAACAGGGTGTCCGGCTCGGCCAGGCCCGCCTGCTGCACTGTGTTACAGGTCTGTGCTTGCCTGTGTCCCCACAGACTTGACCATGAGTGAGCTCCCCCAGGGAGGGTAACGTGACATGGTGATCTCTGTGTACCAGCACCTGTCACAGGGCCCGACAAGTGTCCACGACACAGGTGAAGCTGGAACAGGCTCTGCCTGGCTCGTGGGACTCTGCCCCAGATCCCACTCTGCCCACAGTCCACACCCTGATCCCCGCCTCACTCCAAACCCAACAAACCACCCGGCTGTTCCACCACCCACGTGACTTTTACCCAAGCTTAAATCAAAATGCTCACTAAATTCACAGCTGAATGGAGGAGCGCTCCCGAGTTTATAATCCAGACTCATGTCCAAGAAAGACCCCCACACGAATATTCCCAGGATGGAGGGCGGGGTGTTATCACAGAGAAACAAACGGAGATATGTAGAAACAGAAGGAGGTTTTCCCCCAACACATGAACAAAATCCCTAGAGCCTCTGCATTGCAACTATTATTTTTAAATGACAAAGTATTAAGGACAACTTCTAGAATAACTCAGAGCTATCTCAGAGATCACTTCTGTGCAACTCTCTGCAGGTTTGCAGCCCGATTCTCAGTGCTCACGTCCACACCCCCTCTGTGGATCTGGTGCCTCCAAACACAGAAGACGTGAGCTGCACTGGATGGTCACCAGAAATGAAATGAAAAGCCAATTTCACATCGCAGCCAGAAAATGACTCTCCCGGCAGTGACGCAAGTCGGCAGACAACAGTATTCAAGCTTCCGGCCCTGGCCTCATCCAAGGAGAATAACCCGAATTTAAGGAGAGAAACAGCCAGAAGAGACTGGGGGGAGGTCACCTGTCTCGAAATGGACAGGACCAGCGACAAAATGTCGAAGCTAAGCTCTTGAGCTTTGCGAGGTTAACAAATGTCTGTAGAGGTTGCAAACTGCGGGCTGCCGGATGCTCTCACTCCTCTGAGACGGACCAAAACTCTGTCAGTTATGAACCAGGGAGCTTGCCTTCATCGTGAACACTGGCAGATGCCAATGCGGACCCCCTTTGCAAGCCCAGCGCCAAGTAGGACTTGTCAAGGCAGTGGTGTCCTGAGCTCGCCAGTGGCAATGAACTCACGGCCCTGGCCTTTGCCATGCCTGTGCCCGCTACAGCTCTGGGACAGAGATACAGCTGTGGGACAGAAGCATGAAAAACCACCTGTGTGGAGCTGCAGCGAAACAGATTCGCTGATCTGCCCTCTGATGGAAGAAGCCCTCCTTCCCCGCCCTTTTCAGCCCACCTGGCCCACGCAGGGCCGACCTCCACAGGGGCCGTGGGGGGTGGCAGTCCCCTAGCCAGACCACTGGGTACACTCCACCCCCGACAACAGTGATGGCTTCAGTTTGATCACGTGGTACAAACCTGTGGGCTCCAAAACTGACCGCGTACATGGAGGGTAAGGAGAGACCCAAAGAAGGGCAGACCACTCCAGATTGCGGGGTGGCAGGTTTAAGGAAAATTATGCTGGAGGCTTGTCTTGGGCCCAAAGAGGAGTAGATCTCCGCAGAGCTCCGCCAGAGTTGTTGAAGCTTATGCAGGAGCCTCTGCCTTACCGGGGCTCATCACACCCCCAGTCCGGATGGTCTTGACACCCCCTTGTTCTCCCCAGGCTGTGTCCCTGGAAGCCACTCCCACTGTGGGAACGATGAGCAGAGCCTAAGTGCCAAGGACAGGGGAGCCTCTGACTGCCAAGTCCCACTTTTGAGTCACCTCCTGATGACCTCTTTCAAGGTCATCCAGATTTGTTCAGTGAGGTCAATCCTGGGACTTTGCTGGAAATACTGAGATGGGGTCTGTCCCTCGCCTCTGGGATTGCTGAACTGATAGGATGTAACCCAGAGGAACTCCAAACCAGCGCAGGGCTAGAGAAGCTGTATAAGAACACAGGTAACACAGAGGGAGGCCCAGCTGAGTGACGGCCCCAGAGGCACTGAGTGCAGAGTCCTAATCCCCCGGTCCTTTCCTACCTGAAGCTGCACCCACCCCTTCTCCTGGCCATAGCCAGTACGGCATTTTTCAGGCATTTCCTCCCATGGGAGGAAAATGGGGGTGCGTCTTAGATTCCAAATGTAGCTTATATTTACATTGGTGAAATATTATATTATTAAATATTTTACCACATTTTTTGCTTCAAATTTCTTTTCCTATTTTCCTCCTCTAAAACCTAGGTGTGTCTTATGGTCTGAAAAATACGGTAACTTCTTTTTATTCTTAAGCAGTTTGGATTAGCATCCTGCCTAAGTACCTGCTGAGCTTCCTGCCCCTGAACAGCACCTTCCCCACGCGGCAACCACTGACTCGAATCACGAGGGTCATCTGAGACCAGCCGGGGAACAAGCCTGTTCCGGCCCAGACTAGCAGAGGAGTTAGAGAAAAACCACTCAAAGACTTCGATGACTTCGCCTTCCACGTGGCTGACCCCACTGTGGGGCTCCCCAGTGGCCTTAGTAAGTGTAACAAGACGCTGCACTGAGGCAAACTGCCCTGACCAAAACTCGGCGCAGGCGAGAGTGGCATGTCTGCAAGGAAGAGGGCACCCTAGAGCAGTTCCAGGTGACTTTTTATTACACTTGGCATCTTCTCACTGCCGCCGCGGTAAAGGGGATGCTCAATAAATGCTTATGTCATTAAGCTTAATTTATATTGCTACATGCGTTTTACCTTGTTAAGCTTCAGGTTTCTTGTCTGTAAAATGGGACCAATAAAAGCCACTGTGCACTGCTTCCTAGGCTTGTGTTACACGAGATAATTCACATGAAATTTTCTTTGTAAAATCCCAGGCACTATGCAAACACGTTCACCTTCTCTGAATGCAATAACCCCACAATACAGCATGTTAATTTTTTTTATTGGTTGGAAATGAAAGGAAGGTCAAAACGGTGACTTCAGTATACTGCCAAGAACACAAGAGCTCGTTTGAAAAGAGCACTGTTTGCCATGAGACAAAGCATTAACCTCTGGCAATCTCTTTTTATTGTCTCCCTTGCACACTCCATTCCAAGCTCCGGATACTTAGTTTTCTGAGGAGGCAGATGGATGTTGGCGGGTATGAGACCCTGCCCACGACATTTCACAGCTCTATGGCGCTTTAAATCATCCCAGAGATAAAAATCAAAAACAAAGTTTTGGAGCTTGTCAAAGCTGGTCTAATTAAAGCAGCAAATGTGCTAGCTAGCAAATGTGTCTCGTCAGTGCGGTAACTCAGGCACTGCCGGCTGCAAGGCATGCTGGGACCCTGCCGACAGGAGACGGTGGGAAGAAGGCTAAAGACAGTGTGCAGTGATCCCAAATGTAGTGTCCGGGGGCACAGTGGACTCAGGGCTCAAGCTCTGGAAAGTCGGGAAAGTCCAAGCTTGCAGGGGCAGCAGGCGGGAGACCCTAGACAGTCCTCTGGGTAGGAGACCCGGCGGGCTGCACTGGTTACAATGTGGAGTTGGGAGCTGTCCGCGGTGCTGAAATACAGGCTTGAAATGAACTCTCAGTAGCCAAGAAGCAAACAGGCTCACGCGGGGACAAAAGCATGCGCAGAGATCCTGACAGAGCAATAACAGCACATACCATTTACCAAGCTTCTCCTCTGTCACTATCAAACACTATAATAGTCTTGACCATGACCCTTCCTGCCCACATCTCCTACCACACTGAAATTGCATTCATGGAACAATCACCGCATGCCAGGGACATTGCTCAGAATTTCATATGAATTAGCTCATGAGCCACAAGGGTGGCTCCCAGAGCCACGTTTTACTGCCTGGTCTGACCTTCCTAGACACAGGTTACTGGAGTGAAGACTTTACTCAAAATGGGCTAATGATAATGCTTTTCCTGGGAATCTGGATCTGACTTCTATTTTTGCTTTATTCTGCTGATCTTAGTGAATAGAGAAGATTAATAACTAGAGGGGTGTCTGTGACCTTGAAGACTGAGAAATGGATCAGTCTGCAGTGAGAATCATTCAATAAACACAGAGATAGAGGCAGAGATGAAGGCTGGAAAACCTTTTAGATTTTTTATAGTCATATGAACCCTGGTTTGGGCTCATACCAGAGGCCCAGAGATACCCTCCTTTGAAATCCATCATGTGTCCCTGAAACTTAATGACAAATACTGCTATTTGGTTCAACTGTTACCTTCTCATTTCTTGCAAACAAGGATCCTAACTAATGCATCATCCAGGGACACTTACGTTGTAAGCCTGATTCAAAGTGGTCTCTCAGACAGAAGAAAAGCTGGACTTGAACCTGCCGCATGTGGTCACTGCTCCCAGTCCCTTCCCTGACCCTGTCCCTGCACACCCTTAGTGATGTTCCCCCCAAACTGAATGACTGGCAACTATGTGAAGTGCCCCTGAGGTCCACTATGCACCTGCCACTGCCAGCGCTGCTCCCGCTGCCCAGTCCTCCCTTTCCTTCTCGGACTGGCTCCCTCATGTTCATCGTGCACAACTCGGCTCAAAAGCATTTCTAAAGCTCAACATGGGTCTATGCCTCCCACTCAAGTCCCCATGCCAGTCTCCCTGGCCCTTCTAGAATTCCAGGCTGCTGCCAGCTTGAGAGTATCCCCCTGCTCCTGGGCACACACTACTCCACTTGTCAGTCTCCCCTGGTGCAAGGGGGGAAAGACTGACAAAATCGGAAGACACAAAGTGGGTTTATTTGGATAAAATTTCAAACCACTGTGGGACAATGGGATTATGAAGAATTTCAGAGATTAGCCAGAACCATGGTCTTCACTGCTGGGTGAGCAGACCCTTCCTGGTCTGCCTGCGCCCTCATTTGCCCCATTACGGCTCACTCTCCATACAGCAGGCACAGTGATCTTTCTGGAAAGTGCAATCAAATTACAGCACCATCTCCCTTAAAAGACTTCCATAGCTTTCTGCTGCCTCCAGACAAAGCCCCACGTTTCGCCACAATCTAGCCCACATGCGTCACTCTCACCCCACCCTGTGCCTCATGTTTGAGAAACACCCCTCCCCTTCCGTTCCAGCTTGCCAAGCTTGTGCCTGCCTTCGGGCCATTGCACTACTGCTTCTCCCTCCACCTTCGCCATCAAATGACAAAAGCTCATCTCAAACAGCCTCTCTTCACAAAGGCCACCCTGTCACCTTGGTCTACAGTAGCCTGGCCCCTTCCCCACCACCTCTATAGCATCACCCTCTTCTACTGGCTTCGCACCTGCCATCTCTCAGGAATCTCGAGGACTCGTTGGTTTGCACCTACAAAAAAGCAGAAACTCTGCAGTGGATTATTAAACAGAGGTACCACTTTCAAGTTCATCCTTTGACATCTGGGTTCATGTACTCAGGCTATGGAAAAGACTGAACCATGTAATTGTCCTTGACTTAAAAAAAAATTGTACCACATCCAATAATGCAGAATGACAACTTTTCAAGGTGCCATCTCCTAGCTGTGGCCACAGCTTCGGGAAGCCATTCCACATTTCAACGAGATCAGACACACCTCCATCACTGAAGATGGAGGCGGTGATGCCTCCGCTTTCCCTGGGCACGAGCCCACTCTTGCACTTGCTTTGCTGTGAATTATGTTCCTTGGCCAGAGATAATGCTGTGCGGAATGGCATGACGGTGCACAGGCAACCCTAGACCTAGAATGCGTGTCTACTACAACGGGGATGTATCTTTGTGCCTTCACGACGGAACAGGACCAAAATCATCACAGCACTTGGTGGATGGTGGTGCCCCAGGGAACAGTGCGAGACCAGGGGCTTATTGCTCACTCTCACCCTTAGCAGTAGCATTAGCCCAGTCAGTCTCGGAAATACGGAGTCCACGGTGCTGAGCCGACAGGGAGCTAGTGTTACAGCATTCTGAGCCATCTGCTCATGCGACTTATTTGTCCCCGTGAAGCCTGCCCAGCTCAGTCCCTCATGACCAGCTCCACCAGCCGACGGACTGCTGCTGCGCACTCCCTCCCCACGGCTCAGTGGGCTGGGAACGCTCAGTTTATGAGAGGAAGCGCAGCCCACTCGGTCTCCTGATGTCTCCCGGTGAGGCACTGCACCTCTGCCAAGGCCCGGGAGCAAGGCAGGATCTGTTTTTCAAGAGGATAATCATTACTCGCAGAAGAGGGATTAGATTTTCTCCAAAGTCTTAGAGGTCTGCACTGTGCTCCTTCTACTAACATGGTCCGGAGGCTTCGTGCAGTCTCCCCCCTTCCATCAGCATCACTGGATCTGCCAGACTGTGAGGTCCAAGTGCAGGAGATGCCTGTGCTCCTGCCTGAACTTGCTGCACAGCCTTCTCCTGCTCTGGTCCCCTAATGAAACCGGCAGCTTTCCGATGACAGTATGTATGTGAGTCAGAGTGGCACACTCAAATGTGTTATACAAATCCAAATCATTTTTTTCATGATAGGTAGAGTGAGACTCGGCAACATGCCCTTCCCCTGGGAGGGGCTATCTCAACGTTCTCAAGACCATAAAACACCCAGAAACTTCTCTGAGGTGGAAGGCTCTAAATTTTCATAGGGTTCACCTTCTACTCTTTAATTCACTTCAGTCTTTCTAAAGCATCAAAAACACTTGCTATGTCTGGCTAACCAGACCCAGTCAGCATGTTGTCACTGTGCCAAATCAGTACCGCTTTGCGAAATTTCAAAATAGCAAGAGCTCTGTGTGCTGTATCACGACGGAGAGCAGGAGAAACGCTGTAGCCCTGGAGCAAGCTCCTGACGGGGTGCTGCTGCCCTGGTGGTCCCTGCAGATGGGCGTGGAGGAACCGGCCACCAGTCAGGTCAACAGCTCCATCCCCAGTGCAAGGGGTCCTGTCGGTCTGCTCCAGTGTAAATACTACATGTGGGACCGCAACTGCTGTTAGAGCCCAGCCTGGCCAAGTTCACGGCAGTCTGGTCACACTCCGATCTCATCTCACTTTGCATTGGTCCAACTGGTGAGTTCCATGGACAGTGATGGTGTCACGCCCTGTGCACCCGCCCAGACGTGGATGGTGGTATTAACTCTGCTGTAATTTTCCTGGGAAGCTGGGGCATAAGCACAAGGTGGGTCCGTGAAATGTAGCTGGATGAGAGCTAATACTTCATTTATCCCTTGACCACAATGACCCCCCACTTTGGTGATCCACAGTGGCATTGGGGGTCCTCAGAAATCAGTGTCAATTTAAAGCTAATGTCTAGTAAACCTCAAAGCCCAGACATTTCTGCTTTCCTGGAGCACAAGCACTCCTGTGAGCAAATGGCTCTCCACCCTTCAGGAAAGCCTGGAGGAAGTACGTACCTGTGGCAATGAGCCCCACCGGGCAGAGATGGACGCTCTTCAACTCTCCAGACTGAGACTGCCGTGAGGCTGACTTGGGGTCAGACCCCCATGCTGCACCTTATTAACTTTTGGCCAAGTAACAGGAGGGCTCTGTGCCTCTGCTCCTCATTACCAAGCAGGGCCTGCTGCGGTCATCGTAAATCCAGTACCTACCCTACACAGGCAGCTGCTGGAAACAAGCCGGCCATGGCCTCCAGCCTTCGGAAGTTCGGTGGCCCACGCCAACTAGCAGATGTACAATTACAACATGGTGACAGGGCTGTAGGGTGGGGGGTACGTGGCTGCTGCCTGAGTGTGGGGTCACGGTGGCCTCTTCGCACTCCTGCACTGCAGTCTTGTTTCACATTGATCTCCCAGCCGGAAATCCATTGCTGACTCACGCGTTCGGTAACCAGAGCACAGCGCTGTCACGGCAGCTGGTTCAGGGATGCAAGGCCACGTGTTCTTTCTTTGTGCCTCCCCACGGAGGGCGCTGGCCGGCAGTCAAAGGGTGGGGTTCCCTTTCCCTCTGCATTCTGAAGACGTCTGTCTGGGCTTAGCTCTGCCACACACTGCAGCACCAAGGTGGCCTGGAGCCTGCGACAGGGAGCCCTCCCAGCCTGTGTCTAGGGAGAGATTGGAGAGAAGAGGGGGAAGTGGCCCAGGTGTGTGGAATGGCCATTGCCAAGGGCCATGGAGTGTTGGAGGGGTCTCAGTGAGTAGAAGTTGGTCTGACAGGACCACGCTATGGCCAGGGACACTCTGGGCCATTTAAAGGCCCAGAGACACCTGTCCACTCCCTCACGGAGTTGCCGACCCAGTACTGGAGAGAGCGGAGGCGTGTTCTGCACGGTCTCTGCCCAGCCAGCAGAAACACGCGGCACGGGGCAGTCACCCTGCACGTGGTGGGGGCGACGGGGTGCGGGCTTGGCAGAGACTCCCTCCCACCCCTCAGACCCGTCTGGCGCCCTGATGCAGAGCACGGGCTTCGCTGTCGCTGGGCAGGACTTTGAATCCCAACACCCCCGCCACATACTTGATGAGGACCCGTGAATGCACTAACGTTCCACCGGACCAACGCTCCGAGGGAAAGCTTTGGACAAACATGACTTTGGCATTTCCACACAGTTTAGCACTTGACAAACATGAAACAGTACTGATTCTAATGACTGCAATTACTCAAGCATGGATTAATTGAGGAGGACCCACTTGAAAGAAAAAGGAACATACAAATTGAACATGAGCTGTGTGTTAGTTTATTCCCCTTACGTTGTGCCCACGAAGACCCACCCCCGCCCCCAGCACACAGTGCATCACCTTTCAAAGCTCCCCCCACCCCCGCCCCCCGGCCTTCCCCTGGGCCCGAGCGAGTCTCTAGGGAGCCCTCTGCGCAGGTGTGGAACGATGACACTGCCGCCCTCACAGGAGAGCTGAAGACCCTCCAGGGCCTGAGGGTGACACTCTCCAAGTGCCACTTGTCAGCGAACGGGGACAAAAGGGCCTCAGACAGCCCTGACACACGGAAGGTGCTACTCGTCTTGGAACCCCCCAACTCATTCCCCTTTCTCTGCCCTTGCTCACCTCACACTCACCTGCGACCCCTTCTCCCTACTACCACCAGGCTGAGTTTTCTAAAACATGGCCAGTTGCGATCCTTCTGACTAAAGCCCTTTACGTTTTCTTCTTTTCCTGAAGGTAAAAAAGGCCTCTCAGAATCTCCATCCCTCCCCACCCCACCCCCCCGCAAAAACACACGCAGGGAATGGCAATTGGTTCCTGATTCTAGCCCCTTCTCTCAAACTGCCACACTCTTGTGTCTGCTGCTGCCCAACCTCAGCGCCTCCTCACCACCCTCAGCCACCTGTGCTCCCTTCGAAGCTCTGCTGACTGCTCTGCCCTCCACCAAGCCCCATCCTCTGTGCTCCCCCAATGCTGTGCGTGCTACTCCTACTCAGCTCCTCTGACGACGCTCTGTCCCACCTTTGCCCTCCAGGACAGCACGAGCTCCTCCAGGGCTCAGATTCTATCTGGTCCAGCCCTGCATCCGGGCACCGGGCACCCAGCACCCGCCTGGCCATCACAAATGCTCAGTGAATCAGCCAACGCTGAAGGGACAGGTGGAGGGACGAGTTAGTGGTAACGGCTGCTGCTGTTCTCCAAAGGAAACCACCAGTTCCCTGTTTTCAATCTAAAGACCAGAAGGGGCCTGGCAGAGCAGCCAAGCACACACGGACCTGAGGTAGCAGAATCTCAGCACTGCAGTGAAGAGATCAGCATTCAGATCTGGCTTGTCACTTGCTCTCTGGGCGACCTCTGATCTGTTACTAAGCTCAGAAGCAGACATAGCTAGACTAAGCTCATTGTTAAAATGATCCAGAAATATAGCCAGGAAACGGACAATAACAATGCTTAATTCATCTTTGTACCACCTTGTAGCAAGTTCAGAGCCCCTGTAGCTATCCGTGAAGTGAATTAATGAGCAAATTAATTAATACATGAGCAAAAATGGACTCCAAGCCTGGACGTACCCTTTCAAAGGCAAGATTTCAATGCTCCCTGGGCCCCGTGGAGACAGAGAGAGGAGCTCTCCGTCTGCATCAGTGTCACCTTTCCCCGGACAAGCACAACAGGAGAAGCCAAGGGCACTACTTCCCGAGGGGCCCGGACGCTGCTCCGTCTCACACCTTTGTTGCAAACACCAAGCCAACTGAGAATTCCGCCGCCCGGAGCTGGGAGCGCAGACTGTGCCTGCCAGGGTCTCAGCGTTTGAGTAAAAGTAGAATCACACAGGATCACATTCTCAGGCCTTCCAATGGGGGCGAGCTAACTGGGCCAGTGGTCTGGCCGGGGTCCGAGGTGCGTCCGGGAGGTGGGGGGGTGGTGACGCAGGCCTGGTCACAGGAGCCCACACACAGAGGCTGGCAGTCACTCCCGAATGCACCACGCAAATACACGCACTCGGCACTAAGACCGCTCTGGTGTCCTAGGCGCAGACCAGCCTTGTTTGAGTCAACCAGTGGGTGTGATTAAATAGAAGCCAAGAGCCTGGAGCTGGAGGAGCTGTGCTGGAAACCCAAGTGAGGGGTGGCAGCAAGTTACTTAGCCTCTCTCAGCCTTCACTTCCTTATTTGTCAACAGGAATAATAAAAAATACACACTTCCTGGGGCCGTTGTGAAGTGTGAGAATTAAACAGGACAATACCTGTAAAGCAGTGGCCCCAGCCACTGTCCCGCCAGCTAACTGCTGACGCTTGGAAGAGCCAGCCCAGCCCAGAAGAGACGTACCCAGGCACTGCGTGGCTCTGGGAGACATGCACACCGTGTGAGCCGCCTACAGCAGAGCTTCGGTGCTTTCACAGCACGCTCTGCGATGAACCACCGATGGGCTCCCGTCTGCTAGGGCTGAAGCAGAGCACACGGCACGTAAGAGTTGTCCCTAGCGCTTCCGAGACACACCTGGCAACTCTCAGAAATGCCCGCACTGCTCCCCACGCAGGTGGAGGGAGTGACGGCCCACCAGCCAGATGCGAGGGGCTGATCCTTGATGTGAACTCTGCAAAGCGGAGCCTGGAGAGGCTGACGTTCCATAAGCGAATGGTCACACCAAGGCAGGGCCACCCCCGTGACCTTCCGGAGTTCACGCCACGGGACATGTCCCCCGCCTGCAGCTTGTTAGGGGACACTGGGGACCCTATGAAGTCCTCAGTGGAGTGGAAACATGATTTCTCCACATCTAATCCCTACGTACTGCTCCATGGGCCATTTGCTGATTTTTGTTTTAAGGACTGCGAAGCACACCAATGTGCCTGGGACACTCAGGCCATCAGTAAAGGTTCCTTGAGTCGAATTACGATAGAACGTATCATTTTATGGCCTCGGGGATGCCATTCCAAGGGCTTTGGGAGGTGCTCTTCTGTCATTAGCCAAAGACACGGTATCTGCAGAAACAGCAGCCGAAAGGAGGCAGCGTTTGTGGGATGCACACTTCAAAACGCTTTCACAACCATTTCCTGAGTGATGACCTCACCCGGCCTTACCGAGTTAGATAAAACAGGAATTGTTCCGCACATTAGGCAGATGAGGAATCTGAGGCACAGCCAAGATAAGTGCCCAAGGTCACCCAGCTGGCAGTGACAAAGCCCACTGTGACACATCACACTCTCTTCGATAATGGCGGGGAGGAGAGGCGTCCAACTCAGTGTTTGGGCCAGGTGCTCCTCACACTGCTCTCTGCCTCCCTCCGGGCTCCAGCAGAACACCGCAGCCCGGGGGGGCTCACCAACAGCAGGACTCTCTCCTCGCAGTGTGGCGGCTGGAGGGCCGGGGTGCAGGGCAGAGTCGGGGTCAGGTGAGAGCCCGCTTCCTGGTTCACAGACAGCTGCCTTGCTGCAAAGGGTACCAATGCATTCAGGAGGATCCATCCTCAGGATGGAGCCACTGCCCAAAGGCCCACCTCCCAATCCCCATCTTTAAATAGGAGGAAGGGTTTCAAGATGAGACTTTGGGAGGGACTCAAACGTCCAGGCCACAGCAGCACCCTGGTAACCAACACAGCCACACCAAGAGGCAGGCACTCTTAGTCCCACTTTACAGATGAGGAAACTGAGGTTCAAAGAGTTGAGGGACCTGCTCCAGGTCACAGTGCTGGCGGGTGGCAATCAGGGCTTTTAGAATACCTCCCTCTCCCAGGCAGAGGGTAGCAGAGGGGCTCCCAGCCAATCCGAACTGCTTTGTGACTGTGCAGGCAGCTGAATGAGTTACTGGAGGGCTAGATGGCTGAGCCCTGACAGTGTGGGGCCGTCAGGTCACTGCGGCCGTGCCCAGTAACACCCCGGTCACCGAGGAGCCCGAGCCCCGCAAGGCCAGTGCAGTTAGGAGCACAGAGCGGCGTCATCGCCGCAAGCCTGGCTGTGTAGTGGGGGAACCCTCCCCCAGGCACCAGGCCCAGCACAGCCTGCCTTCACGTATCTGACATTCAGAGAATTGCCTCCTTTTCATTGAAACTGCGGGGGGAATCCATGCAATGAATTTCTTGATGGAAATTATTAAACCAGGTTTCATCTGCAATGAAAACACGGTAAAAAGGACAACACAGAGTGTGACCAGGACCACTGACGCTCTCCCGTGCCACCCGAGGGAGCCACCCAGGCCTGCAGACACCGACAGAGCCAGGACGGAGGGGGCAGCTGTGGGGGACAGGAAAGGACACGCAGTCTGGAGGCCGAGGGCCCCGGTGAACGTCTGGTTCAGCCCACGACCAGCTGTGACACTGGGAGCCAAGTGGCCAGCCTGCCTTCTTCCCTCTCCTCCTTTCTCTCTTTCACCTTTTCTTTATTTCAACAAATACTTGCTGAGTGCTCACTCAAGAAACTGGGATGGCTCAGTGAGCCACTGATCTGTACCGAACGGAGAGGCTCCCAAAGCAACACTCACAGGTGACCGAGGCGCTGCACCCCCGACAGGCACCGTGAGGGGGCAGCCCTGTGAGCGCTGTCACTGGAGATCTGACGGAAGCGTGAGGCCAGGGCGGGTTGCTGTGGAGGAGGACGACTCGACTTTGACATGAGGCACGGCGGGCGTTAATGTGAGTGAGTGCAGGAGAAGGGGCTCTCCAGGCAGAGGGAGCGGCCTGCGCAAAGGCTCTGTGGTAGGCGGAAGCATGACGCTACCTGTGCGTATCGGGGGGGAGTCCGACATGTAGAATGGGATGGGGCAGGGGTGTAAGATTGGGTTAGACAGGCAGGAAGGGATGGAACCAGACAGGACACATTAGTCATGTGAGCTGTTTCATCCTAAAACCAGGATGCAGCTGAAACTCCAGCACCCAAAATGGCAGGGGGGTGGGAGGGGGGTTGTTGCAAATGCAGGCAGGTAAGCAAGGGCGAGCAGGAAAGGACACCCAGGGGCAGAACTTAGTTAGGAAAAGCCACACAGGACACACAGTATCGAGAGCACATCCGGGGGCATTACAGCTACAGCTCTGGGTTACAATGCCCCGGCCAGGGCGCCAGCAGACAGCAGGGATTCCCCGCACTGGGGTTAGGCTGGAGAAGTGGGGGACACAGAGCTAAGTAAGGGCACAAAGAAGCCACACCCCAGGGAATTCTGGTGGGAGCCAGAATGCAGATCCTGTCTGCAGCTCCCGCCTGTGTAAGCAGGGGGGGCCTCCTCTCGCCCTAGAAGAAGTGTGGTGGGCGAGAGGACGGCAATTGTGTATCTCTCCCTGTTCCACTGTCACTCCATCAGGACAGAAGTTGAATTCCTGCTCTAATAGGCATAATCGGCAGGCTCTGGAAAGGCAATTCCTTCCTGGCAGGGTCTCACCCAGGAGGAGCAGGTCGGAAGCTGGGAGAAAACTTCCTAAATAAGGCACCATCAGGGACAAAAGTCAAAGGCCTCAGGGGCAGGGATCTTCCCACTGTGTGTGAGGAGTGCGGATTCTGCAGAGCTGAGCCGCACAGAGGAGCTGGGTGACGAGGCTGGTGGCCAGGGACAGCCACCGTGGACCCTTGGCCACCTAGATGTCAGCATGGTGCTGGTCTGACTCCTGTTTCACTTTTGCCCCTTAAGGAGGAAAATGAGATTTAAATGTGGTTTCTCCCTAACCGAAGACGGGAAATAGCAAGGAGGAGTACAATTTTGCCGAGTAGAGTTGAGCTTTGGAGGGCCACCAATTATTGTGACGTCTAAGAGTCTGCACCTTCCAAGAGCTGAGGACCCACCCTGTGAGGAGGTGGGGCGCCCTCCCCCCGGTATCTGCCCCACGAGGATGCCTGTCGGGCCCGAGGCAAAAGCAAAGGCCATCAACCAGCCAGCATGTCGATACGGGGACCCAGCTTGGATTTATGGTGACACACATTGATTTTGGCTCTTGGAGGGTGTCAGCTCACCATAAATTAGGAAATTTATTTCCAGGTGCTACAGAGATAAGTGGCCTTGCCCATAAATACTTTTTCTTTTCTTTTAAAACTAAGAGTGCTAATGTGCTGAGGACTTTCGGCGGGAAAGGCCGTAGGGAACTCCTGTCGTACCCTGGGTGCTGCTCTGGGCAGGTCGGTGGGCGTGGCCCAGGACACCTACAAGGTGCCTGCAGTGTCTCCCCACCCCCCATTTACCCCCCCCAAAGGAAGGGGCACCGTTAGCCTTCACACCTCACTTGGTTCTCACTCGCTCATCCAGCACCCGCTGAAGGACTACTGTGCCAGACGCAGGGACTGGGACGGATGCAGAGGAGACCCACACCAAGTCCCTGCCCCTACAGAGCTCCTGTGCCAGCGGAGGCCACTCACAGTGTCAATAACACGAAGACATCAGGCGTGATGAGTACTGGGAGGGAAGTAAGCTGACTGATGTGAACTGTGCCAATCAGCCTGGGGTGCAGGCTGTTCAGATGGGTGGTCAGGGTGGGCCTCTCCTGGGGACATCTGAGCAGAGACCCTGAGGATGCAAATGGAGTGGTCTCACAAAGAAGAGGAGGAGGGAGGGCAATCCAGGCATGGGAATTTCAGAGGCATGGAAGAGCTTTGAATGTTCCAGAAACAGAAAGGAGACTAATATGGCTGAAGGTTGCTGAGCAAGTAAGAAAGAGGTTAGAGATGAGATAGGAAAAAGGGAGTGGGGCTGGACCCAATGGAGGAAGGTTAGATGTGCTCACAGATATCACAGGAAGCCAGCAGGAAGTGAGAGGGTCCCATGCATGTCTGTAAGACGGCCTGGGATGCTGCTGGGTCAGGAGGTCAAGGGTAGGGCAAGGGAGAGCGGTTAGGGGCTCTGGTCACCCAGGCGAGAGGTAAGGGGGGTTTGCTCAGAGTAAGCAGGTGACAGGAAGTAGGCGGGTACAAGCAGCATTTTTGAGGATGTGGTCAACAACTAACCAGGAGAGACGCCCAAGCAGCCTACTTCCCAGTGCACCCCTGTCCCGAACACAGTCCCCATGAAGGCCACCCCGAGAGAGGGGGCGTGGCAGGCATGGCCATCAGTGACTGTCAGTGCTTGCGGGGGGACCTCCTTATCTACTTGTTGGTCAATGGTTGTGTTGCCTCCACATCTGGGCTGTGAATGATGCTGCAAAGAACTAACTGAACTACCAAGCAAAAGAGAGACAGACTCATAGATGGAGAGCAGGGTGACAGCTATGGGGCGGGGATGTGAGGGGTGGAGGGATAGAGCAAAAAGGAAAAAGGGTTCATGGACAACAGTGTGGTGATGGCTGGGGGGAGAGAGCATAGGGAGCGAAATGGCAGTGGAAAAAACAGAAAGCTTTTTTAAAAAAGAACATGGGAATACAGATACCTCTTCAAGACCACACTTTCAATTTTAATTCTATCATCCCAATTAAACCCCTCAGTCTCCTTCCAGGGCGGCCCTTTCCCCTTTCAGATCAGGAAGTGAAATCCCGAACTAACGACAGCGGGTGACTCGGAGTTCTTGCTGCAAGCCAGGCCCTCCGCACAGACAACCCCACGTCACCGTCACAGGAGCCCTGACATTTGGCGAGCTCTGCACACTGCAGGTAAGACAGAGCAGCAGAGCAGGCCAGTGTTGCAGGGACAGGGGTCTGGGCCGGCGCAGGGCCTGGCCCAGAACCACCTGACCAACAGACGGACAGACGGATGGGCAGACGAAGGCCCATCTGGTCCGCAGCAGTGTCAGAGCTAGGCTGGAACCAGAGCGGGGCAGCCAGGACCCTCACTGGCCTTCTCAGCGATGGGCTAAGCTGGCCTCTTGCCCTGTAGTCTGGAAGGAGAAAGTGACAGAGAGAAAGTCCCCTCCGGACGGGAAGAAGAAAACGGAAGCTTGTCCCTCTGACCTTTGGGGGTATGAGGTCAAAGGGGGCTGGGAGCGATGTCAGGGACAAGAGAGAGACCAGAAAACACTGTCCTCATCTCTCCAGTCCCTTGGAGGCCACCAGGTAACATACACATCCAGAAAGGTATGGGTGGCCCCAAGGACACGGAGATTGCTGGTGCCTCCCTGGCCCAACCCAGAGGGGTGCCCCGTGCCTCCAGAGGCCGGATCCCACTCGGTGCCATCATCGTCCCTTGCAGACCCCTCTCGCCCGGCCCCACATGGTTGTGAGGACCTCAAACACTACAGGCTGACCTGGGAAGGAACCAGTGGACAGGGAGAAATCCAAAAATGGGCCTATTTACCTGGAAGAAGTGGAACAAATACCCAAGACTCCTGGAAACTGAAGAAAATCAGGCAAAGACGTACAATGAACTGACAATTGCAGAGCCCAACCCCTCCCCCCGGCAGGGCGTGGGCTTCAGAGGACACCTAGAACACGCAGAGGCGAATTTCCCGCACAGCTAACTCTCGGCTGGCCCGGGCACTCATGATGGTGTCCACGAGCCCCTGGGCGTGTTACTCGTCAGCCTCTCCCAGCGGCTCCCTCTCAGCTGGGAAATGGGGACGTGAAGCCAAGGCCGCCCAGGCGCTGCCCAGAGGACTCAATGAAATGTAAGCTGGCTGCCCTCAATACGTCAGCAAGCAAGCAAGCGCTGGAGAGGGTGTGGAGAGGGGGCCCTCACACACTGCTGGTGGGCGTGCAAAAGCGGGTGCAGCCCCTGTGGAAAACAGTGCGGAGACGCCTCAAAAAATTAAAAATAGAACTGCCTTAGGAGCCGGCGATTCCACTTCTGGGTATTCATCTGAAGAAATCCCAAACACTAATTCCAAAATACATATGTGTGTGTTCCTATGCTCACCGCGGCGTCACTTACAATGGCCAAGCATGGAAGCCCCCTAAGTGCCCACCGGCTGGCAAGCGGGTAGAGAAGAAGCAGTACCTGTGCACGACAGACCACGCCCGGCTGTGAACAGAATGAAACCCTTCCGTCTGCACGGTATGGATGGGCCAGAGGACCGTGCACCAAGTGAAATAAGTCAGACCAAGAGAGACACACACCATGTGATCTCGCTTATGTGCGGAATCTAAAAAGCCAAACGCACAGACAAACAAAACAGGAATGACCTCGTAGCACAGAGAACAGACCAACAGTTGTGAGACTGGGGGTGGGGGCAGGTGAAAAGGTTAAAGGACTAAGCAGTGTGACTTGCAAGTTACAGAAACAGTCACGAGGATGTGAAGTCCAGCACAGCGGAAAGGATGGTGACGTGGCAGTAACTGGGCGTGGCACCGGGTGAGTACTAGTCTCAGGGGATCACTCCGCAGGGGACATAAACGTCTGCCCCGTGTCGTACACCCGGAACGAATGCAACAGTATGTCAACTGTAACTGAAAAGGACATTTAAAAAACTTCTGAAGAAATGAAAATTGGAAGGTGGCTTTGGGAGCTCCAGAAGACACTCCCCTGTGAGGGAGATGAGGAAGACCTCGTGGGAAGGCAGGGGATTTTCACAGGAAGAGGTGGGGCAGCCCTGGCCGGGTAGCGCAGTTGGTCAGAGCAACATCCTGATATGCCAAGACTGTGAGTTCGATCCCCAGTCAGGACACATACAAGAACCAACCAATGAATGCATACACAAGTGGAGCAACAAATCAATGTCTGTCTGTCTCTGTCTCTCAAGTCAGTTAAATTTTAAAAAGAGGTGGGGCAACAGAGCCACAGGTGGAGGCACTGGCAGGTGCAAAGAACCAGGGCCCGAGGGACCGCCCACGTCTCCGAGGGTGTCGGCACGTTGAAGAGTGAAGAAAGGTGCTCGGAGAGGCTGAGCCTGCACGTGGCACCTCATCTTCCATTAGCAGGAACAGCTATAAATGCCTGAGAACCTTCTGGAACATTCGCCTCCAGAACAGTCTGCACCCCACCTCTCCTCTCTTCTCTATCTCCCTGACCAAGGTCAGGACAGACTCCAGCTGCACACCCAGCTCCTGGCCCAGAGCAGCGGTCCAGGTGCTGGGCCCAGGCTCTGGAAGGCATCAGCCAGGAAGCAGCTGGGGACACAGAGGGACAGACACACCGGACAGTGAGGTGGCAAGACCCTTCCTTCAGACAGAAAAATGGCTGGAAAGAAAGGAAAACCGGAAGAGAGGTGAGGCGTGGGGAGAGGGCCAGCCAGCGACGTCAGAGCTACAAGGGCCCAGCACAGACAGTGCCCGCGCCATCGTCCACGAACACTAAGGCGAAGTGACAGTCCTCTCGGGAACACGCCCTTCCCCCCGCCCCCCACCAATCAAGTGGCACGGACATCACCACGGCACAGGACAAGCAGGAGCTGAGTGACGGCCCGCGCTGCTCAGCCCTGCGTGTGCACGTGTGTGCTCACGTGACAGCCACCCATCAACAATGCATGCTGCAGCTAGATGCCTACAGAGCCGGCGCCAGCCTCAGCACCCGCTCCCTGTCACAGACCCCTGCGGGGGACCGCCTGCCCCCCTCTCCGCCTGGGACCAGAAGCACCTGACAAGCCCTTGACAAATGCTGACATTCCCCACCCCCCACCCAAAGCAAATGGGCTGCAGTGTGGTGGCCTACCCTCCCTCCCACTGTGCCCCGCCTCCCCTCTGCCCCTCGTCCCCTGGGACACAGGCCTCAGCTCCCACTGGCCCCAGCCCCCTGCGGAGGCCTATCAAGTGGGAGCCTCAAGGTCCTGCCCTGTGACCAGCCTTCAGAGATGTCCCAGGTGCTTCCAAGAGCCACTGGGCAGGATTGAGGGGCTCTTTCCTCTGTCCTACCCCCACAAAATTCCTGGTGCAGTTTGTCCCAGCAAATCCCCAGGCAGACCTTCCCTTTCCTTGGCTGAACAGGGTTTCAGGACATCTCTCCTGCTCCTGCCCCACTCCAGTCCTCCCAGTGGCCCACCCCATTACCATGGTGGCGGTCATGCAGTCCCCACGGGAAGCAGGGGACACGTGACTCAGGCCTCCTCCCCATGCTGGAGCAGTGGCTGCAGCCCCCAGGAAGCCTGGAACCTCAACACAGCCACAATAAATAAAGCTGAGGCCGTCACTGAAGGTGTCATCGGGATGGGGACAGGGCCAGCACACACCAGACCCTCATCCCATCGGCTGTCTTGGGCCCCGCTGCTCTTCCCCCATTTACCTGCCCATGGCTCATTCCTCTTCCAATAGCTCTTTATGCAGCACGGATAGTGTGTCAGCCCTGCTCCAGGAGGTGGGGTAAAGCAGTGGTTAGCAAGTGTCCAGGGGCCTAGCGGGTAGCTGTGAAGGTGTGGATGACCCCCTCTCTGGAAGAAAGGCGCTGCCCAGGTGCCCTCCCATGGGGCAGGTGAGTGAACCCGGGACCCCATGCGCTGGACTAGCTCAGACATGGCTGAGGGGTCCCTCATGCTGTCCCCAAAGGGGAATGTGAGAAAACGAGGAAACACAACTTGCCTGTGCTGAGGGCCCCCGGGGTGCAGGCGCTGTGCCAGGCCTGGTCACACACCCCCAGCCAGTCCCCAGCCGGCTCACAGAGCGGGTGGAGACACATGAGATGGCCAGGGTGTGCGGGGACCACCCCACAGAGTCTCTGCCCCCCGGGGCTGGCAGGCAGGGAGCCACCACACAACGGGTGCCCTGGCTGCTGACCACTTCCTAGTCTTGATCCCAGCATGCAAGGGCCCCTGCCACTAACTGCAAACTGAGACCCTCTTCAGGCCCGGGACTCACAGTGCACCGGAGTTATTCCCGCCCCACTCCCTGTCCCTGCCCTCCTCCCTCAGTTTTTGGTCTTTGGAAAGGAGCAACTGGGGAGGTGGGGTGGCGGGGAGCTGCATATAAATCATACAGGTGATATAAACCCATCTCATTGAATAAAACACACTTACATAAACACACTGAAAATACACCCACCAGAGCGTAAATAGTCTCGTTCTTTAAATGTTTCCTCCTTCGCTCTGTTCTGCATTTTCCAAATTGCCTTCCATCTGCAGGAATTACCACCACATGAAGTTTAAAACCTGGCCTGGGCCCTACCGTCTGCTCTGACCTGAGGCCGTCCTGGGTCCCCATAGCCTCTCCCTTCTTTCCTGCAAAACGGGGTCATAATGCCCCCTCCCTCCTGCTGCGGGCCTACACCCGGACCCAGCGGGCCACACGGGTGACGTGCTGGCGGCAGGCTGGCGTGAGGCAGCGGCGGAGTGAGTGGCCGCTCCGGCCAGGAGCCCCTTGCTTTTAGCACCACAGGGTGCAGAGCGTTCTGGAGGAACGTTTTTACAATAATTCAGAGCCAGAAGGGGGGCAGGAGGAGTAAAACTTGTTCTCATCTTCAAAGCGCGTGAATCGAGGCTTCTGTGCTGAGAACATTTCACATCTCCTGGAATCCGTCTTCACCTGGTGCCCAGGCCCAGCGGCAGGAGGATGACCGGGCCAGCGGGTGGGAGGCTCTCCCTCACTCCTGTGCCCATGGCAGTGGGGGGGAGGGGTGTAGTTTAGCGTGTGGTACGCGTCCGCGCACGGTGTTGTGTGTGTGTGGTATCCATGCTGTGTGGTCTGTAGGTGAGTGTGGTGTGAGGGAGACCAACCTGACCTCCCTCCCTCGCCAGGACACCAGGGCAGCAGGACAGCCTCCCGGAGTGTCTCTGTGTTGTCACTGGTTGAAAGGCGATGTCTGTGAGAATGGGTGACCCCAAGAAGCAGCTGGTGACCGCCTGGCCCCTCTCTCGACTCCTCAAACACCCACCCACACGCCATTCCTCTCCTCAGACGGGCTCAGGTGCCCCCCGGAGGAGCCACAGGGCCGGCTACTCCAGGGGGAGTCTGAGGGCTGTTCCAGTCCACAGACCCCGAGCCACCATCGGGGTGGTGACAGGGAGAGCTTGCTCCGGGCTGGATGCCAGCCAACGGCGTCCTTAGCATGGAGTTTGCGTGCTCCCCTCCCCCACATTCTCCTCGTCCTTCCCTACCTCACCCATCCCCGCCCCCAATCCAAATTCTTCCTGTGTTTGGCCAGATGAAGGACATGGTGTGTCCCAAGGCCTAACGGCCAGTAAGAGCATGCCGTGGGACACCCACGTCCTTCGTCTGGCCGAAGCCTGCACACCTGGGAGGGCTTGGCTTCAGCATGCCCAGCACCCACTGAGCCTAAGGCTCGAAGCTGGGTTGGGGTTCCCTCCCTGGTGCCCCCGCAGCCCTTGGGACCCCCTTTACTTATCACTCGTTATTGTCACTGCCAGTGACGTCCTGCCTTACCGGGCTGGGACTGGGGGAGGGGGGCCCCCTCTCAGGACAGAATGAATCCTCAGTAAATAGTGGGTGCACTTGTTTTAAAGCTGCACCGAATGGGCTAGACTCCATGGGGAAAGGACACGTGGGCTGTGTCATCTACACCCCGGAAGAGCTGTGTGTGTCTCCCCGGAGGAAGCGACCCCTGCACATCCAGGAGACAACAACAGCCCAGTGATCCGCACAAGGATCTGCCAGCCCAGACGTGGGAAAGAAGTCCCGTGGGACCAAGCCAGGAAGGCTTCCAGGAGGAGGCAGGCCTTGGAGAGAGGGGAAGATGCAGGGCCACGGGGAGCACACTCCTGCTTTTAATGGCGTCCCAAAGCCTCGTCCAAATTCACACTGCACTCTCATGGGGTCCATGGGGGGGTCACCCTACTGAGCAACACAGCCTGTATTGTAAGACATTTCCCGGCCTCCCCAGGAGGGGAGCTAAACCAATGGAACCCCCACCCCTGGCTGAGGCAGGAAACATTAACTGCTTTTGCAAGCTCCAGAAAGATCAGCCAACTTAATTAAGATTGGCCCTTCCTGTGAACCCTATCAGCTGTGGCGGACATAGCAGGAGGGCAGCCTGCAGTGGGAGGGGAGGAAGGAGGCCTGGGGGAGCAGCCGCTGTGCGGAGCAAGAACCCCCACCAAGAACCCCCACCGGTGGTGGGCCTGCTAACTGTTCCTGGGGGTCAGGCCTCTGGAGTCCAAGGTCGGTCGTGGGGAGCAGGGAGGGGGGGTGCCCAGTGGCATCTAATTAATCCACAGAGAGCGCCCTGGCCTCTGCATCCCCCTCTGCTTTCAATCAGTCAATCCTTGCAATTCCCAGCAATTTAATTAAAGGATCTTTGCCTGTGCAGTGATGTCTCATTTCCCTCAGAGCAGCATTAAAGGAATTAGGAGCCACTAATGCTGATCCGACTGCGGGTGTTTCCCTATCAGAACAGGGGTCACAGGACAGCTCAGAGAGCCCCAACCCCTGACCCAGAGCCAGAAACCAGGCACAGGGAGGAGGGGGACACCCTCAGGGTCACAGGAGGGCAGAGAGGCAGGACCAGAGAGTGACAAACCCACCCTCTGCCTTCCCCATCTTCCCCGCCACCCAGGGCTGTAATCTTCGACCAGCGACCTGGTGTATTCTTCTCTAAAATGGCATGATATCTGTGAAAATGTAATGTGATCACGTGTGTAAAAGTGCCTGGTTTCTGGAAGTCAAAATGAAACACAAACACCTGACCAGATTCATGCACCTGGCCCCTCGGACCCAGCACCCGGCACCTGCAGTCTGGGAGCCGTGTGGGCCGCCGCCACCTTCGTAAATGAAGTTGTGAGGGGACGGGCACACCTGCTCATTATGGGCTTTCAGGTGACGACCGCAGAGCGGAGGAGCTGCAACAGACCTGAAGCTCGCAAGGCCGAAAAGGTCCATCTGCTCTTTACAAGAACCATTTGCCCACCCCTGCAGAGCGGCAGAAGCCCGTGGTTCCGTCAGGAACCCTCCAAGAGCTGATGAACCAAAATGCCATCCTTCAGCAAACAGAGCATTAAAGGCTGGCTGTCAAGTCCTGAGGACACACTGTATACTGAGGACCCCGATGAGGACTTCTAGCCACAGTTAACCCTTGCATCACCCTGCAGAAGGGTGAAAAGATCCCCACTGACGGAGGAGCTACCAGAAGCTGAGAGAGGCTCAGCAACTGCCCGAGGCCACGGCGCCCCAAGCCCCGAGCCATGGACAAGCCTCATTGCACCCTGCTGCTCGGATGCCAGGCTCCCCCACACCCCGCCGGTGCCTTTCTTCCCCAGGTGTGGGCCAGAGGTCCCCCAGGCCCAACCTGCTCACCACAGTGTGGGAATGGCCTCCAAGGTCACTCAGACAGCCCGTGACAGAGAAGGGGCAAGGGCCCAGGGCTCCGGCTCCCCGCCAAGCCCCATGCCCCCCAGCCGGACCAGCACCTGTGGGTCGGGGGGGGCACTAGGCAGGTAACAGACCTTCTCTCCATCTACACAGCAGCCATGGGCTTGAGTCTCATCACCCCCATTTGTCACACACAGTTAACTGAGGCAGGAACTAGAAAGGAATGCATCCCAGGGCACACGGCCAATGGAGCCAAGGCACAAACGCTCCTGAGTTCCAAGTCTGCTTTCTGCCACCACCTCAGGCTGTCCGGGGCACTGGGCCTGTCAGAGCAGCAGAGAAGGGCCACCCCCCTCCCCGCTCCCCAGGACAGTCAGTGAGTCCTCTGCACTCACTGCCGCTAGGCCTGCACCAACCCCAGGGCAGCGGCTTGGGTCACCAGGAGGCTCCTAGCTCCCCCTGCTGGTGCACAGTTGCCACAGCTCCATTTCTCAGTTTCTCTAGTTAAAAACCTACTCTGGGCCCGCATCATTCCCACCTAGGCCTTGCACTCACAGACTGCAAAGAGATTCCACAGGCTTCAGCTAACTGAGATGCAGCAAAGCATGCTGTGGGGAAGAAGGCCGGAAAGGGAGGGCTTTGGAGCTGGGCGTGCCTGAGTTCAAGCCCTTGCCCCTCCACCAGCTGGCTCTGACCTCCAGCCAATGAATGGGCTCCTCTCAGAGCAACCTGACCTCTGAAAGCCAGGCTTCCACACCCAGGAGACTGCGGCCACAGGTCACCTGCAAGGACTAGGAGGTAAGTGCCCAGGGTGCCAGGCAGTGCCGAGGCCGACAATTGCAGCTGTATGAAAACAGCCCCAGCAGATACATTACATGTCAGAGACACTGCGAGCGCTTATTACCTAGGGACACTAGGAGCTTGGAGTGTGGGCACATCACGAGAAGGAAGTGCCCTGAGGATCACAGCCACTTCTCACTGTTCCTCCCTGTCACCACACTGGGAAGTCACCCCCAGCTCCTGCGGCTTCCGGGGCCCCTCTGCCCTCCTTCAGGCACTCAACGTGGTGACTTCAGGATGGAGACGATGACGATAGCCACACAGGTCACAGTAACCCTCAGTTGGGTGGCTGCACTCTGTTGGGAAGGGGACACTCACCAGTGGAGCCTCGAGACAACTCGAGGAAGAGGGTGCGGCCTGAGCTGCACCTGAGCAACGAAAACACTGGGGCTCAGGGAGGGCCCAGCCAGTAAGTGGTGGGCCTGCGACTCCCACCTCAGACACGGTGAAGCTCCAGCTGCCCCACCACACCCACGCTGCTTCTCAGAGAGCCACCGGCCAGGTCACAGCGACCCCAGACCGGGCAGGCTGCACTGACTACTGCTGTCAACACGCTGTGACCTGCAAGGGACAGAAACCAGCCAAGCAGCCCTCCCTCCGAGGCCTGCAGAATCTGGTTTTCAGGGCTAATTTCCATCTAGATGCCTGGGTAGGGCACAGGTGACCTTAAGTACCCATTCAAGGTGGTTCTGCTACCAGCCCTCCCCTTAGTAGCTTCTCCTGTCACCACCAGCTCCCCAAGGGTGGGGCTGCTGCCTGGGACATCTCTCTGTCACCCTCCAGTCTGGTCCTGGGAAGGTCAGAAAAGCTGTGGAGAACGGACGGGCCAGAGCTGGGCACCGGGGGAGGGAGCAAACGCCCGGGCACCTGACTCAGCGTCCTCTGTGTACACAGACCTGCCTTTTCCCTGTTGTCTGTTTTGTGATAGTTAATATACCAGACCATCGGTGCGTTCTTAGCCTGCAGGAAGTGGAACAACTGTTATCTACCACAAACCGCCGAAGCCTTAAATTGCAGCAGGGCAGGTGACTGCGACAGATTAGAATTTTCAATCAAATCCAAACATGTCCCCGACATGGCTAAGAGAAGGGCTGAGGTGACTGGAAAGTAATTTACTCAGAAAGCTTTGTGATGTATGGTAAATTAAGTCCCCCACCTTGAGCACACTTTTTTTTCTTCCAGCAAAGTATTGGTCCAGTTAACCGATTCCCAAATACGTCCTGCTACTCTTACAACTATTGCGACCGGGAGGAGACGGATGTGGGCCTGGATTCCATCCAAGATCAGAATGGACAGTTCACTTAGAAATTTGAAAGGGGTGGGGTGGGCGTGGATTTGAAATCAGACAGTCTTTTCTCTCCAGCCTTGAAAGATGGATCCAAAGAACAAGGGAAAATTCACCAGTGACAACAGCTAATAAATTTCAAATACTTAATTTGAAATTTGATTTGCTAAAGAAAAATTAATTTGCTAAATTGGCCCTGTAGACACAGGTTATAAAAATGAGTCGCTGCCTCCTAAAAAACGCAAATCCCAAGAGCACGGAAGTCAGTGGGGTGGGGCCGCATCTGCCGGGGGCCACTCGGAGGGTCACCCCCTCCTCATGAGCGAGCGCTGCCTCCAGGGGCCAGAGCCGACCCTCCACCCCGACACTGTGCTAGCACTTCGCAGACACCGTCTCTGGTCTCTGTGAGCCTCACTGCCTCCGGGCGGTTTTCTGAAGCCCACGGGATGGTCATCTACACAGCAGGTGAGAACAGCACCCCGCTCTGGCCCCGTGCTGTCCTAAATGAATGCACAGGGCTCCCTCCCAGCAGCCCCCGCCCACACTGGAGGGAAGGTCCCCTTGTCACTCCCATTAGCACAATGGTGAGGTGACACAACTTTCCACATTACTCAAGCGCCAGGAAGCGGGGCCAGACTCGGGTTTGCCTTGGCTGGACTTCTCCCTGTCCAGGAACATATGGAAGCCTGGGCAGTGTGAGACACTGCAGCACAGCAGGGTGGGGGTTAGTTAGAGTCGACTAGCTGAAGGGGCACCTGGGGGACAGAGCCCGGGGCCCCGGGCCTCCTCCCCAGTCCCACGAGCTGGCCCCTATCTCCCACCTGGACCCAGGTGGGCTATCTCTGACTTCCGGGGCCTCCACCTACTCCTGTTCACACCTGCTCTCACCTCGTGGCCACAGGAGGCCTAGGCTTTTACTCCATGTAGTGGGAATGGGCGTGCTGCTTCTCAGCCTCCCCGGAACTGGACATTGCCCCCACACTCTGCCCTTGCTCTGCCCCACCGGAGTCAGGCCTGGAAGGTGACAGGGGAGGCAGCCTGGCATAGGGACCCTCATACCGGATTCAAGCCCCAGACACAGCACTCTGGCCTCAAAGGTCACCCGCTGCAGGTTACTCAGGGAGCCCGTTTTCTCGGGTGTAAAGGGGGAGAAGAGTTGGCAGAGGGCACCTCGGTTATGAGTGCCGATCTTGTCCAGGCTCGCGTTCTAGCGCTGATACTTCTCGTGGGACCTGAGCTGGTTTCTGAACCTCTCTGTGCCAGTATTCTCGCCGATAAAACTCGAGCGACAGCGCCTAACTTGCTGGGCTGCCGTGAGGGTGACATGAGAACTTCCACGCGCAGAACGCTGGCAGTGCCCACAGTGCAAATCGTAAGACACAGGTGGATGGGGAGACTGAAGACCCTGGGATGGGGCCTGGCACACAGGAGGCACGTGGGACACATTAGAGAACAGGGAGGAGGCGCCCCTTCAGCCTTTCAGCGCCATCCTTCACACTTCTCTGCACAAACCCTGGGCAAACAGGTGGACCAAAAAGTATCTGAGTACAACGGCCCAGGGGGCACTGATTGCTCAAATTGCACCATGTGGCTCAGAAAAGCCAACCCCCCTTCAGCAGGAAAGAACCCTGGAGAACCAGACACCCCCACCCCTACCCAAACAACTGCAGGGGTCCTGTATCTCAGACAACTGAACTATGTTTCCAGTAATGTGGGGGTGGGAGTCGGGGTGGGGGAACACAAAAATAAACCGCCTGCTGCACCGCACTGCTGTGAGCAAATGCTCCCCAGGAACAACCCTGCAGGGGGTAAAGACACGGTGACTTAGTGACCCTGATGGAGAGACAGTCTGGAGATGCGAATGGCACTCAACGGCATCAAACGGCAAAATTCTTTCCTTCCTTCCCGCCCTCCCTTCCTTCCTTCCATACACCCCCGTGTTAGGTCTCCCCGTCGGGTGCCCTGCCTCCTCCTCTGGGGCCTTCGCTCTGGCCAGACGCCCAGGCCCTGGAGGTTCCAGTTGCAAGAAGGAGCCACAGGCAGGACTGCGAGGTCCAAGGGTCAGGCGGCCCACTGCGCCATTGGCTTGGCCTCTCCCTGGCCGCAGGCTTTGGTTACACCTGTGTCGTTCTCGGTCGGAGGACAAACTGGAACTTACCCGCAGGTGTGGCGTGGGAGGCAATGATGGGACGCCCGGGAGTGTTTAGCAGGGCTGGTCCACATTCATTCTTGGTCTTTATTACTTGTGTCAGCAGAAGGTCACTGCCACCAAGCTAACGCCAACAGGTGACCCCAATCTGGGGTGCAGTGAAAGGAGAAACTTGACTCAGGTAAATAATTTGCGAACTGGAAACACTTCCCCCAGCGAGATCTGACAGGGCGCGCCTCGCGGTAATGGGAAAGCCCATTTACTTAAAGTGTCTGCGCGGTTACAGTCCAACCGGCACTGTCCTGATTGGTCAGAATCATGCATCCTGATTGGGCACTAGGGGAGCCACTCTGATTGGCCAGTAAAGATGCAAATGACCTATAGCTGTGCAGCCCTGATTGGACAGGGCAAATCTCCACCCACTGGTCAAAATGGATTCCAAGAACTCCTTTGTAAGGTTCGGACAGGAACTTAGCACAGGAGGCTTTTCCCTGATGTGAACGTGCCCCAGAGAGGCCTCTGTAAACAATGGCTGCCAGCCTCTGATTACGAATTTGGGCTGTTACCCCTAGGAGTCTTTTTGGGTAGGTATATTAATTCTTGGGGTCGACATTTGCCATTTCCTGGGGAGGCGGTCAGGTTAGTTGAAGACTCTGTCGTGCTGCCTCTTTGCCTGGCCTCAAGGACACATCCTAACACTTGCTAGTGTTTCTGCTCTGCTCCTGCAGACATTTCCTCTCGGTCTTCCCATCACCTGTCCCCTCCTCTACCCACTCACCGGTGGAGAATTTCTTGAGGCCCAGGGCCATGCATCATTACTAGGTTGTGTTCCCAGTTCATAGCTCAGTGGCTGGCAGCTGGAAGTAGTCGTTGCTGAACCAGTGAGTGAATGAGTGCGCAGTAGGCACTGTGGCAGGCCCAGCAGAGGGCAGACAGCCGAGGACCGTGCAGTTGCAGGGTTAGACAACACTGGATGTGAACCGCACCCTGCTCACAGATGAACAATGATACCGCCCTGCTCAAGCTGCCATTTGTCACGTGACCCCACTAGGAACCCACTGTGAACAACGGTAAGGGAAATAAATATTGTATCCCTACTATGTGCGGTACGATGTGCTGGGTGCTTTGGCAATGTTCTTATCATAGTTAATACTTAAAACAGATGCAAAGGGGGTGAAGTTATTTACCCCATTTTACAGATGATGAAGCTGACCTTTATCAAGGTTAACCGACAGCACAACAAATCATAAACGTGGGATCAGCACTCAAACTGAAGCCTGCCCCACTGCTCTCGCACAGGCCCTGAACTTTGACAACATTTAAAGCCACTTCTCCCTCACATCTACATTCAACTTCAGAGGTACACAAGGACTTAAAGGGACTCATACCCAGTGCACCCACACCGAACACCAGCCCAGGGCAGTTATCGTTCTTCATGGGGATTTGTAAGTAAGAAAACGAGATCTTTTAATGACTTCAGGGTCCCTGACGATGCAGAGGTGGCACACGTTGGATATGCACCTGAGAAATAACCGTGTCCAGCTTCTGCAGTGATCAGCACATGGGACTGGCCAAGCCCGGGCTCTGAGCTGTGTGGACAGTCGTGCAGTCGCGAGCTCCTGCTGAGCAGCTGGGCAGTGACTCCTCAGTGTCACGCAGCCCCACCAGTTCTGGCCCAAGGCCCTGGCGCAGGGGATCTAGGCAGGCCAGGCTCCTCCCCTCAAGCCTCACTCAGAACACTGAGCACATCCAAGGACTCTTTTCCTATTGTGTGTTCACAACCGTCTCTCCCACTACACTGTGACCCTTTGAGGGTGGAGTTTGAGGGATATTCATGTTTGTGTCCTCCACGCCTAGGAGTACAAATAATAACTGATATTAAGAATGTGGGCCAGGTACTCTGCTAATGGCTACAGGGCTTTTCGCTTTTTTATCATCAGACCCATTTCAGAGATGAGTAAACTAAAGCTCAGACAGGCATAGGCATATGCCAAGGTGGCTCAGATAGGAAGCGACAGAGCACAGGTCTCTGCCTCTGGTCTGGACGCTGCACCATCTGAGCATAGCCCACCTGATGCTTGGACAAGACCACCTTTCTGCAATGTTGCTCTGCCCTCACACCTGGGCCTATCAAATGGCCACAACTCCCCGTGGTTTACTGAGTAAAACTGATACGCATCATCCTTCATCCCTGTTCTAGATTCTGGCTTCTGGTTGATCTTTGTGCCTTTCCCCTTAGAGCTCCCCACCAGCCAACGGAATGCTATGGCTCCCAGGGGTCAGCTCCACTGTTACGCTTCTTTGGAATTCCCTTGCCCCTCTCTCACTCTAGTTCCTGCAAACACTAGAAGTGGAAAGCCTGTCCAGTCTACAAAGCCCTGATCACAGGCCACCTCCACCAGGAAGCTCTCCCTAATTCAAACCAGGTGGGAAGTGTCCTTACTTCCCCAGAAGACCTGATGCATTTCTTCCCTTCCTGGCTTAGGACAAGTGATCACTTCCCTTCCTATATTAGAGCAGCCTTCAGGCTCTGCTAGGGTCAGGTGAGAGGGTGGTAACAGTGAAGGCCAAGTACATGGTGCTGTGGATTCTTCCCGCTGAGACCAACTACCACTGCATCTGTTTGTCCATCTGCTAACATACCTGCATGAGATTTTATTTCAATAAAGGGCTCTTAGAGGCCACAAATCTTGACCTCAGTGAGCTGGATAGTGGGTGATGAAGTCAGGCGACCCCAGAGCTGGGCAGGGCACAGTGGGACCCGCCCAGATGTCTCCAGTGCTGTGCAGAGAGCAGGGTGAGGCTCAGACAGGTGTGAGGCTTACCTGAGCGCCTGGATTGGAACTCACAATGTGTCACGAAGACCCTACTGTCAGCTCCAAGTGTACAAAGTGGAACAGAGGGGTGCTGCCCGTCTGGGCTGGCGGCCCATCGAATGCTGGCACGGGACACGGAGGGCAAGATCTCTGACCTCTGACCCTGGGCCCCGGAGCAAACCCAATGCTCTAGAGCAGGGCTGTCAGACTCATTCTCACCGGGGGCCACATCAGCCTCGTGGTTGCCTTCCAAGGGCTGAACATAGTTTCAACTCAACAGTTGAGTACTTACATGTATACAGTCCTAAAATTATTTCAGCCGTTTGAAGGCAACCACAAGGCTGATGTGGCCCCCGGTGAGACTGAGTCTGACACCCCTGCTATAGAGGGAGACAGACGTCTCAGTCTGCATTCTAAGGACCCTGGTCTTGGGTGAGTGGGTCTGGGTGGGGCCCAAATCCAAGATCTCGGTTCAGGAGTGGGAAATGTAAACCATACAACCTAACAGAGGAACCGAAACCAGGCAGAGATTGGTTTTATTCTATCCACCTCACCTCCTTAGGACAGGAGGCGGATAGTAGAAAGTGCAATTTTTTTAAATGCAAAAGAATGGCAAGACTGTAAGCTGAGACCCCACGTGTGAGGGCAGTGGATGAGTCCCCAAGTTGTGGTCACCCCCCCGCAATAAGAAGCACCCTCGGTACTGGAGGAGGGAATAACTAATAAGCCTGGACCCCCTCCTTTCCCTTGTAAGGTCACTTTCCCGTGATGGCTGTCTCCCTGGCACCAGGCTGCATGGCAGTCCCATAAGAAGATTCGGCACCTCGGTGGGGTCAAGGAGTTGGGTGATTCAGGAGGATGCCGACGGGGAGTGTGGGGCCTCTGACACTTGACGGAAAGGGCCAATGTAGTGTGCGCCGTGTGAGAACTGGTGCACAGGTCTTTCCAGAAGCAGGTCATACCAGGTAAGGGGGGAGAGGTGTGTGTGCTGGGGCCGGGGTCCTGTATTGCTGGTGATGCCAGTCGCCTTGCCCACCCAAAGTAGGACAGGGAGAGCGGCCCTGGGGGCCGACTGGCAGGGAGCACCGAGAAGAGCACTGTGGAGGGGGAGTACCGGTCTGCAGCCTCGCTGCCCCGGGACCCCAGGTGCCCTGCAGAGCCCGCAGACCCCCCTGGCTCTGTGCGACATGCGCGTCCCCTAGAGCTCCTGCGCCGGCGGCCCCACAGCCGGCTCCTCCAGGGGCTGGACGGCCTCCTGCACGTAGACGATGAACTCCGACGCCTCCCCACCCTGCGTGTAGACGGTCACCGTCTCGATGCCCTCCACGTCGTCAGAGGACACAACCAGGTGGTGCTGCTCGGCCAGCTCCACGGACGCCTGCTGCAGGGTCTCCTGAATCATGACCGTGTGGTTGGTGCTGGGCTCCTCATCGGTGACCTGTGGAGGGCAAAAGAAAGGTCACATGTGTACTGCTTCTGGGTCTGGCCGTGGCCGTGGCCACAGAGCCACCACAGCTGCTCACGGAGCACCTAGTTTGCAGGTGCAGAGCGACGCCCCGTGCGGCCAGGCCACGCGGCCAGGGCCCAGCTGTCGCTGATAATGGAACCCAAGTTCAGACCCAACGTCCAAGCTCTTTTCTTGATGCCAAGCTGGCTCCCCCAGATGTGGGGGTCGCCAAGGGTGTGAGGTTAGGAGGCACCTTAGCACTTTTTTACTGAGGCTGTGCTAGTGGGTGGGCGCGGACAGCTGGAACTTCAGAGCTGGTCCATTTGGCGGCGAGAAAGGGACTAGGTGTATCTGTGCTGTCTGCCTCTCCACACGCTCTGGGAGCTCCCCTCTGGGTCTGAAGAGCAGCCTCACCTAGGAAGGAGTGGGTACCCTGTGGGATGACTTTCCCCAGGCGGTGTCTATCAACACTAACTCCTCAGCCCTGGGGGGCGGCGGCCTGCCCGGGCAAGTCCCCTGCCACACGGCTGGGCAGGCAAGTGCACCTGCCAGGGGAGGGGACCTGCTGAATCCTAGGGCCAGGAGAGTCCGAGGACTCCTGGAGGATGTGAGAGACACAGACTCTCCAAGGGGGCTCCGACAGCAACGTGGGAAGAGCGCCTGCTCTGTGCTGCTCGAAGCATGGCTCCAACAGCAGCTCTACCACTCGCAGCCGGGAGGCCCAGCACCAGACACCTTGGCCCACGACCCTCAGTTTCGCCACATCTGAGGGATGCCGGGAGAGCTCAAGGAGCTCTGTGCACACAGTAGGCGCTTTCTCACATCACTGCCCTTCCTATGCCTTCGTTTGTTCACTCCCAGTGCTCCTTACCCCTACCTGAAGGGCCTGCGGATGCCACGCACTCACTCACTGAACCCACTGCTGTCAGTCCATCAGGTGCTACCTCACTAAGCTGAATGAAGGCAGGGACCGTGCTGCCTCGCACAGTCCCTCCCCAGAGCCAAGCCTGATGCCCGGCACACAGCACAGGATCCGTACTTGCTGAATAATGATCCACTAGCTGCCAGAGACCACAACCGGTGTGCTGGGGAAGACAGCCGCAGACAGGGCCACGGGCTGCAGGGCCACGCTGCTCTGAGCTGCTCTGAGAGGCGGCAGTGCACGGAGGGTGGGTGGGTGGGGTCAGCGGAGCAGAAAGGGCAGAAGGTAGCAATGACTCCCAAGAGAGATGGAGAGAGGAGCACTTGTTCAGGCAGCTTCCATGAGGTCCTGTTCGTGACACTTCTGACTCCTATCCCGGCTGCCCCTGGGGGCTTCTTCCTGTCTGCCCATCCCTCGGTGACATGCCATAACTCCACACCATCTCTGGAGACCCCAGCTGACTTAGAGGGGTCTCACTCCAGCCCCATGACTGTACCGATCCCTGTGAGCAGGAGGCGTTGTGACAGCTGGGAGGGCTCATGTTTTGTTCAGAGAGAGCAATGGAAAAGGTCCGCTGGGGCGGGACCCCCCACAGGCGTGCATTGGAAGGGACTTTTAATCTGGGTGACAGAACTCACCAGAAGGTAGAGAGCTGCTCTGAGTGGAAATTATTAATACATTTAGCCTGATAAATGTATTAATACATTTGTTTTTCTGGAGTGAATCGAGACCTTTTTTCCTTCTCTTACTGCTTGTTTCAATTTCATTTAAATGGGAAAAGGTACTATGAACTAAGACTTTAGAAGTAAACATTGATTTATTTCACTCTGAAAGCGAGGACCTGACAGAAAGTAGGGGACAGGGGAGGGAACACACACTAATGCTTCTCTCCTCTTAGCTGTCAGTCACATCCACACAAAGGAAAAAGACAGGGACACGGGTGATTTATGCCAAGGTCCCATGACCTCGCTGTGCAAAGCAAACCCACTGCTCATCAGGTGAACAGATGATACAGGTGGAGGGAAGGGCCTGGGCAAAGAGCACGCAGCTGCCCGTATCCCCCCACCCCGGCCACCAGCCACCCCTCAGTGGCCAACCCACCGGACAGAGTTCTGTCTTCACCTTTCCAGAAGACAGTGTGCCACCTGATGCTGTGAGCCGGCCTCCTGGCTGCTTCCACAACCCTCCCCGGGCTCCATTCCGAGCCCTCTCCCAGACTGTAGGCACCCCCGCTGCTCCTCTGCCCACCCACGAAGCCTGGAGCACTGCTCCATCCCCTCCCCAACTTCTCCTCTGGACTCCCCACCTGCTCCGAGGCTTCAGCTCCTGGCAGAGCCAGGCGCCAGCCCCCACTCCTGAGTGGAGAGCATGTGGGAGCTTCTCAGGGAGGCCTAACGCGTCTAAGCCAGAGGAGAGCAAGCGGTGGGGAAGCAGGGGCAGAGGAGGCCTGAAACGAAGTTCACAGTCAGACCTTGAGCCCCAATCACCGGCTGAAAGACTGAGACGTGACTTTGCAGGGGAAGGCAGGGCAGGTTTTCAAAGGAGGGCCCTGCTGTCACCCACCCTGCAGCCTCTGTGGATGGAAACCTGCCTGGAACGGGCATTACACCTCACTCACCAAAAAACGCTGACTCTTATTTGACCATATTCCTTTTCTAAGTATTAAGTCCACTTAAAGGTAATCCTTTCTCCATTTCTCCTTCCAGTTTTCAGCTCCAGCATTTTGTCTGCTAGAATCTCCATTAAATGCATCCACTGCTAATTACGAGAATAGCCAACAGGGTCCTTTGGGACCGAGAGAGCGATGGAGACAGAGGTGGAAGTGCCTTCCACAAAAGCCCCGCAAAAAGCATCTTCTCAGTCGGCACACGTGCAATGGGGGCTGCACCCTGCTGTGGTCATTTCATGGAGCATCTAACGCTAGCAACGTCCAGAAAGGCCCTCTGCCGCCCGCCCTGGGGCCACCTCTCCATTCCCATGAGCTGTCTGAGCAGCTGTGCCAGCCCCGCAGGCACCACCCCACAGCCACCGTGCTCTGCATGCAGCCGATGTGGGAACCAACGCTGTAGAGGGTTACGCGGTGGGAGGCTGCTTTACAAAGGGGTTCATGAGGCTTCTGAGGAGTGTGCTCCTCCCCCGCCTCCATGCACCCCAGCATGATATGATTCACACTCTGTTTCTCGTTTATGTTGTTGCAAACCATGGACTTCCTTCCATCCCGCAGAGCCCGGCGTCCACCCCGCCCCTGCAGCTCACTGGACACTCTCCCATGCGTCATCCTGAGCATCTCTGCACAACGTCTTCTGGGGGGGGGGGGCATTTCTGTTCCCATTCACAAGCAGGGACACGGAAGCTTCCAGTGGTCCAGGGACTCATCGGAAGTCAAACAGCTGGAAAAAGCAAGAGCTGGACCTTGCTCTGGGTGACCCCAAGTCCAGAGACCTGCCTCAGAGGGTGCAGTGTGACAGGGGCTGAAGGGACCACCTGTCACAGGTGGACAGGCTAATTCTTACTCTGACCCATCCCAGGCAGTTTATGGCTGGCTGTCTAGCTCTCAACCTTCCTTGTTCAAATGATCCCTCCAGGAGCCTAATCTGTTAGCACGGGCTGAAAATTGCTCTCCACAGGGGAAATAATACGGCTCCACAGCACCATTATCCCTCGAGATGGGTACTCCATTCTCCCCAAACGCTGGATCTAACACATCTTGCAGATAAATTATGAGGAGCATAGATAGCTTAATAGAAATCCTTAACCTGGGGGACCGTACAAATTATTCCTGAAACCGGGCCCGAGTCCCACACTTCTGCCCGCCTCCAGTGTCCTTCCGGGATCTGGACCTGACTGTCAGGCCAGGCACTCTGCTGGCTCCGCTGCGGAGGAGGAGGAGCTTCAGCTGCCCACCGGCCCTGCCCTTCAGGGCTGCAGGCTGACTGGCGGGTGCCTGCTCGCTCTCTAGTGCACGTGCCTCACTTGTCTTGCCTTCTCCCTCCTCTCCTGCCTGTCCTGCTTGCTCCCCCACCCCCGCTGCCCTCTCCACTTCCTTTGAAAACACCATTCCAAGCAGGTTATGCTTTCTCCCTACATCCCAGACACTCCCTAGAAGTGCCCTGACTGGGGGAACCCTCAAGGAAAAGGGGTTCCCTGCACTCCCATCCCTGTGTGGCCCCCACAGAACCCTTTCCCATGGCTCTATTATATTCCATGCGTTGCTGCACCCGCCTCCCACAGCAAGGACGAGCTTCTCTGTCCCCACCCCGAGCCACAGTCTGGGCAGGCACGTGGGAGGGGCTGGTGGCAGGTCCAGAGCTTTCCATGGGTAGAAGAACCTGGAAGTGATGACGCAGAGAACAGTCTGGAGCAGTGGCCAGCCCTGTTTCTGTCAGACAGGAGCCCACCCAGATGATTCAGAGGTGGGGAGGGGGCACACCGTCCATGGAACGACCCCTTTTGGCTCCTAAAGTCCCGAAGGTCCATCCCTCATCTTGCAGAAGAGGAACTCAGGCCCAGAGAGGAAACAACTGCCCAGGGCCCCAGGTCTGGGACCAGGGCCTGATCTTCCACCTTCTGGTCTTAACGCTGCCCCTCCCCATCCACTCCAAGAAACGGCTCGGTCTGAGCTGCAGGGCGGGTTTGCTTCCTGGGAGAACATGGGTAAAATGTGCTGTGGTGCCTGGCCCTCGGGTAAATGGTAACAGGCTGTCCCGCAAACACAGAGTGGTGTTGAGGACACATCTGAGGCTCTGAGGTCACACCGTCTTGTCATGGCTAAGAGCTTTCCAAACAATCTGTAAGGAGGAGGAGGAGGAGGAGGAAGAAAGGAACAGGAGGAAGAAGGAAGAGGAGGAGAGGAGGAAGAAGAGCTCCCGGGGCTGTGTCGGACCCCATGTCAAGCACTTGGCCTGTAGCCAGTCCTCCTCACCACACCCTCAGAGTCTTAGTGCCCCAGCTGCAGAGGGGACTGTGGGTTAAGGGCAGGCCAGGGGCCCCGCACCTGCTCTCTGGCCACTCCTGTGCCCCTAGCCTCCTCCCAGGCTGTGAGACAGTTCAGTGCAGGCAACAGCATGGTCCCCAGGCCCCTTTGATGGAGAGATGATGCCAGGTCATCATCCACAGCACAGGGCCCGGCCAGTAGGGGCTGCAGTGCCGGGGACACATTATCTTGGTTCCCCCTCTAGCATGTGACCCTGGTGCCATCTTTCCTCACACTCCTATGTCCTCTTTAGTAAGAATGCCCTGGCCCTGGCTGGGTGGCTCAGTTGGTTAGAGCATCATCCCTATATGCCAAGGTTGCAGGGTTCAAGCCCCAGTCAGGGCACATAGAAGAATCAACCAAGGAATACATCAATAAGTGGAACAAATCCATGTTTCTCTCCCTCTCTCTCCCCAACCCTTTCTCTCTCTAAAGTCAATTTAAAAATATAAGAACACACTGTGGACTGCCCCCTGCCTCAGAAAAGATGCCACAGAATGCCCAAGAGAGGCAGAGATAGGGAGCACAGCTTCCTCCCGGCCACCAGGTCGGCACGGAGACCTGACACTGGCCGGAGTGTGTGAAGGGAGCTGTCCTGCCAAACAGGAAGAAGCCAGAAAGTGGGGGCCTGTGGGGAAGCCAGCCCGGAGTGGCTCTTCCACACCCTAACACGTGTTTTTCCATGTCATACAATGCCCCAACCACGATCCCTCCCCAGGACATCCAAACAGCCCAGAGACATCCAAGGACGTGGGAATATGACAAAGAAAAGCTAATCAGGGAACAAAGACTGGATCCCACAGAGGCGGCAGGGAGAAAAGAGCGAAGGCTCCTATTAGCTGGGAATTGTAAGGGAACGTTTCAAAAGCTGCTGGTGACTACAGGAAACAGCACTCTCTGCACCATGCCTCTCACCCGAGCTTTCGGAACACTGTGGAGTGCCTCCTGGAGCCCGGGCCCCCTGTCCCACGCTCGTGCCACAGGGGCTGCGGTCCCCAGAGGCTCCTCCCAGGCTCAACCACCTGAACAGACGCCTGCGACTCCCGTCCAGACGGCCACTAGGCTTCTCATGCACAGTCAGGCTCAGTGGAACCTACCACACTGTTTTAACGCAGCTCCTGGCACGTAAATCCGTGACAAATAGTAAAGAAAGATAAATAAAGCCTCTGTTGGCCTGAAAATGGGAAACCAGAATGACACCAGCGGCGGGGGGCGGGGGGGGGGATCAGTTTAATGTCTATTCAGTTTATCACCCTTTGGAATGAAAATCGCCACCAAAGCCCCTGCATTCTGGGGCTGCCCACGTCCGCAGCACCCTCCCTCAAGCCTGTCACCCTTGTCAGGCTGGGAAGCTGCTGAGCACCTTCACTTGGGACGTCCCAGTCTGAGGGACTCCAGGACAGGGATCATCCTTCCCGTTTTCTGGGGAAAAACCACTGTCGGCTCAGCTCTGCCACGGCAGGGAGACGGTCTCGCTCCAGGCACTTTCCCACCTCAAACCCATTTTTAAATAAGCTGAACCAGGTGCCTATTTATTAAACCGTGCCTTGAGGAACAGTCCTCTCGCAAGTGTCATTAATGTCCTTGAAAGGGACGGCACCCAGGGCTGCAGCAGGCAGCACACAGGGAAGCCCTGCCGATGCCCCTCGGCTCCCAGGGTTGGCTCTCGGGACCTGCGGGCGGCCGGCCACCATCGGCCCTCTGTGGTCTGGGGAAGCACGCAGCACTGAGAACGCCACTGGGGGCCCAGCCATTGTCGTCAGCACACAGACGGTGCTGAGCGCCCGTGATGGGCAGGGCTTAACGGGACCCAGTCTGGGAGATGCAAAGAGTCTCAGACAGGAGCTCCCATGAGGAGGTGGGCCGGTGTGTGCAGTGTGGGTGTGCGTGCACGTGAGTGTGGGGAGTGGGTGTGCTTGTGTCTATATTTGTGTACGCATGTCTATGTGCAAATGTGCATGCCTCCATGCAGGCATACGGGGGTGTGCGTGTGTGCACGTGTACGGGCTCAGGGGCGTGTGTGTGCAACGGGCATGTGTATGGGCACGAAGGTGTCACATCCTCAGATGGCGTCAGGGACATGCGACAACATCACATTAGCACTTGCTCCGGGGGACACACGGGGAGTGGCCCCCGTGCATGGCCCCTCTAAGAGGCGAGCTGCTGAGGGAACAGCCATCACTGACAGAAGCGCACTCACGTTTCTCCTACGCAGATTCCCAGGTGTGTCAGGTTCCTTCTCAGCTCTCTGCTGTTCCACCGAGAACGTCCCACACGTAAGACACTCTGGTGGACGCCGGAAACACCCGTGAGTCCCATACCCGCTCCCCACGCTGAGAGCCCGTGGTCCAGCAGGAAGGACCTGGGCCCTTCTGAACACCCAGGGCAGGGAGTGGGCGGTGGTCAGGGACGGCCTCCTGAAGGGGTGGACCCTGGCTTTGGACACTGGGATTCCCAGGAGTCAGACATTATGAACGCCTTCTACGATCCCTTCCATCACAGAAAGTCTCAGACTCCATGATAGGGCGAGGATTCATGGGAGGGAGACAAAAGCCCACCCAGAACCAAACGCTGAGAATGAAACCCAGTCCATCCTTTTAGGTGGACTAGCCCCCTGGGTGCACGTAAGCTCTGGGGAAGGAGCTTTTCCCCAGCAGGTGGGGTGTCACTCCCTTAAACTATTACTGGTCCAGGGCTTCCTCTGGCATGCTCAAAGTGGCCGGCCCACTTTGCAAGGTCAACGAGCAAGCACACCAACTTTCTCAGCCCCAGGCTGGGGTGGGGTGGTGTGCGCTGGAAACTAAGGGAACCAGTAAATAGCACCCTGAATTCAATAGAGGAAAGAAAAGGTATAAATAAGTATGGTTTATGGGGGGCGAAGCATCATAAATCCCCAACTGTAGAAATATATATATATATATATATATATATATATACATAGGACCAAAAAAAGGAAAGAAACTTGTGGAAGCAGCAAAAGATATTCACAGGCAGGGAGAGACCATGCACAGGTCAGCGGAGATTTAAAGCCTTTGAAAGGGGGGAGTCTGAGTAGTGAGTGACTCATGGCCCCGGGAAGAGGGCAGGAGCCCCCCTCCCCCCGTTTTCCCCCACGTTGTGAGTAGACAGCTGACACTTTTTCTTTTCTGAAAGTACCGATCCCACCAACAGTCCACAGCCTGAACTGTAAAGATTTCCAGCTAAACACAGCCAGGCCCATCCCGTGCGTGCCTCCTGCTCTCTGGGCCACTGCAGGGTCTCGCTGGCCAGCATCTCCACCCTGTCCCTCGCACCAGGGCACCGGAAGGAACCTGTCCACTGGCTCTCACCTGCCGGGAACAGGAAGGACGAGGCTCATGGCTGGGAGAGAGGTACCTCCCAGGGCCCATCCACCCCCACACGAGGATGAAAGGGTTCCACGTGGGCCAGACGGCTCAACAGGCAGAAGGGGTCAGAGAAAGACACCTAGGCGGCAGAAAGAGGGGTACATGGCAAGCACAGCTCGTGTGCCTTGTGCCCAGGAGTCCACACACTGAGTGGGGTCTCCGCAGCCATCTGACTGAGGTGAACGTCCTTCCCTGGCCAGTTGTGGTAGATGGGCGGACAGTGTGAGAACTGAGCCGATGGGGCACCTGTGTGCCTGTGCGGGGAGGGTGCTACCGGGGGCCATCCCCCCAGGGGGCGCCCAGCACATCCCCCTCCACAGCACGTCCACAGGGCACCTGGCTCACAGCAGGCCCTCAGTACTCATCGAGCCGTATTATTCCAGTGTGCACCCCAAGAGATGACTGGAAACCTCCCTGCAAGAGAGTCAGGGCCCACGCACAGGGACAGCGGGGGCAGGAGGGAGCTCCTCACTGCCCAGGCTTCAGACAGTTCATTGTGCACAATGCTGGACTTTCTTGACCTCTAAGCACAGATACACGGGCTGATGTTCTATTTCGTGCCAGGCACTGCACGGGGGCACCGCGTTGTCGGCGGGCACCTCACACGTGGGGACGTGCTTCTCCCTGGCAAGCCTCAGTGCTGCCAGGCAGCCCCTCCAGACGGGCAGCTCTTGGGGTTGGGCAGGGCTTGCTTACATTCCTGTCACTGAAATCCTATCCACCACTGAAAAACATTCCCTCTGCAAGTCACTCAGGAAGAACGCCCTCCACCCTCCTGATGTTCACCGACATTCCCCAGGCAGCCGTCCTGGCAGGCTCCTGCCTTTCTCACTGCGAGCACCGTGGCTACCTGACGGGCAGGTGCTCCATGAAGCTGCAGGACACGACTGACCCCACCTTCCTGACTTCGCTCCCCAGGGCCTCCCTCTGTGTGCTGGGGAAGCACTGGGCTTCCTTCCCCCAGGGCGGACTCTTCACCCTGGGACTCAACAATCCGTCTCCTCCCAGTTTCCTTCCCTGTCCACAGAGGTGACCTGCAGCCTCCCTGAGGCGGAGGGGACAAGGAAAATGCAGCTGGAAGCAGTGGCAGTGGGTTCTTCCCAGGGCCTCCCACAGCCACAGCCCCTGCCCAAGAGAGAAAGACAAGCTGAACTCCCAGGGTGGAGCATTTCCATGTTCTGCTGAACAACGTTTATCTAAACAAAACGTAAACCACTTCTATCACTCATCAAATGGAGCCAGGTGAGTGCGTTAGTGGCCAAGTAGGTCTAAGGTCAGAAAGGGGAACTGTGGACCCCACTCTCACGGGTCCTCTGTTCTCCATTCCACCCTGAGCACCATCTCAGCTTAGAAATCCCTCCCCCTGCGCGGAGCGCACAGTCTGAGACCCTGAGCTAAAATTCTGCGAGGACATTGCCTCCTGGCTGGCAAACCCACACGCCCATGCTTCCTGGCTCTCTGGGCTTCTCTCTCAGGGTAGGAAGGGCTGCCAGCCCTGACTCTCCTGGTGCATCTGCCCCTTGGCCGGCTCTCCCATCTCTGCACCCCTCTTGCTCTGGGCCCCTGCCCCCACTCCCCTTTACTCTGGGCCCGAGGCTGCATGATGTCACCGCATCTGCTCTTCCAAATCAGCCTGCCAGGGCCTCCTCTAAGAGAGTTACTCAGAATGGCTCCAGGACGGGGGGCTGTGGGGTTAAATTATTCCCAGACACAAAATTAATGCAACTTTTACACAATGAAACGTGCTTGCCTTCCTGGAGCGAGCAAAAAACTTGCCCCAAACCTCAAAGAGACTGAGTGATCTCAGCTGGCAGGGTGACCAAGCAGAGCAGGGAGGACCAATGGCAACCCAGCCGCCCTGGCCATGGACTTGCACCAGGAAGTGGGCACCCACGCAAACAGGAGTAAACCAACAGTATTCAAACTCAAAGAAAGTGGGACCCTGCAAATTATACCAACCATGCAGCAACGGTGTGGGCCGTAATAGGAAAATTGGGGCTTAGGGAGAGGAAGAGGAGAGAGAAGCAACGTTCGGGTTCAAGATGTTCCATGTGAAAGAGGGGGCTGGAGCAGGAGAGGGGAAAGCCTTTACCCTCTACTTTTTCAGACAGTTCCCCAAAGGGCCACAGATACATCACGGGCCTTATTTTTGCTTTTAAACTTTCACAGAGAAACAGAATTTGCAGTCACTACTCTGGAACAAGAGGACTCGGCAAGCCATAGAAGCGATGGCAGAGAATGCGGTTTGGGGTATCAGCCGCCAGAAATCATACCAGAGGCAGGAACCTCTGAGCTGAGTTTTATTGAAGGCAAAGAAAAAAGACTCAAGTGGTGAAGGGGGAACAAAGGAAGGCTACAAAGCACCACAGACGGCATGAAGTGACAAGGGACAGGAGCCCCTGGCCAAGAACCTCAGTGAGGTCTTTGTCTCTGGATGCTTATGCTGAAGGTCCCCTTTTGGTGACAGTGGAACAGTCGTGCTGTGAGGGGTGAGGGGTATGAAAGTGTCTCCAGAGGATCTTCCTGGATGCACCAGTAGGAGCTTGGTGTGATTAACGTCGGCACAAGCCCCAGGATCAAATAAATGGCACCACGCCGTCTCCAGGCAGGAGCCAAACCTAACTAACCAGAGCAGGCAGTTGAAAACTGGTCACCCCCGCAACATGGGCCATGATAAGGGACGAAGAGAAAAGAAAGCAGTCACCAGGACTTCAGGATAAAGACCAAAACGACAGGGACTGCAAAGGTGGAAGACGTCCGTGTGGGCCGTCGGCATCTGTGGGCCGAGTGACAGAACCGAGCTGGCGCATCTGAGGCTAGGAGGCAGGGGCCTCGTCGCTCTCAGCCCGAGTGTGCAAGGGTCCGCTCGCCCATGGGAGACGCATGCGATCCCCTCGCACGGGCCTTCCGCAGGCAGGTGAATCCATCACGAGGGTCACTGCACCGCAGGGTCAGCGGGTGTGGGACGGATGGGACAACCCCAGCGCACAGTGGAGTGACAGAACGCAGGAGCAGTTACAGCAGGCAGAAGCTGCAGGCACTACCGGTTCTCATGCGACACAGACACTCTTAACCTTGCGGGAAAGACTGCTTAGCCAAGCCGGAGCAGGGGCACCGCCACCGGCGGGGGAAGTGGAATGAGTAACAGGACGGAAGATGCCAGGCTTTCACTGCGGCGTAGAAACACGCAAACCTGCCGTGCTGACGCTGCCTCACACTCCCAGGCACGTGACCGGAACACAAAGGAGGTTCTGAAGGGGACAGTGCAGGGCGGAGAGAGGACTGGTCTTCCCACTCCTTCCAGCACTCTGACGGATGCCTTGAGTCAGGGGGGATCTGTCTGCACTACAGTGTGAGCCCCAAAGTGCCTCTGGGGGACACGGAAAGGCCAATCCCAGTGACTCACAATGTATCTGAGCTTAAAGGGACACCAACACAGGAAGTACTTCACCACACCCCTTTTGTGGGTAGGGTGGGGGCGATCTCAGCTCAGTCCCACTTTGCAACACAGGTGGCGCGCGTCTCCTGTGTCCTGGCCGCAGGGGGAGGATGAGTTTCTTACATTGATTCAAATCTTCTCTTAGCCTCTTGTTGTGCAGCTAAACAATCGAGTTAATAGAATGGAATAATTGTTTTTTAGAAAATAAGGAAAATGGGTTTTGAAGCCTCACACAAATTACCTTCTGGTCCCCTCATCCCATTATTTTGCCACGAGTCAAGAAATGGTCAACACCCACCCCCTGGGGCGGGGGAGGGCTGGTTCTGGGCTCCCCTTCCAGCAACCATAGAGGGTGAGGCGCCTCTGAGCAGAGCGGCTTCCACCCACCAGATGCCCTTGTACAGACGGGCAGACAGGGCGAGAGGGGTCCAGGGACCAGAGGGCTCAGGGCCTCGCATTAAACACAGGGCGGGCTGGATCTGAGCTTCCCTGCACGCAGGTAACTGGTCTTTGTGGTCCGCCACAGCACTGGACTGCACGTCCTTGCAAAACCAATGAGCTCTGTACAGCACGCCGCAGTTCCGGTGTCGGCTGGTCACCCACACGCGACACGCCTTCTTCCAGAGAGGTCTGCGGCTGAAACTGCGGCTCAGACTGCGTACTGGTCCCGGGAAGGGGCTCTGCCTGCTCCTCTCCTCCTGCCCTGCCCTCAACTTCACCCTCCAGCTCCAACCACCACGGGGGACCTGCCCGAGCTGACGAAGGCACGTGAAGCCGCTGGGAGAGGTGGGCTGTTTTGGGCAACACTGGAATTTGAGGGTGGGGGTGTTGTTGTTTTTCTAAATCAGCAGGTAAGCATGTGGGAAGAGCACCTGGGAATCTGAACAAGATTATGGCGGCATAATTCTGCACCACGCCAGGCTGAGGGTCTGCATGGGGAAGCGGGCACTGATCCTTCCCTGTCCCCCCCGCCACTGGGCCCTGACTGACAGCTTTGAAGCGTCCAGCACATGGAGGGAAAACAATAAACAGAAGAGTGGCAATCCTGAGGGACACGCAGAGAACCAGGGACAGGGCTGGAGACACAGGGCTGTCAACAAAAGGCACCGCTGGTCAGTCACTACTGCAGGGGTCACTCTGAGGGAGGGGGCCCAACAAGAACGACTTCTACCTCTGCGGGAGCCCAGCCCCCCACAACGCCCAGCAGCCCTCCAGGACTCCCCTGGGGCACCAGGGCGCCCACCCCTGCCCTACCCCAGACCCAGGCTCAAGGAGGGGAACCCCCGGTGCTCTGGCAGCACTCCGGGCACTGGCCGACCTCTCCAAAGCAGTCATCACTCTTGCTGGGAACTGCCGACTGACATCTGCGTTTTCCACTCTCTTGACCGGTTCTGCTTGTTTTTTTCCATCTTCTTCTAACAAACTATGTTATCTACTAATTTATGATATGCACACGCATCAGCTAACTCTCTCAGTAGATCGCAGGCCCTCAACCACACTACTCATCTGTTTTGTTCACTGCGACATCCCAAGGGCCCAGACGGTGGCTGGCAGGCAGGAAGAAATCATTTCCCTCAAGAGACTACTTGCGTCTTGAGATCAGAATCTGGCTGAACCCTGTAACCGGGCCTGGTAGGCAGAAGAGTGCTCTCCACCCCCCAAAGACGAGGGTCTCAGAATCCCTGGGACTTGAGAATGCTACCTTGCATGACAAAGGGGACTCTGCCAATGAGGGTAAATCGAAACAAGGAGGGTGCCCTGGATCACCCAGGTGGGCCAAACGGAAGCACTGGGAGGCAGGAGGGTCAGCCCAGGGGTGGTCATGGGGCGCTGGAGTCAGAGGTCCGCTTTTTGCTTCCCGACCTCCCTCAGTCCATACAGCATCCAGGCCTGCCCTGATTTTCATCCCGAAACCCAAAGCCCAAAAGGACTGCAGATTCATTACTTCCCATTATCACTGGCAAACTCTGATGCAAAGATTCTTTTTAACTTACACCAATGCAGCATGAAAGAATAAATTATAAACAGCATAAACTGTACCTTTTAACATGGAAAAGAAAATTTGTTTTTGGCCCTGTGGCAGATGTGTGTGTGTGTGTGTGTGTGTGCGCAAGGAGACTTTAAAAAGATCTCAAAATGGGCTCTCCGACAGTAACTTTACACGTTTCCTGCAATACAGAGCATGTACTCTATGACAAGGTGTTCCTGCTTTTTTCTCTATGGGATGTAATAATTTATAGGACATAATTGGAGAATCAAAACGTGAAACCCACAGTGTACCCTATTCATAAGCATTTCTTGAGCAACTGCTCTGTGTGATGTGTTGAGCTGGACAGAGACGAAGTCCCGACATCACAGTCCGGCCCGGTGAAGGGGGAGCCTTGACCCGAGCGCCAGCGCCTGTGCAAGTGGCCTGGGCGCCCTCCTAAACAGGTACACGCTCCCTGCCGCAAAGCCCTGAACCATTTTATTCAAAGGAGAAAACGGAAACTAGTTTATTTCTCTGACAAAAAGGGCTGTTTAAATTTAAACGACAGGACAACTAAAATCAGAGGGTGTTCTTTCCAGAGAGCCCGCCGCACTGCAATCCCTGCACCGCAGGCGGGGGTGGGGGGGGGTGGGGGGGGGCGAGTGTCCTCGGTGCTGGGCCAGACGGACAGGAGAATGGCCGGGACACACGTTCTCGGGGGCCGTTCCCCTCATACAGTTACTCAAGACTGTTCAACAGCGCCGCTCTCTCAGCCCTGCATTTTCAGTGAGCTGGAAGAGTGTCTGAACTGTGCCACCGCCCGCCACTGCGAACCCGGCACAGCTGTTCGCGCGGGTTGTACAGACGCTCGTCTGCCTCCCTGGTCACGCTGTCAGTCCGATGCCCTGCGGCACTTCTGCGCTGCGCCCTAGGCCCGCAACTCCCCGCAGCCCTGCTCTGCCTGAGGTGTGCAGCAAGTCCTGCCCCCAGCAGCAGCGACCGGCCCAGTTCCTGGGAAGGAGACGCCAACCACAGACGGTGCCGCCTTCCTACAGTTCTCAAAGGGTCTGGCCTGCCGAGACGTCCGGCATCCTCCTGACACCCTCCCAAGCTGACCCTTCCTGAGTGCCAGGCAGGCCCAGGGCACCACATGTCACCGTGCCAGGGAGGCCTTTCAGAGGGGAGGAACAAGACCGCCCGAGACCGCAGACTGGGAAGCACGAACTCAGGCTACGGGGGTGCTCGGCACGGAAGAAGAGGGATCTGTCTCCACCACGTGGAACAGCAGGCCCTGGTGGATGAAGTGTGGGGCTCCTCCCGCCCGACTCCTGAGAGAGCCCGCTGTGTGGCGGAGGGTTTCAGGACATGCAGTCAGACCACCACTGAGGTGTGGAAGTCTTCTCTATGGACCAAGAAATGCAGTCGATGTGGAGAACTACGCAGCTGGGACCTCGCGCTCCGCGGGGTACCCTGGGCCTGGGCACCATCCTAAAGACAGACGGCCAGGGCCGTCTCTGCCTCATCAAAGGCGGGTGGCTGGGGCCCACCGCTCAGGGTCCCTGGGCGAGGGGCAGTGTAAGAAATGCCCCTGTGAGTGCCCCAAATCTGACCCCTTTCGCTAAGTTAGCCGCTGCACGTTTCCTCCTTTTCTGTTACGACATTCAGGGCCCTCACAGTGGGGCCGCGCTCACAGTGGGGCTGCGCTCACAGTGGGGCCGCGCTCACAGTGGGGCTGCGACAGCTCCCCTAACACACACCACTTCCAGGTGTCTGCCCAGACGTCGGCGATCTGCCCCGACGCCCTTTACGGCACCGCCCCCAGCCCGCACTCACTGCCCTTTCCTTGTGTTGCTGTCCCACTGCGCTGGCTCACCACGTAGCATCCTTTCGATCATGCTTACTTGTGTTTCGTCTCTTCCCACTCGAGAGCAAACACCTCGATGGCAGGCACCGGGTCCCTCCTGGAGCCCCAATACTCTGCCGGACAACGGTCGGCAGTGACTGAATGCTTGCCGACCAAAAGACTAAAACAACGGGTAACTATGTAAAACTCCACAGTCTGCATGCCAACCTTCTGCATGAACTTGAACTTTTGTCTATGCTGGTTCTGATGTGCTTGGTGCTTTTGTTTTTTTAGGTGTTTGTGTGAAGCAGACTAAATCGTTTGTAAAATGACGCAGAAGACAGTACAAATGGCAGAAAAGGATGATCTAATTATCAGGTACACTGCACTTTAACATACGGTGAACTCTCTGAGGACAGAGAGGAAGGAATGAGCCAAACAGCATGACAATTAAGTGGAGTAACCTTTATTCACAAATTGATCATTTGCCTCCTATCGGTTCAGTCATCCTGTATAAATCTGATCGGAGTGATGCTGGACATTTACAAGGCCCAGGCACTGCGGACCCCTCCTGGCTTCTCTGGCTGTCCCTGCAGTCCTCACTCATTGGTGCCCCAGGCACCGAGGGTGCTTCTCACAACAGACGTGTCCCAATGTGTCCACATTATGCTCACTGTCACTCTGGAACCCTTCCAAAGGAAATGAATGAAAAGTTTCCAGAATTTTCAAATATTTATTATACCTTTGCCTTGAAACACACCTGGTCATACGGAGCTACTGACAATATAACCCATAATCATCAAAGGCAGAAAAAGGAAAGCTCGAGACTACACCAATTCCACGCTGAACTCTCCTTAGGGAAGTGAAAGCCCCGAAAAACAGAGGGTGGGTGGCAGTGCAAGGAGACAGTATTTAAGAGGTGGGGGCGGGGGGCCCTTACCTGCTTCACGACAGTCACCGTCCCTGGAGCCATGGCAACCACAGAGGCGACGGCTGCGGCATCGTGCGTCTCGGTGCCCAGCTCAATGATCTGCTGGAGAATGTTCACAGCGGTGGGGTCCAGTCGGTCACCTTCGAGGAAGGGACAAACAGACCATTGAGGGCGCCAGTACTGAAGGTTGCCGCCTGCAGAGGCAGCCCCCAAGAGCGGCCACTCTGGGGTGGGGCCTCCTCCCGGGGGTGAACGGCCGCTTGGTGATTGCTCACCATGACAGCAGAAATAATTTATAGGGTACCTGATGGCTTGCAAAGCACTTTTTATAGAAACATCCTGAAATCCTCCACGGCCCCGTGAGGAGAGGACACCGTGACGGTATCACCCCCACTGTACAGTTTAGGCCTTTCCACACGGAAAGGCCGGGAGACTTGCCTCAGGCCACTGGGCAGTTACACCAGAAGCCCAGATGTTCTGAAGCCAAACACGGTGGCACAAGCCTGCCTCTCAAAACGGAAGCCTGAGCAGCACCAGCTACCGCATCAAAGGCGGTGGTGGGTACCCTTGTGCATGCAGGCAGGGGGTCAGCAAGAGCCAAATACACGGGCTCTGGGAAAACCAAGGGCATCTCAATCGCTGAGCCAATGGGCTTGGCCATTCCAAATCAACTGAAGCCTGGGGCTCTGGTCTGATCCTCTCCCAAGGTTGGAATCCACATGGTCAGGTAGCTACCGGGTAGACCTGCTGCTCACACCGTCTGCTGGGCCACCCGGGACTCTCCCAGACACGGCACTCGACCCTCCTCACTCCTTCACCAAAGGGAAATCACTGCCCGGTCCCCAGAATACTATGAAGCCTCCGCCAACGTGCGCATCCTTCTGGACAGGCTTGCAGAGAGCCACGTCCCACTGCGGGTGGGTTAGGAAGAGACGGGGGAAGCCCTGCTCTGTGTAAGGGTAGGATGTGGCATGACAACGCAGTGACGATGTTCGTGACCGGAGAACACTCAAAATGTGCCTCCCTGGCCTTCTCCCAGGGAGGCACTTCTCCCTTCTCACACACACACTCACACTCACACTCACTCACTCACGACTCATTCTCTCTCTCTTCTCCCGCTATATAAGTTGTGCCTTACAGCCAACAACTCTGAACATTCAGAGACTAAATAAAACATTTACCTTTAAAACTCACTGAGATAAAGATTAATCCAAAGAATAACAGAGCTCATTTCCTTAAGAACTCACTGAGATAAGGTGTGACCCCTCATCCATTTACTCCCTCAGTGACTTTGTATCAAGTCTGCCCGGCAGCCAGGCCCAGGGCTCAGCCCAGGGGACACAGACAAAGATCTAACATTCCCGTCCCCTTCCAGGGCTCCAAGGCCCCCGAGACAGATCTGTGAGCAAATTACTACAGCTCCCAGATGGCTCCACGCGAGGAAGGCAATTCGGGGACCCTGTGGCAGAGTCAGGTGGGCTGCTGGCAGGGAATCCTGACGATGGGCAGGAGTTGGCAGGACAGTGCTGTGGGGGAGGAAATGGACCCCATCTCGGAGAGCACTGGAGTGCCTGGGGAGGGGCCAGATCGCTTGGAGAGCTGCAGGGCCTGGGGGAGGCCAGCAGGGCCCAGAGGTAGGAGGTGGGTTGGGCGGGGAGCCAGGGCGGGCGGGTGCACTACAAGGTCTGGACCATGTGCCAGGAGGAGGAGACCCTGGATCGCTGGGAGGCTGTAGAAGACATGAGCCAGCCCATGGGGAGGGAGCTGCACAGGCTGCCTTGGCGGGGCTGCAGCAATCACAACAGAAAGGAAGGAAACACATTCACACAAGGCCTCCACTCTGGGAACTGCAGTTAACAGCTGGGGCCTCCCCAGCCCATCTGCAGAACCCATGGCTCTGAGGGCTGCAAAGCGGGGGCCCTTCCTCCTGCAGCCCCAGCAGCACAGCCCTGGCGATTCGCCGTCCCTTAGCGACTGGCTCAAGGAAGGTCTCCACGCTGGTGTCTTATAGCCTGGGGTTTGGGGACTTAAGAACTGGCCCGAAACAGCGATTTTCTAACTCCTATCTCCTGTCACCATTTAATACTTCTTCTTCATCCATCCCCCTTGTCTGTCCTCTGTCCCCCAAACACAAGTGGGGCTGTGGTCCATTATATGAACTTGGGTGCCGCTCCTATTCCAAAAAGAGCATTAAAGACGTGTTTTCTTAGCATAATGTCCCAATCACCACTAGGCTGTCACAGTGGCTTGTTTTTAAAATGGATCTCATATCTGAAAATGAGGACATTTGCTATAAAAATCCTGATTTGGGGCTTTTCAGGAGACGTGTAAAGCAGGCAGCCCTGGGCCCACAGCTCTGCAGGTAGCTGCTGCATGGGAATAGACTGTGCCCTCAGTCTTGGCCCTGCCACCCCTGCACCGCCTGCTGGGCCCCGCAGACCCTGGGACAAGCCACCTGGAATGATGACCATGAAGCGTGGAACGGGGACAGCGCCCCAGTGAGAATTCAGGGGACTACACTGCAGGGCCAGCTCCAGCCCTGAAAGGGGTGTCTCTCGGAGGAGCGCTCATGCTGAAGAGCCCTGAGTCTGTGAGAGGGGACAGGAGGCCCCGCTGCTCTCAGGGGTTGTCCTGCGCATTCAATGTGACCTTGCTTGGGGAAGCCTGGCAGTGTGGCCATGAACCACACCTCCAGGATGGCACCTGTGTGCAGCGGCTCCCCTTCAGGAGGCAGAGGGCTCCCTGCCTGGCAATGGGGCCACTTCTGCAGTCTAAACGTGGCAGGGACTGGGAAGCCAATCCACTGACGGACAAACGACAGACCTCACTCATTCACAAGTCCACTCATTCCGTGTGCCCAGCACAGACCCACTTGGAGGCGTCGGGGAGACGGGCATGGCCTCTCACCACTCTCGGAGGTGTATCTCAGGTCCTGGAGCGCGGCCACGGCGGCCTGTGTCCCCTGAACGTCCTCTTCAGCTTCCGTGATGTGCAGATACTGCGTGGAGGGCTCCTCGGGAGCTTCTGTTGCTGGCTACATAAACACAAGATACCCGAGTGACCTTCCGGAAGACCAGCTGTTACCCAGGATCCCAGGGCAATGTAAGAAGGCAAAACCAAAGCACTTTGCACCACCTCATTCACCTAGCAGACCTGAGAAGGCAGCTGCTCCAACGAAAATCCTACTTCCCACAGAGAAGCCTTCTCTTTGCAAATACAAGTCTCTAAAACCAGCTTTGGGCGAGAGCCTCCTGCTGCACATCCCTGCCTCGGGGAACAGGCCGTGCAGTTCAGACCCAGAGATGAGATGCGCTGAAAGACTCCTGTGTGTGTTCTTCTGGTGGCTCCCATCTCCTCCCACTGCCACAGGCACTGCCTCTGGTGGTCCCCATGCCCAGGGCCTCATGCCACCTGGCCAGCAGAACGCCCCAGCAGTGGCGAGGGCAGAAGGATGGGGCTGCCGTGGTAGTCACAGAACACGTGTGAGCCTGCAGCACACATCCCAGCCCAGGCACCCTAAGCTACTCGTGCCTTTCTTATTTTTGTGTGATGGGCATGAGAAAACAAAAGTGGACACAGAAAACATGTCTGTGCAAAGAGAGGACTTCGAGCTAGGAGGAGCTGAAGTGAGGTTCCTAGGTGCCTCGTCCCTGGGGGGAGAGAATGCAACTTCCACAAGAACTGGATACTAACAATGACCTCTCTCTGGAATGGATGAGGAGTCCGAGCAGAACTGGAAGGTGGGAAGCGTTACTGTCACCGATAATGAACAGGGGATGGGAGGGCTGTACACCAAGTTCAGAGCAGCCAGGTACGCTCTCCGGGCAGGTATCAGCAACTGACAGGCTCGGACGAGCAGGGGCGATTCTTTCGCAGCCATGTTCATTTAGGTGTTTCGGCCTCACAGATGTATCACACCCAATAAATACTTGATGGATGTGTGAACAAGCAGGAGAAGCATGTTTCAACTGCGATGAGGCAGTGTGTCAGCCGACACCAACCGGATCCTAGATCACCTGAGTCTGTGAAAACCGGGATGTTCATAGGGGATGGCTTCCCCTTCTCCGTGGGGAGCTCTGTGTGACAATAACCATGTGCAGGAAAGACGGGGTCTTCACAAGGCACTCCCGGGAGCCAGGTGGCAGTGCAGCTGCTGGAGCAAGTACTTGCTGTTCAGGTGAGCCCGCGAACAGCGTCTGGGCTGGCCTGCTCCCTCCCTTCTGGACCTGGGTGCCTGGCTTTGCACCAGCCCTGTCTGTTGGGTTCGGAGCTCCACCGGAGGTGTGGGGACCCCTTCAGAGGCTGCAGCACCTGGCGTGCCCACCAGCAATGCATGGGCACCTGTTTCTCCTGAGCCTCTGCAGCAGGGAGGAGGTAGAACTTGTTTGGGTTCTTGCCAAGCTGACTTGCCAAGCAAGCTCTGCCTCTGTCTAGTTTTAATGAACATTTATTATGTGTGAGGTTGACCATGTTTTCAGATCTCTTGCTCATTTTCTTATTGGACTGTTGATCTTTGTCATTATTTTTAGAAGACTGTTATAAAGTAAAGATGTTTGTCCTTTTTCTATGATAGGGCTGAATTTATTTATTTATTTATTTATTTATTTATTTATTTATTTATTGTCATTTGTCTCTCTTAGTTCTATTCTGGAAGATTTTAAAAATTTTTTCCATGCAGTCATTTTTTCCCCAGTCTTTTCCCTTACTGAATCTGGATTTTGAGTTCTAGCTGGGAAAGGTCTCCACACTGTTGACTTACAAATGAATTCACTAATGCTTTCTTCTGGTATTTGTCAAATATCACTGTTTTACATTTAAATCTCTGCTCCTTTGGCTTAAGGCTTTCTCTATGTATAAGCCATTGATGACAGTATATTGTTGATTTAATATATCATCTATGGTAGTTTTCCATTGCTTTTATTGAATTTTCCAAAAATGTAACCCTGTCCCCTACAGATACCCACACTTCGCTCCTTCACCCCTTCCCATCTCTGTTCACTCTGCCTGGGACAGTGCACCAGCGGAGCAGCGCCCTGGAACCTTCAGCTCCCCTCACTTCAGGGAGACGCCCTCTACTGTCTGCCCAGGAAGGAAGAGGCTGATGGGGCTGAGACTCAGACACTTATTTTTTCACCTCACAGATACATTCATCACATTCCACTCCACGGACTGTTTTTAGTCAGGGGACCCTGAACTTCGGCGAATGCCTTTTCTGCGGAAGATGAGCGCTTTGTTCCCCCCCCAGTTCCGTGTGACCTGGTGGATCACACTGGCACACCCCTCCCAGTGCAATGCCCGCCCGTACACTCTGGGACCCTCCCGCACAGCCAGGAAGTGCGACTTTCCTCCCACGTTGCAGGAGCCTTCTCCGAGCCTACTCCTGACCACTGGCTGTCCTGAGCTGACTCCTCAGACAAAGCTCCTCAGCGGGGGGGGGGGGGGGGGGGGGAACGGGGGGACGGGGGGACGGGATGTGACTCCAGGGCAGGACTGGCGGTGATGGTTTTGGTGTTCACAGCTGGGGGCGCTACCTAGCAGGCACAGGTCGGCAATGCTACCAAAGATCCTAAACCGCACAGCACAGCCCTACAGAAGAACTATCTGGGTCAGGGTCATCGGTAGCCCTGATGGTGAGTAAACTCTGGGTTTGTGAGTAACTGAAGTGAAAATGTCGGTGAGCCAAACAGACCTTCGCAAAAGAGACTAAACACCACCCGGAGGAAGAGATGCAGCGTGGCCCAGACCCCACCCAGTCACTCCCCTCCGATATGACACACGACTTGAAAAGACCCCAGATTTTCCAGCCAGAAAACCCAGGGTTCCAAGGGACTGTCTGCGCCCGGGGCCTGGGCTTGCCTGGTTTGTATCTGCATTTAGAAATGTCAAGGTCAACAACACACTCCGGAGCCTTACCTCCCATTTGGGCTCTCCTTCGCTCTCCACCAGCTTCAGGCCGTGCTTGTTCTTCAAGTGCCTGTTGAACTCCCACTTGGTGCCGTAGACAAAGCTGCAGACCGGGCACTTCAGGCCACCTGGAGGCAGACGGGTGAGAAGGAGCGCTCGCAGCAGGAGAAGCACAGCAGTTCCCCCTCCACCCAGACGCCTCGAGTCCAGGGAGTATTTTTGTTTTTGTGTTCAATCCAAGCTCACTTTAGTGTCAGAACAGAACAGCAACGGTTTGTTTTTGAGGCAGAGGTTTTAAAACTTAATGTATTTTTTCCCTTTTATTGAATAACACCTGCGGAGAGCTTGATTCTGCCGGCCCTCCACACCCAGGGTTCCCCGTCCACGAGTCCATCAACCACGGACTGAAACGCTCTCAAAGTTATGTTGTTGCTCACATGTCCCACACGGGCCTCCTACGGTTGTGTCCGCAGGGACTTCCTGTTCTTGTCGCTGTCCCCTGAACAATACATCTATCTGCACAGCACGTCCACTGGATTAGGTATTGAAAGTAACCTAGAGGTGATGTAAAGTACGCTGGAGGAGGTGCAGGGGTCACGGGCAAACACCATGACAGTTCACGTAAGGGATTCAGCGCCTGTCAGTTCTGGTGTCCGCGAGGGGGCCTGGAACCACCCCCCACCGACACCTACAGATGCGTGTGCACACCCAGTACTTCAGGTGCCAGACAGAAGATGAGTAATGCGATTCCTTCGGCTAATGGGACAAGTGGACTGTGCCTTACAGTTAACTGACATATATGGTAAACTGTGAATGCTCAGATGCAATTACAGAAGTTTTTTAAAAGGCTCCAAGTTTCCAAACTCCGCTGGGTACAGGGAGGTACCACTCCACTGAGCACCCCGACCCTCAGGCCTCCGATGTCAGCCACCCACCAGGCCACCCTCTCTCCTGACTGAGCCCTCATACTGTCTGTCTGCTGCCTGCTGCACACCCCCCAGGCCATGCCCCCTGGCTGGGTGCTCAGACATTCTGCCCCAGGCTCCTCCTCCTGCCCTCTGATTCCTAGGGGAATCGTCACACTTTGCACAGTACCTGTAAGCTGGTGACAGTGCCACCCATAACTCCAGTACAGACCTCTGCCCTCCACTGCAGCCTGAGATGCCGGTCCAACAGAAGCCATGCCCCCCTACTCAACAACCGAGCATCCCAGCCCCTCCCAGCCCAGGCCACTACCATCTTCTGCACGGTGGGGAGCAATCAGCTCGTGACCCGTCCCCTGGCAGCCACTGCTGCTCTACTCTGCAGCCAGCACGCAGAACCCTCGTGGAACCCACAAACGACTCCACATCCCCCAGAGCCGTGCAACCCCCAGTGGCTTCCCCTCCCACTGGGAACAGACCCAGCCACGCACTGTGGCCTGCGGCCCCTGCAACCTCAGCCCCGCCTCCTCTGACCCAGTCTCTTCCCCCTCCTTCCCCTCTGCTCTCCGTCTCTGTCTCTGCACTAGCCAGGCTCACCCCCTCTCAGGACACTCACCTGAAGCTCTTCCCCCACAACCCTGTTCCCACACTAGGGTCTCAACTCCAGTATCACCTCTTCAGAAAGCTGCTCTGACACCCCTAGCTCAGGCAGCCCTCCAAACCCACAGAACCTGCCAAAGCAGGGCTTCCTGGTTGTGTATTTGTCACAGCCGTGATGGGGGCCCGCAACTGCACTGTGCATCGTTCCTGTGCCTGTCGGCTGTCTGTCTCCCTTCTCCAGTGGCGCTTTGCTGAGGGCAGGGGGTCCAGCTGTTTCACGCTCCGGCCCCAGCTCCTGGCACCCCACCGGTCCTCAGTCCATGCGTCCTACCGACTCTGCGTCTTGGAAAACCCTCTTTTTCCTCAGGTCTTTCTCCAGCCAACCCCCACTCTCCTTCGTATTTTCGCCCCTCTGCTCTGCACTCAGCAAATACTTCTGTTCAGTCTTACCCAAAGGGGACAAAGCCCATCACCCCGCCGAGGCACAGCCCAACTGGAAGGGTCCCCGAGTCCAAGAACTCCCAGGGGACTAGTGCCCCTGCTCCTTCTGAGACAGACCACGGCTCAGAGGCCAGTTCCTGCTAAATGGCCTCCCAAATCTTCTACATTTTATTCTACATGACTGTAACTGCCTACCCAAAAAATCATGAAATTCAGATTGTAAATCTAAAGCAGAAAGTAATACACCTCTCTTCATTACTTAGGCAGGCGGCTCTCCACCAGGGTAACCCTGCCTCTCAGACAGGGGACATCTGGCATTGTCTGGAGAAATCTCTGGTTGTTACACCTGGGAGGGCTTGGGGCATCTGGCGGGCAGACAGCAAGGGTGCTGCCAAACACCCTAGGAAGCACCGCACAGCCCACCACAAAGGGTAGCCTGGCCCTGCACATAGGCAGTGCTGAACCTGAGAAGCCCCGCACACTGATGCCGCAGCAAGCTGCTCTCTGCCCCTTGCCCCTCCTGGCACTGCACCTGCGAGGTCACTGACTTCCTCATCCGTTCCTTGGCTCATGGGTTAGTCCAAGGAACACTGTGCACTCTTCATTTTACTACTAGTCTCACAGCTGCCACCACCGCCACCAACAAACACATCTTCCACTTCTGGGCAGCCGCCCTGTGCCCGATGCACACACATGAAGTCACGTGTTCCTCACAGCTGCCTGGTAGCATGATCAGGTGGGAGGTTCAGGGTGGCTGGGGACCCTTCTGAGGTCACTCTGCAAAGTCAAGAACTGAATCCGAGCCTGGTCACTGCAGGGCCCATATCCTGGACTGCTAGCTGTGCGGCCATCCAATATGACTTCTGGGTGTTATGTCACCTTGTTGACAACATTCTCTGGCCAAGGCTCTTCCTCTTGGGCTTCTGTGACACCACTCACTCCCGGTGCTGCCACCAAGCGTCGCTCGATTCGCACTCTTGTCCAGGCTCTTTGGCCTCCGTCTGGAGCCCCACAGCTTCCCAAATACTCAGTCCCTTTGTGTCCCTGATATGCACATCCAGCGATGTCCAAAAGTGCTCCTTGCTCCAATATCACAAGGGAGCTCGGCCTGGGCGGGGGAAGACCTGGGCAGAACACAGAGGTGCTCAGGCTGCCCCATGGACTTGCTGCTCACTGGGACGCCAAGGGGGGTGTAGGAGAGTTCTGTCCTGAAGACACGGCTGACTTGCTGAAGTACACAGGACCAGACACACCTCATGGGGATGCACCTCCCAGGTATAGTGCTGGATAGCCTGAATCCATTCCCCATCAGTGGAGCCCTGCAGAGCACCGCTGTAATTGGCATTTCTTGTCTACCCGCTGAGGTGGCAGGGGGCTCCCCACAGAGCCATTAGCGGAGATGGAAGCCACCCCAGTGGTGACAGAGTGTCCCCTCCCGATGCTGGGAGGGCACAGGGGTCTGACAGAGACCGAGGACAGAGTCAGCAAAAGACTAGCAACAGACGCTAAATTCTAAACTTCGAGAAGATTCTACAAGAAAGGCAGCTCCCATAGATGCTATTTCCTGAAACTTAAGCAGTCTGCACCTTTTTTTAGGCAAAATCTAATGAACTTGCTCTTTCTTGGCTGGAGGGTAATGAAACTTAGTTTTCAGCCTCCTGTTCTCATTTATTAATCATCTAAAATGGTGTATTTTCCTATGATCACCTTTTAAAACCTCCAGGGTGTGAGACTCATCACTTTTTTTTTAACTGATGCTGGTTCTATAAAGACCAAATACGAGGCAATGAACAAGAGCTAACTCCCTAGGCCTACACGTAGGCTCTACCACGAAATTACAAATTCCGCACGGGGTCCTTTTTAATGGAAAACGAATTTAGGGAGGAAAACACCCTTATGTTTAAATTAAAATTAATATGATAATGCCCCACGTTAATTAAAACTTCAACCTTTGCCACAGTGGCATTAATTAAAGAACAAATGGAAATTTGAAATCTAGACCAAACGAATAACTCTGCCAGTTAATTCACATCAAAGCTGAGAGAAGTTAATTTCTATCTCGTTTCATTAAATTTTTAGGCAATGCACAGTGAAAGGTCAGGAGGACACGCGGTGAAGTCACTGGCAGTGTTGACACATTAAGCGGCCGCCACAGAAACTGCACACCCGCAAACCAGTTTCCTCATAAGGAATGACGACCCAGGCAGCAGGAGGGATTTCAGGAGCAATTTTAAAAATCGATCCTGGCATCTTTTGCTCTTTTTGGAACGCAATATATTCTGGAGGAGTTTCAGGCATTAAAATGCGAGCTCCTTTGTGGTGGCTGACATTATTGAAAATTTAATTTCATTTTCAGTAATCTGTTTCTCGGGATGGCACGGACTGCACGTTCCGGGAGCCGGGAGAACTGAGCCCAGCACTCGCTCCCGTGACCCAGGACCCTCCTTAAACTCTCAGGGAGCTCTCTCAGGGGGAAACACCAGAGCGCATGTCCTGACAAAAAGGCGCTGCACTGGGCAGAAGACGGGCCCCTGAGACTTTCACGTCCTAGTCCCTGCAACACGCCAAGACGCCACCTTATGTGGCCAGAGGGACTTCAAAGATGTGATTCAGTTGAGGATTTATAGATGGGGAGATGATTCTGGATTACCGGGGGGGTGGGGGGGGGGGCATGTAACCACAGGGTCCTAGTAAGATGGAGGCAGACAGAAGGTCATAATGATGTGACCTGAGGCTCTGCTGGCCGTTGCTGGCTCTGAACACAGAGGAAGGAGCTGGAGCCAGGGAGTGTGGGCGCCTCGGGAAGCTGGAAAAAGAGAGGAAACACATTCTCCCCCAGAGCCTCCAGGAGCACAGGCTCGTTAGCAAACTCGACTTTACCCTCCGTGGGGCCCACCTTGGACTCTGACCTTCGGAGCTGAAAGACACGGAGTTGAGTGGTGTGGGACCACCACGAAGGCTGCGGTCACAGGTCACCGCAGCAATAGGGTGCAGGCACTCCAGGGAGAGCAGGACAAGTGCAGCTCGGTTACGAAAAGAGGGTGCGTGCACATGGAGCAATGTGACCTCACAGTACTAACAACTGAAACATGCGTCGGACTTCACTGACACGCCCACCTCCCGGGGTCTCTTAGTGCAGTGCCTGCCCAAGGGCACAGCCATGGCCTTGGGACGAAGGGATATCTGAAACCCATCCTAAACCCCAGCCCCACTTCCTGCGAGACCCCCAAGAGAAAGAGCGTAAGGGAACATACAGCAGAGGAAAAGCACAGTGCCTTTTATTATCGGCCAGGCTGACGCGCAGGACCCCAGTGAGGGTGATGTGATAGGTGGAGCTTAAGCAAGGCCTCCCCCATCCCTGCTGGTCCCTCACATGCTGCCCCACACCGTGGGTCCCCAGAGCCCTTGGACAACCACGGGGAAGCAGCAGAAAGAGAGACAGGTCCTAAAGTCGGCCTTAGTCAGAGAAGCTGCTAGACAGCGCTCTGCGTGTGACCTTCCAGCACCTCATCGTGTGGCCTCTAGCAAATGAGAACCCACGGGCACCTCACAACGGGCCGTACCTCCCCCTCACCCCACTCTTCCTCCACTTCCTCCTGCTCTTTAAACAAGTACAAACTTGAGACGAACTTCAGGGACGTCAGCCCGTGGATGGTTAGGAACCAGACTGACTCCAGACCCGGTCAGGCTCAGCCGCCTCTGCACATGGTGGCCTGGGCCGGTCATTTGTCCGCCCTGCGTTTCCTCCTCACTTTAAAACAGAAAGGAGGGGCCGACCTCCCAGGGCCTCTGTGAGAGAGGACTCGCCAACACCACAGCCCTGACATCCACCGCCAGTGCCTCTGCCGGTAATGTACGGAATCTGGGCCCTAACAACAACAATTTTAAAATAAAAATGCCCCAAAGTAGAACAGATAGATGACTTTTCAGTTAGCTGACAGTCTCTGGAATTTCTTCTACACTATTTTCCCTAAATCTCGTGGAAAAACTAGGATATGAATATATATCCAAGGTACCCATGTGCATGTACATATTTACATTCTTCTAATCAGTTCGGAATAACAGGAAGATTTTAGCAGAAGTCAAAAACTACCTTCTCCATGACCCCCCCCCCATTGCTTCTCTTATCTCCGTGACCTGCCCCCACTGCAAAGAGCCTCTGAAACGGGCTGGAGAGAAGCGTCGGCCCCGGGGAGCAGCAGCTAACCGCCCCAACATGAACAGCACAGGGCCTGTTGGGGGAGGGCTCACCTTCTGTTACAGAGCCGTGGAGGGGCTGCTGGCCTTCACCCTCAAGCCAGGCAGCGGCAACTGTAAATGCCACTGTAGCCAGCACCAGGCCCAGCGCCAGGCCCAGCACCAGGCATACCAGGAGTACAAGAGTCACATGGTGACAAGGAATATGGGAAATTACCCGATCGTAAACTTGACCCACTCATCGCGTCCTTACAACACGTCAGGTACGGTCTGGGATTTAGGAGAGAAGTTTCCAGTCTTTGCAACTCCCCTGGGCAGGCATCAGCCCTGCCTCTTTGAAGACAGGCATGGATGTTCAGAGACGTTAGCAACTGGCCCCAGGCCACAGTGAGCAGAGAGCCTGGCTCCAGGTCCATCTGCCTCCAACCCTGTGCTTGGGCCAATGACGTGGGGCCACTTGAAGGAGCACTTCAAGGCCACTGGAAGATGACCAGCCCGCTAAGTCCCCTCTTTATCCTGCTGTGAGCTCCAGGAGTGAGCTAATACCCTGTGGAGCTCAGCACCAAAGCCTAAATCTCACGCTCCTCACACCCTGTGCTGCAGTCGGCCAGCGCGGGAGCTAGCTGCATCAGGCACACGTCAGGGAAGGAAGGGCGCAGACCCACTGAGGCAGTGCAACACGAAGACGTGGGTTTATGTGGGAAAACGCCTCGAATCCACAGTAACGAGCAAGCGTTGGGCTGAGGGCACAAACGAGATTGTCCAACCTGCCTTCAAACGGTCAGAAGTGCGTAAATCATAAGCAGGGCACAGAGCATTTGCACAGCGTCCACTAGTCTAATTACCCAACAGCACTGGAGCTCTAAGGGCATCGGGCACCCTGCAGGGGCCTCGCTGGCTTGCTGCTGCAGGGTCCCCCCTGCTCCCTCGGGCGGGAGGCGAGCTGGGCCCGGCTGGAAGCAGCCTACAGGCCTACTATGCACAGCTCTTCCCGGCTCAGCCACACGCTGGTGGAGGGCAGCTGGCCCTGATGGGAACGTTTGCACCACAGAAGCCTGCAAACGCTACGAATCAGGCTCTCCTCCCGTGGCCCTGGGGGCAGCTGGTTGTTGGACGTTATCAGCACACATTCGGGGGGAGCCTCTGGAGCAGGCTGAAAACACCTCCAGCTCGGGAAAACACCGTGGTCCCTTCCCACAGAAACCTACAGGGGGCAGAGCCTCTGACTGGGCACATGTCGGCCTCCAAGGCCTCCCCGGCCCGCATGGTCCCCTCCCAGACCCCTTAGCATGGGGGACAGGAGAGAGTTCCCCAGCAGGCAGGGGCTCTGCCTGCGCCACTGCGTGACACCGTTTAAACACAGTCGGTGGACAAGTCCTTTGCATCAAAACACAAAATGACAACGTCCCGTGAGGATATTTTTTGAGGAGAAGAGGAACATAAACAGAGTGGGGTTGGGGAGAATTACCTCTCCCTCCTTTCTCCTTCCCCTCCCAGACACGACATGGGCTTCCTGCCCCGCCGATGTCTCCCAGCTGTGTCCACAGCCCACCAGCTGTCTGATCTCAGAGCCGGCTCTCCTGCTAAAGTACGTCTCTTAGGAGCCAAGAGACATGGGGTGTTTCTCCCTCAACATGTCCCCTTGACGGGGGGGATGACAGCACATACGCACACATGTACATACATCTAACACATACATAGCAGGAAAAAATACCAAACACACCCCTGCAGAGATGAAGAATGAAACCTGGCCCGTGCCAATGGGAACGCCCACTTATGATGGAGTCTTAGACGGTGGACTGAAACTCAGACCACGAGACAGCTAGAACTCAGCACATTCCCGCCAGGCAACGGTGAAACTTCGGAAGTTCCGAGCAATGACGTTATTATCAACCAGCTGCCCACGCCTGTCCCAGCAGCCATGGTAAACGTGAGTTTCCTGCCAATCCGACCCGGGGTGGGGGTGGGGGGGGATGTTAAAGGAATCTCTCGCCCGCTACTTTAAGGCATTTGCTGGGACTCTAAGGCATCCATTCTCTCCTCAGTGATGCCTGGACATCATCAAAAATGATGCAATGGTTCTGCAGGTCTCAGCTAATTTCAGAAGAATACTACAAAAGAAAGGAATAAAAGTGTACCAAGGGCTGGACAAGTGTCCTCTCCTTGCACCCTGCCCGCCACCATGGGAGGTGGCTGCCAGGGACCCTACTCTTGGTTAAAGGGCCTGGGGTAGAGAGGTCTGGTGGCCTGCCCAAGGGCACAGCTAAGACAGGACACAGATCTCAGCCAGGCCCACCCGCCCCCACCACCCAGCTCCACGCAGCTGCCATTCAAGAACACACAAGGCACACACTCCCCCTACCCCAATGGGTGGCTTTCAAACTACCCCAGTGTTTTATGTGGTTCATCCACCTCCGTGCATCAGCTCTGTCACACAAAGTGCTAAGGGACACAGTCAATTCATTGGCTTTACATTAAGGTGCACTTTACGGCAATTTCAGTGAGCGGAGCTTCACACCGCATCGGGAAACTTGGAGCAGCCGAGTCTGCCATCCCACACCCGTGTCCCGGGGGCAAATTTCTAAAACTGTCTTTGGCTTCACTTAGACACAGGACTCAGGAAAGGGTGGCAGCTGAAATGCTGCCTGCTGCAGCCATGTCTTAGCGGGGTTAATAAAGTGCAGACATAAACACAACAGCACTTCTCTGTCCGGCAACAGCACGCGAGCTAAAGCCTCTCCAGTGGGAGTATGTGATTACTCACTGAAAACAGAGGCAACAAACACCTCGACCTTTCCAGTAACATTAGAGGATTCATCCATTCTCTTTAGGTGAAATGTTCTGAATGGCTTTTCCTTTCCAGGACCAGTCATGTACAGACTCAATAAATATTTTTGGATAATCTAAAGAAGCCCACAATAAATATGTTTGCCACAGCATTCTTTATAATTGCAGTAAAGGAAGGATCTGGAAACCCTCAAATGTTCAAGCAGAGGAGCACGGATACGTAAAGTGTGGCGCTGCCCCTGGATGCTGTGTTACAAGGAGACTTAGCGGTTGTAACTAGGAGGCCCAAAGGAGAACAGCATGCCCATGCTAATCAATGTTAAGTAAAGAAAGGAAGCCATGAACTTTCCTTCCTGCAAAAAGTACCCCAGACAGAATGCAGAGGCAATGCAGAGAAATGAGCCCTGAGTTGGGGGGGGCGGGGGCTAAGATCTTTGGGTGCATCATTACTTTTTCGTTTTAGAGTTCCACTAAGGTTGCCCGCCCCTAAGGGATGCTGGTCACTATCAATGAGGAAGAGGAGGAGGACACGCCGATGATGGAGAAGGAACAGAACGCTCAGGGGTTAGGACTCGGGGATCAGACGTCACAGCACAAGCGGGAGGAGCATGGCCCCAGGCCGCATGTCGCCTACCTTGCTGGACAAGCGCATCGGCCGCCAGCTCGCCGGCACCCACGTTGGCGTACTCTTCATTGGGGTGCTTCCGGTTGTAGTGCCTCTTCAGGGAGCCTGAGATGTTGCAGGAGTAATGGCAGTGGGCGCAGCGGAAAGGCTGTGGGGACAAGGGGGACGCATTAGGGATGTGTGAGCCCGGTCACAACCAGGCCCTCAGGAGAAGGGGTATGCATGGCTCCCCCAAACATCTGCTGTCAGTCACTACCCTCCCAGCTGTGCGTGTCTGAGACCCCAGAAGTCTGCAGGAGCGAGCCTGCCCCACTGGGTACGCTCTAGGGAAAGCATGGCCTTATTGTTGAGTCCTGCCTCTGTGGGACCAACCAAGTGACAGGGCAATGTGTCCCCGACTAGGAGGGGCCTCTGCACACGTGGGTGCTTTCATGTCTTTCCTATCTGTTCTCTTTTGTTCGCCCCAGAACTTACAGTTCTTGCTCAAGAAGAAAATGAGAAGAAAGCAATAAAGCAACCCATCCCTTCTGGTTCAGAGGATGCCGTTCCATGCGGCTCCCCTGACAAGTCATCCCCTGATGCGCCTGCCTCTCTAACTGAGCTCTTCCTCCAGGTCTGCCTGTGGGCACCTGCCTAGATACAAGTGTCGACCCAATGTCCACCACGAGTGAAGGCCACCTGTTACCATCTATTTCCACCTGCCCCCCACCTGGGCCGGACAAGGCACTTTCAGGGGGAGGACACAAACAGGCCCTGCAGCCCTGTCCTGCTCAGACCGCTGGGGGCCCAAGGAGACATGGCCATCGGCTGGGCGGCAGAGGACATCCAGGTCATGGTTGTACCCCACGCCCTTACTCCAGGCCAGGGCACTGTCTGAGTGTCTCTCTGAACCACGTGCTGTGCACCTTCACAGTGGCGGCTGGAGAAACCCCTGCTGGGCACTCCGGGCCCTTTTGGCACTGTGGCACCTTCCTGGCGGGTGGGAATGGTGGAGGGGGCGTGGAGCAGCCCACGGTGCATGGGGTCCTGTCAGGGCAGGTTCAACTGACCCCCGGCGCTGCCCGACGATGGGACCTTGGGCAGGTGGTGAGGCTCTCTGAGCACTGGCTTCTCATCAGTAAAGTGGGGATAATGACGCCCCCTTGTAAGGTTGTGAGCGTCAAAGGACACCACGTGAACAGACACTTGGACGCCACAGAAACTGTCATTAGTTGTTTACATCAGCACTTCCACACAGCCCATGCCATGCTGGTGGGAGTGATGCTCCGCCGTGTCTGCTGCGGCCTCAACCCACCCTGACTCCGCAGTGGCCCATTCATTAACCTCTTACCACCGTCACCCCAAAGGCTAGACCAACAACTGCGCATCTGTGAAGGTCAAGTGCTGCACCAGCAAGTTGGGGAAAGGTCCTCTGCCCTCTGAGGCTTTCATCAGCCCCTCTTTCAACGGCTTCTTCCTTTCAGGTCTGCAGATGTGCTGCAGCCTTCCCACAGAAAGAGATCGAGAGGGGAATGGGGATGGAGGAGGGGAGGGAAGAAAAAGAAAAGGAGAACCTTCTGTCTGCCTTGTCCTAGTTTACAAGTCACTATCCTTCCTGAGGCCCCGCCCTCTCCAGTCTTGAAGAGCAGGCCCCACCCACGCTGGCCCTCCGGGGTTCACCACCTAGTCTCAGGTCTGGGGATCCCCTCCTGCAGTACAGGGAGTGCTCTCTTCCCAGACCTTGCACACACCCCGGCATCTTTAGCTGGCTGCCACCTCCCAGTCCGACATTTGCTACCAGTGACAGGGCAATCAGCAGGCTCTCCCGGGGGTCTGAGCAGTCCCGGTTTATTTGCTAGATCCCCTTCCCAGGCTGATGGTAAGTGCTGGCCCGTTTTGCCTTCTGCTGTGGTACCAGGGATCCTGATCACCTGCTTGACTGCTGGGTCTCTATATCCAGTTACGATTCCTCCTGAACCACAGGCAGGAACTTTCAACTACCTTGCAGGTTTCTCTACAGGGACAGTCTGTAGGCACCTCCAGATAAACATACACAATTTCAGACTCACGATCTTTCTGCAAAATCAACTAATCACCCAAAGACAGAAACCTGAGCGTCACCCGAGACGTTTTCTTCTCTTCCTGTTCCACTGTCTGAGTCTCGCGCAGGCTTCCTCGGAAGCCTCTCCAGAGCCTGCCTCTGCTCGTCTCCACCTGCCGCTGAGCACGGAGAAAGGCACTGTGCCCAGCTATGAAGGACCTGCTGTGGCCCCCAGGCGGATCCTTCTCAGAGATGGAGACACGGGGAAGGTAATGGGATGAGCCACCCTGCTCTGAAACGTCCTGTCCCCAGGGGCTCCGCCCTACATCAAGGTCACCCTTTGGTGGAGACGCTTTTTGCTACAGTGCATGGGCTGCAGTGGGTTTTTCATGCAGGAGAACCCTGTGGTTCGGCCCACCGGGAGACCTGGAACAAAGGCAAACACTAGTCAGCTATCTACGGAGCAGAGCCTAAAACAATGCCAATCCATAGTTGTTTGCAAAACTGAAATAAAAGCTAAGACAGTTTTCAAGTGTGTCCACCCCTAATTAGCAAATACAACACAGTGTGTTCAGAACATTAGCGCGCACACAACAATCAAAAAGAACCACCGGAAGCTGCACTGCCAGCGCTGAGCTGCCCTGGGTGGAGAGGCAGGGAGGGGCAACTAAGTGAGGAACTGCCCTACAAACCTCACTTCGTGCTCAGCCTCCTTGTGGCAAAGCTGAGAAACTGCCACCGGAGCGCCTCCGCTCCTTCCATTCCCCGTGCCCTCCCCCGGGGGGGGGGGGGGGGGGGAGCTGCTAATGAGGAGAAAAAGTGCCAAAACAGGAGCAGGTAAGCAAGCCTTGTGCAGGTGAGCCCAGACAAGAAACCAGTTTCTAAGCTACTGAGTTCTAAGAAAATCTTCAATTCTCACAGTTGGAAGGGATGCTTTTGAAGACTGATTTTGACCCGCCTTCCCTCCACGAGGAGACAGTCACCTGGGGCCTACAACAGTCTGTGAGCTCAGCGCCTGTCACGTGCAGGGAGGGCACAGCCCCTGCGGCCCCTCGCAGTGCCGGGGCTTAGCAGGAGAAACCTCCTGTCTGTGTCCTTCACAGGCTTTGCTTCTACTCCCTCACGCCCACCATAACTTTTCACTCAAGATCAATCAGCTCCTAACTTCTACCTGGGATCCCCCCTGGGGCCCCGGGGCCAGCCAGCACCAAAGAGATGATTTGGTTGCCCATTAACCACTATTTTCGGAGCATCTGTCTGGCCTGGGAGCCCCCCGGGGAGGGGTATGATTTGGTTTTCTCTGATTACCACACAGGCAGCCCAGATCAACTCCAAAAACGAGAAACACCCTGGTGGACTGGGAGAAATGGAGGCAGCTGCTGGGTGACGGCAGTGAGGTGGCAGCATGGAGGCTGGCAAGACACAACTGGAGCACAGCCAGACTGCGTGGGATACGTACCACGTCAGGAAAGGGACCTCAGGCAATGCGAGTCTCTGCAGGTGTCGAGTGGGGGGTGGCACCCCAACTTCACATTTAGAAATTTCACTCTGGAATTAATGGAGGGTGGCTTTGAAAGAAGCAAGGCAGGAGGCAGGGAACCAATCTACCGACAACAGATTTCAAGAGAGAGTCTGAGAGAGATGGGGGAGGGAAAGCCAGCCAGGCCTGGTGGCCGAGATGCTGCGGAGAGCAGAGAAGTGGACAAGTGTCCATTCCCAGGGTATGCAGGAGGAAGGCATCCTGCCAGCTGTGAGAGAGGGGGCGGCAGGCCAGCACCCTGGACCCCCAGGAGGGCGGGTCCAGAAAGGGGCTTGAAACATGAGTGTAAGACTGAGGGGAAAGTTCTGGGCTCTGGAGGCGGAGCTGAGCACAGGCCAGGAGCAGATGCCCTGGGACGGAGCTCAGCCATTGGAGAGCTTGTGAGTGGGGGAGGGCATCTGGACGGCCCCCTGGAGCGTGGCAAAGGAAGATGAGCTCGTGAGGAAGGACAGAGGGAAGGACAGCAGGGAGGAGGATCTGGGTGTCTGCTCTCATGGAGTCTGGGGAATGAGTTCCCTCGTGGAGCGAGGGATGACAGTCGAGTGCAGTACGGAATCCAATCAGATGCGGCCTAACAGATGTCCACTGGACCCGGCCCCTGGGGATGGGCCACAAGCGGCCTCACGGAGAAAGAGGAGGAGAGTCAGCAACGTGCTGAGAACAAAAGGCAGGCCTAGGAGCACAGGCACGGGGCAGCGCTTGGTGTTCAGTGACGCGAGGGTCCTTCTCACGGGGCGCTAAAGACCATCAGTGTGAGCGGCAAGGAAGAAGTGCGAGTGAGCTTGCCTAGGCTGAGACTCTAAGTTCCCAGAGCTGTGTCAAGACAGCAGGGAGATGTCACTTTCTCACAAGCTGAGGACTTGCTGTTCTGATTCTTCAAACAGAAGGAAGGAATACTAGAGGACGGCCAGTCTTGCCTGACATGCGAAATCGGGCTCTGTGAAGCTGGAGAGAGGACATCTCCCCAGTGTCCGAAGCCGTGACATTGGGGACCGACTGCAAAGCGCCAGACAGTGCTGGTGGAAGCAGAGGGTGCTCGGCCCCGCTCACAGAACACAGGGGCCATGTGTGGCCTCATGGTCACACGACGTCCAAGGCTCAGAGATGGGAACGGGAGCCTGCCCCTCCGTGACGGGCCCACTGCCCTCTGCAGGGGACAAAGAAAATGAGAAGAAAGAAGGTTCTGGATGACTAGTGAAGTAAAACTATGGCCACAAGTCACCGTTTCACAACCTTAGACCCAGTTGATGCAGAGACAGAGACTCAGGGGACCAAGCACCAGTCTAATTGGCACCCAGGTGAACTTGGGTCCAAAGCGCAGAAGAAGGAGTCTGTGGACCTGGGCTGCGTGCTCACTTCCTGACTGCGCACGGCGCCACGATGCGGGCGGGTGCGCGGCATTCTCCATGCACCTCCTACTTCACAACAAGGAAAGTGAAGAAACGGATGACGAAATAGGTGAACGTATGACATGAAAACCCTCTTTCATTTCATAAACGATGTAAGTGTCTGGCCACTAACCACTATGGTGTGCACCTGAAACTAACATGAGATAATACCCGAATGTCACAAAAAGACAGAAAGCCCTCTTCACAAGGCTTTCGTGAGGACGAGAGATGACTCCCATGAAACGCCCAGAACGACACGCAGCACCCGACAAGTGGCCGCTGCCATTAGCGTCAGTAACCCTAACACCGCCGCTTTTTCCCCGGCATGTGAAGTGCTTTCTTCACCCGCGTGATGAAGTTTTCGTGGACAGAGAACGGCACGCTAACACGCCCACTGTAATCCCAAATGTCCCAAAAGAGACAGCAGGAGCGGAGCGCCTCTCTAAAGCCGGCGACAGGCCCAGAGGAGCTGTTAACTGTGAGTTCGGCATCGCCCAACTCAAATCGAGTGACAAGTGACGAGGGTGGAGAGGTGGTCCTGGATCCTCAGGAGCTGCCCCGGGGCCTTGCCTGCAGGACACCTGGAAGGTTAATGACCCACGGCCCCGCTGAGAAAACTCGGCAGGAAGATGGAGGTTTTCTCGTTAACGTCACAGGTGGCCACGAATCCCCTAACACGCAAGTGAGCACTGAGTCACCCTGAGAAGTGCACAGCTGAGCTGGGGGCGTGTGGGACCCCCAGTTCCTGAGAAGCTCTAACCCGGGGCTCTGCTCCCTCCCAGCCTTCATTCAGCGGCTTCTGATGCTCACGAGGCCCTGCTGTCTGAGTCAGAGCCTGGAAAGAACAGGCCGAAGGGAGCTCCTTCCGACTGAATCTTCCTGGGTTTCATCTCTGGAAAAAACAATCAGAACAGATGCTTCCCCACCATTTTTAAGTTTGTTTGGGTGACGCTGGTCAATAAGATTATACAGGCTTCAAGTGACCATTTCTACAATACATCGTCTGTATATTGCATTGTGAGCCCACCAGCCAAAGTCAAATCGTCTTCCATCACCAAATATTTGACCCCCTCACCCTTTACTACTCCCACACCCTTTCTCTGTGGCCACCACCACACTGTTGTTTGTGTCTACGAGTTTTTGTTTTTCTTGTTGGTTCACTTCTTGTGTTCAGTTTTATGCCCCACATACGAGGGAAATCATGGATCTTTACTTTTTCCATCTTACTTTGCTTAGAGTGATATTCTCAATGGGACTGTAACAAACTAAAAAGCTTCTGCACAGCCAAACAAAAACAAAACCAAAACCTGTGAACAAGACAAAAAGGCAACCAAGCGAATGCGAGAAGATACTTGCAAACAACACTTCCAACAAGGGGTTAATAACTGAAATACATCAAGAACTCAGACAACTCAACACCAAACAAACAAACAACCCAATTAAAAAATGGGCAGGGGACCTGAACAGACACTTCTCCCAAGAAGACACACTAACGGTGGACAGATACAGGAAAAGATGCTCAGCCTCACTAGCTATTAGGGAAATGCAAATCAACTACAATGAGACGCCACCTCACACCTGTCAGAACGGCTCCAAGTAGCAGGAAGCGTGGCAGAGGTTGTGGAGGAAACGGAACCCTCGTTCACTGTTGCTGGGGATGCAGACTGACTCGGCCACTACGGAAAATAGTACGGAGGCTCCTCCAAAAATTCAGAATAAAGCAACCCCTCTTTTAGGTATTTACCCCCCAAATTTAAAAATACTTTTTTGTAAAGATCCATGTGCCCCTATGTTCACAGCAGCCTTTTCACAGTGGCCAAGCGAGGGCAGCAACTGAGGTTTGATAAGTGACCAGAGGGAGAAGGTGCGGGAAACACATGCAGTGGAGGACGACTCGGCCGAAAGAAGAGATGAAGCACTACCACGCGTGACCACACGGACAAACCTTGAGAATGTCGTGCTTCCCCACTTCCCATGGGGAGCCCCGGGGCCCAGGTCATTTCTCCAGACTGTTGAGTGTCAGGGGTTTCTGGGTCAGAGAGACCTGGCCCCATTCGGGGTTTGACTGCTCAATGGCTGTGAGACTTGGCGAGTGTCTTTTCAGCACACGGAGCGATGGTGCCGATGTGGCAGCCCACACAGGAAGGCTCATCGGTCACATCACCGACTGCGCCACCGCAGCCTCAGGGCACACTGCCTTGCTTAAAGGAAAAGGAAGTGTGGGGCTCCCCCCTGCCCAAGTGCTCGCATTTGGGATTTGGGGATTTCCACGTTCACACTTGCCGCAGCAGAGGACGACTCAGAGAGGAGGGGGACTGAGATGCATGGTGATGGGGATGGTGGTCTCTGCGTCCCCACCACATGCCTCACAGCCACAGGGAAGGAAACAGCTGTTCTCACTTTACAGATGGGGATGCGGGAGCCCTGAGAGGCTGCGTGGCTGCTGAAGGTCACCAGCCAAACCAGGCTGTGGGCTGAGGTCTGTCTGCCCCCAAGCCCTCGTGCACTCCCCTCGGTGGGGGCACAGTGACCACAGGCGCACTGCAGACGAGCCCCGGCTGGTGGGTTGGACAGCTTTCCCGTGATGATGTATTTCCACTTCTGCACATGACTCTTGTTTCCCGCCCCAGGATTAGCAGGATTGTGATGTCTGCATGGCGGCATTTCCAACGCATAAAGTCTATTAGCACAAACCACTCACCTGCTCTTCCCCTGGCCTCCCTACTTCCCCGGGGCCCCGGCTCTGCACAGCCCCCCACCTGGACAGCCCTCGGAGAACTGCTACCTGCAAACTCAGGGGCAGACCCAGTTAACAGCGCGCTGTTCTGCAGATCTGTCACGCCTGCGTCTCCACAGGCTCCCAAAGAGCACACCAGAAGATTAGGCACACTCCCTTTGACGGGGGTCTCCGCTGGGAGAGTTCTGGAACGTAATGCAATAATGAAGCAAGGCTTCCTGCACCTGACACAGGAAAACAATCTACTTATGGAGAGTAAATCTGCTCTTTGCTGAGGGAGAGGAGAGCCGCTGGCGGGGGCCCCTGGGCCCCTCCAGGATGCAGGGCCTGGCTCACGGCAGGGTCGACCCTGCTGGGAGATTAAACAGTCCCATGACCTCAGGCCCAGGCTTGGCTGGCCCAGGGCCGAGCACTTCACTTCTAAAGCAATTACACATGTTGGATCTCATCCTACCTCACCGCCCCGCGCTCCCACAAGGGGAGGGAAGTGCTGAGTGCTCAACGGCACACGGTGAATGAGACCCAGTGAGAACCATGCAGGACCCAGGAATGGGAGAGCTGCTGAACCCACGCCCTGTGGCTCAGAGTGCCACCTCCACCTAGATGTCTCCCGTGATGACTCTATCACACTCAAGTCCTACAAAATCTATTCATTTACTCACCTGGTCAGTCAACAGACTATTTTTAAGTGCAGCCTGCGTACCTGGAACAGAATAGAAACTAAAGCAAAGTGCCTTACGCAGCTTACGTTCTAGCGTCATAAACAAGTAAATCATCTGCCAGGTTGTCAAACATCACAGAAAAAAAGGAAAGCATTTGAGCCCAAACCAGAGGAGGTGAGAGGCTGCATGGCTTTCTGGGAGAAGCGGGTGGCGAGAGGAGGGGCAGGCGGGGAGGGGGGGGCGCCAGCAGGAGCGGGTGGCAGACCCGCTGCATCTGCAGTGGGGCAGCGACGGGAAGGTGGGGGGCCAGGCCAGAGGAGCCAGGCCCAGGCGGGGCAGGCGTGTGCAGCCCTCTGAGGATGGGGCTCCCTCTCCGAGCGTGGCAGGCATCACGGGGTTCATCGTGAGACGTTACTTTTTTCTACTTTTGGATTCTCTGATGACCGATATTCGCCAAGTTGCTTCACAAAACCTAAGTGCTGGCACGCACGTGGGGAAAAAGAAAGGGAGGAGGGGCTTCTGTGGACAAACAAGTTTGAGGGTCACTGCATGCTGTAACCTCCACACGGCACCTTCTAACACCGCAAGGAACTAGTGTTCTAAGGAACTTTCTGGAAACTCCGGAGGGAGGAAGCCCACGCATACCCAGAGGTCAGGTGCCATGCCCTGCATGGCCGACACCTCTGTGGGCCTGCCCACTGTAGCCCGTGGACCACTGGGTCCTAGAGACTGGCAAAACCAAACATGCGGAAACAAAAACCCTGATTGGTTGGCTGCGGGCTTAACCTCCCTGCTCAGGTTAATGTGCCCGTGAGAAACTTCCTCTGAGAGAAACATCATCATGGTTAATGTGCCCACAAGAAACTTCCTCTCCACTCAGAGAAACGTCATCATACCTAATTTCTTAACTGCCAAGTCCCATTACCCACATACGGTCACCCGGCAAAGCTGAGGGCCTTCTGGAATGTTCTGGGGGAGGACACGGCCAGCAGTCAGGAAGGTCTCATACACACACACACAGAGTGATCCCCATGGGCTGCTCCGAGAGTCATGCCCACAGAGCCCTGTGCGGCCCGACCTGCTGCAAGAGAAACCTGGGTCAGAGCTATTGCCAAAGACCACATCTGCACCCCTCGGCTGGGAAGGCAGCTACCCCCAAATGGAAAAGGGCACAGTCATAAGAAAAAGAACCAAGACCGTAAATTGAAGATCCATGGCAAAGCTTATGAGGGAGACTCCTAAAGAGCATACTGACTTCTTCGCACCCACACCCCCTGACCCCAACCCCCAGCACGGGGATAAACACGAACTGCATGCACATGCAGAGAAAGGGAAGCACCTGTGTGCCAAGGAGCAGCAGGGGCACCTGGACTGCTGAGGACTTGTGTTCCCGACGGTCAGCCCCCAAGATTTCAAAGCCATGTCACCATTCTGGACGACCCTACCACCCCTCCCTGTGTCTCACTGGCCACACCCAATCCCCCCAAAGCCACCACCACCATTTGTGCAAGAGAGAAGAGTCTGGTGGGGTTTTTTTGGCCCTTGTTCTTAAAGTTTTTGAGCCTGAGGTCCCAAGGCCGAGATCCCGTTCCAGGATCAGCCACCACAGGGACAAAAGAGTGCCTGGGGCTAAGGATTCAGGGAGGAAGGGCCAGGTCCTCCTACCCTTCAACAAGCACAAAGCCATCTCTCATAAAATACGGCCAGGGACAAATTAAACAATTTAAAAGAATAAACGTTTTAAAACCACAGGGTGCCACAAGTTCAAAAATGGCTTCATTGAGGCAATTATCTCATCACAATAAATAACAGTAAATCAATCCACACTAATTGCTTTTCGTGCCGGAGCTTAGAAGTCTCTTCTGCATTCCCTGATTATTGATTTTTTGTAATCACTTGTGCTGTCAAAAGTGCAATATTTCCAGAAAATATACAGCACGTTATTAGACAGACAGCGTTTTAATTTAACATAAGTCAATCCAATTTCCCTTTTTTTCCAGAAGTGCTTTAAAAATCTAGCGTTCAAAGCAGCAGAAGGTAGCCTAATTGGTTTTCGGCAGGGACATTTCAGCCCTGACAATTCAGTAAACGGCCCCTCTGACCACTGCCTCCCCGCCCACCCTTCTTTCTCCTCACACACGGACACGCCGCGCTTCAAGGACAAAGGGAAAATGTGTAATCCCAAATTCTTCACTTCCACCTACGTTAAGAACCAGAAAGCCAAACAAACAGCAGCAGCCAAAACCCCGCACTCTCCTTCCCTCCGCTTTGCCTACGGTTCAGTAATTGCCGCTGAACTTGGAGAACGCCCCGGCTGCTGAGTTTACCCTCTGTCAGCATTTTGCTTAAAGATTTTGCTTGAGTTGGATAACGAAACATAACTGCAGGCTTGTATAACCAAACAAGTGAGAGGAAAAACGGTGTAGGGGGCAAAACGTCCCTCTGCCTGGCCTGAGAGGGGGACAGCTCTGGATGGAGGGATGCTCTGTCCACAGAGACCAGGATGAAGTCCAGCTCCGCCACTCACAGGCCAGTGAGCACGTTACTAAACTTCACTCTGGCCTCAGTCTCCTCGTCTACGAAATGGGAACATCAGCACCTCCAGCGCAGGGAGTTTTAGGGAAAAATCAGGTAACATGCGCAGAACACCTGCTGTCAGGCCTAACCTAACGCTACTATAAAGGGACCGCCCACCCGCCTTCTTTATTCCAACACTACATGTTTAAGCATTCCGCCTTGCTGTGGACCTTTCTGAGGGGAGATGGGACCATCTCACGGGCAAGAGGAGAACCGCAGCAGAAAGAAAGGCACAGGGCATCGAGCATGCAGGTGATTCAGCATTCTGAGGGGCACTGGGAATCTCAGTCGGAGGACGGACTTGAACCTGTTCACAACGTGTGCTTCCAAAAGCTCTGCTGGACTGAGGCCACTGCGGCGCTTTCACCCCCGTGCGCACGAGTCCAGACCGCGATGAGGAGCGTGTCATCTGCACAGCTACACCCTGGCCGACCTCACCTGACAGCTCAGCATCGAAGCCCCTGACCCATTCTGAGAGCTCAGCTGCCTGGGGTCTTCCGTGAGTGGTACTCAGTTCAGCGTCCCGGGGACACACTGGGATGTGAACGCCGTGGGGAACTGTTTAATTCTCCGGGATGCAAGTGGGTATCTGTCCACCAGAGAACTTTCTGGCTGCTCTAGGTTGTAAAAGCAATAGGTTGGACATGATAGGATAGTATATAACCCAATTAAAACATGGCTTTAAAAAACGACGGAGCTGAAGTAATGAGGTGGCCTCCCGGGTTCCCAGGGCACGCAGCACATTCCTTTCTTCCAGTGCTCAGCACACTTGCTGCTATTTCCGCGCCAAGGGAGCCGGGGGACAGAGGCCGGGACTCATCCCGCAGCCCCTGCCCCTGGCGTGCTGCCTGGCCCACGAGGGCGCGCACACAGGCGTGTCCAAGGCACGAGTAAACATTGTGTTGCATCAAAGTCCAGATGACAATTCAGTACGTTACGTATCCTGATGTTGTCTCTTAGAATCCCAAATGCCAGACTGCGGTGTCACATACTTCCTCTGAAATACTTAGGGAAAGTCTGCCAATGACAACAAATCAATGATTAAACCTCCCTGACTTCTCACTAGTCTTTTTTTTTCTTCTATTGATTCCAGAGAGGGGGAGGCAGGGAGAAAGACAGTGAAAGAAACATCTATATGGGAGACAAATATTGATCGGGTGCCTCTCGGACGCTCCCTGACTGGGGACCAAACCTGCAACCCAGGCATGTGCCCTCACCGAGAATCGAACCTGGGACCACTTGGTTTGCAGGATGGTGGCCAACCAACTGAGCCACACTGGCCAGGGCCTCACTAGTTTTGTGAAAATACCGTAGTTGAGGTAATTTTTAAAAATATTTTACTTTATTTATTTTTAGAAAGAGAGGAAGGAAATGAGAAAGAGAAGGAGAGAAACGTCAATGTGTGGTTGCCCCTCATGTGCCCCAACTGGGGACCTGTCCCCCAACCCAGTCGTGTGCCCTGACTGGGAATCAAACCAGTGACCCTTTGGTTCGTAGGCCAGTGCTCAATCCACTGAGCCGCACCAGCCGGGGCTAACTGAGCAACTTTAATCTGACAATAGGCAATACATTCTCCAGGCCTCACGGTACAAATGTTTGAGGACTTGGTGGGTTTTAGACACACATCAAACATAAATCTAGCAGTGTCTTCAAGATGACATTGTGGTTGGTTTCCCTTTTGAAAGCACAGGCTCACCTCCTCCTTTAAGGTCATGGCCGCAGGTGAGGAGAAGGCCAGCCCTCCCGGGGGGAAACCCAGGGCGGAAGAAGGATCAGCACTACTTGTCAAAAAGCCCGGCCTCGTTTCAGACGCGGAGTCTAAGGCGGCAAAGCAAGGTCAGCAATAAGTCACACTGAACAGTGTCCAAAAGAGACAGACTTAGAAACTGCTGATTGCGGGCTAGATTTTTTTTGCAGACCTGCACACTCACACACCAAAATTCTGACTTGCTTCCCAGAACCCAGGAACCCGCTGGTGCACTTGTAGCCTCACAGAGCAAAGACCCAAAGCACAACCTGTCCTCAGCACTGGGGCCCGCAGACGTGTCTCAGCGTGACATGGAACAACGGGTGGGGAGTCGTGAGGAGAGAAAGACGGGTTCGGGCCAGGCCCCTCGCTCAGGGAAAGCAGGGCTGGTCCAGCAGTGCTGGGCAGCACCGCCCGGGGCAGACCGTCCCTCCGGGGGAAGGAGGTGGACTTACGAGGAACTCTGTATGGGAAATGGGCCCTGTGAAAGGTCCTCGTGCTAAGTGACACGGGATGCGGTCAGGCGTGTTTCACAGGAACACACCCCATCAGTGGAATGAGGTACGACTCCTTCAGCAAACAGAACAACCCCGGGCACCTAGAATCTTAAACGAAGGCCTGAGCAAGAGGACGGCCCTGTACAGACAGGACCTCCTTTCGACGAACGGAGAGGGGAACACGCCAGGATGGACTTCAGACAGAATGGACATTGGCGGTTTACGGGCCGAGCCGTCCTGTGAGCACTTGCTGCTCACGGTCTATGGAGTGACGGAGACGCTGCCTTGTCCCTGTGCTACAGGACTGTTACAGAGGCCCCTCACGTAGTATGTGGCAAGGCTGGGCTCTGAGACAGTGTGGCCACAGGGCCCCGACGCACAACATCAAAAAAGAAAGGACTCGTACCGTCAGGGAAGGGCTCACGCCAAAGCTGCACACTGTTCCTTCTCCCTGCCCTGCCCGTGGGCCACGCCGCCTGGAGGACACCCTCACAGGGGGCTGGCAGAGCTCCTGGTGACTGCATCCACTTAGGTTACTGGTGACAGTAGCAGTCTGCTGCCTCAGTTACCCTCCTTGCTACTTACGTCCAGGGCGCGCAGGAGAGGGGGCCACTGTGAGCATGGACTGGCACCCACTCGGTGCAGGCGCCACGGCAGGCGTGTCAACAATCATGGGTGGGGCGTTCCTGCTTCCACTGAGGATGTGGAAAATCAGGAGGGACTGCTGCTCCCACGCAAACAACGTGACACATGGCTTCTTAAAATCCATCGGACCACTAAGTACAGGGAGAAACCCGTGTAAGCCAAATTCCAGAAGGGACAAGCATTGCCCAGGAGAACAGAGAGCAGTGGTTGCTTCTGTCCCTAACCTCTTCCCTGAGAAACGGGGACTTCACTGAACACAAGGAACAGGGCGGAAGGCTGGGAGCCCCTGGGCTGGGAGAGGAGAGAGGGGACTCATCCCAGCCCCCAGGGGCTCGGAGGGGAGAAGAGCTTCTGTGTGCTTCCAATATCCAGGAAATGAAGGAGAGAGAACTTGGGCTCTGTCTCTGAGTCCCGGGCCTGAACTCTCACGACTGCACAGTCTCAGGTGCGCAACGTCGGCAGAAGGATGGACATTAAGGAAACAGCACCAAGGATGCAGTAGCGGGGTGGCACGCTGAGGCATGCTGAGTTTTGTGAGGGGCTGCCCCACGTGAACTGACGCCAGAGGCAGCATCCTACGCCCAACCAGCCCACGTTGACACATGATACCGCCTGAAGCTCATGTCTCGCTCAGGTTCCCTTAGATTCCACCCGATGTCCCTTCCTGAGTCCATGGCACCACACGGCATTGAGTCGGGATGTTTTAGGCTCCCCTCACAAGTGCCAGTTTCCTGGACTTTTCCTACTTTTGATGACTTTGGCCGTTTTGAAGGGCACTGGTGAGGTATTTGATAGCATGTCCCTCCACAGGGATGAGTTGGCTTTTTAACTATCATGGTGGATACCTGTCCTTACACATCCGTCAAACCCAGGGACTGTGCACCAGGAGGAAGCCCTAATGCCAGCTGTGGGCTTCGGGGGATGGCGATGTGTCCACATAGGTTTATCAGCTGTGACAAATGCGCCACTGTGGTGGGGATACTGAAAACAGGGGAGGCTGTATGTGGGGGGACAGAGGGGACAGGTGGCATAGGTGGACTTTCTGTATTTTCCTCTCAATTTTGCTGTGAACCTAGAACTACCCTAAAAATAGTTTATTAATGTAAAAAAGAGATAAGACTGGTACCATCCCAATAAGGCCCACAGTTTAGTTGACAGTAATATACCAAAGCCAACTTCTGAGTTTTGATAATATACTACGGTTAATTAGTAAGATGCTATGGCCCTGGCCGGTGTGGCTCAGTTGGTTGGAGCGTTGTCCCATAACCAAAATGTGGCCGGTTCGAAACCTGGTCAGGGCACATACTCAGGGTGCGAGTTGATCCCTCATCCAGGTGCATGTAACTCCCGGTCTGGACACATACAGGAGGCACCCAATCAATGCTTCTCTCTCGCACCGATGTTTCTGCCTCTCCCTTCCTCTCTCTCTAAAAGCAATGAAAAAAAAAATGTCTTCAGGTGAGGGTAAAAAACAAAAATTTTAAAGGTGTTATCATTGGGGAAGCTGAGTGATAGGGACACAGGAACTCTCTGCAACTCTGTGAGTCTAAAATTATTTCAAAAAAACTTTCAATAAAATAAAGTCCCGTATTTATCCATGTGCATGGAGACTGGCACTGAGTTGATCAGCCCTGGAGCAGAGCACTTCTGTCAACAGGTACGGGTTCGCCCAAGCCTGGCGGCGAGGAGACTCCACGAGGCAACCCCACCTACAGACCACTGGCCTACAGAACAGGGGCGGCTCGTTTGCGTGCCGGAAGGCAGAGCGCCGCACAGCTCGGCCAGGACACGGCATTTGTTCAGAGACCCCTGGCACAGCAGCAGCTTCCCGGCACTGCTGGGGCTGACGGCATCCTGGCCCCACCACGGGGCATGCCCGTTGACCACAGCAGCCAGAAGCACACCTGACGCCTTTGTGAATTCTCACTGCCGGGCTGGGCCTCACCGGGTTTCGAGTCCTTCGGACTCCTGAGGACAGGAACACTCTCGGCATGCACATGGCCACGGTAGGGTCACTTAGAACACCCAAACCCGGGCCTGAGCCTACCGCCAATCATGAAGGGTTAAGTAAACTACTCCTCCTTCAGCGGCTACGGAAAGTGGTTAATAAGCACATTTTCACCCAAGGATTCAAGGCCTACGAAAGGACGACACACAAACAAGGCGGAGCTGGGACGCCTAGCGCACGCTGGCGCACAGCGCTGCCTCTGGCCGGGGGTGGTCGTCTGACTCAGAGGTGACGGTTCTCCGCAAACCGTCCGGCCGCTCCCCTCAGCCACGCTCTCCGACACGCCTTCGCCAGCGGTGGCGTGGGCGTGTCCATCTGCGGCAAGAAGAGGCTCATGTGCAGTGTGACCACACCACGTCCAGAAAAAGTACACATCCGGCAGTTCCACACGGGACCGAAAAGCACACTCTAAATCTTAGTTAATGAATGCGACTGGCTTTATTTTTAAGATGTATAAATAAAAACATGTAATTGTAAAAGGCAGTAGAAGAGCTCTTATTACAGTGTTTCCGGACACCAATGACACACTGTTAATTATAGATCTAGACCCAGAAACGCAGACCAGTTTCCTCTCGCAAGCCAGCCGTGGAAGACTAGCAGGGCCCCCCGAAGGCTGTGAGGCCTCATCTCGGGTTCAGTAAAACAGGGAGGGCGAGTTTCTCGATGACATTTGTCACTGGTACGACAAAGGAGCGGAGGAGAGCACATGCTATGTCCTGACTTTGACGAAGACTTTCTACCATGGAGTGAATGTGAAGAGGAGCGGAGAATGTAGGAAGCAGCATAATGCCCCCCACGCCCCCGAATGTCCCTGTCCCAACCCCTGGAACCTGACATGGCAAAAAAGAATTAAGGCCACAGGTGGAATTAGGGTTGTTGGTTGTCTGACCTCAACATAAGGACATTGTCCTGGGTTATTCGAGGGGCCCACGGGAGTCACGAGGTCCTGGCCAGCAGGGGGAGGAGGCAGAAGAGCGTTAGAGAAGAAGGGGAGGGATGCCATGTCGCTGGCTCTGAAAACGGGGCGGGGGGTTGGGGGGAGGCTGTGAGCCAAGGAGTGCAGGTGGCCACTAGGAGCCAGAAAAGGCCAGGGAGCGGGTTTTGCCCCCAGGCCTCCAGAGAGAACACAGTCAGGCCTCACCCTGACTGTAAGACTCTGAGACACTCAGTCTGTGTTGCACTTTAAGTGAAGTCGGGGGTAATCTGTTACAGTGGTAACGGAAACGAACACGGGTAGGCGGAGGAAAAGGAAAGCAAGTCACTACTGTTAGGAGGAGGGGGGTTGGCAGGAGCCCCTCCATGCGGCTCTGTCGGTCCCTGTCACCTGAGATACACAACTCAGACTCTCCGGTCCCAGAAGAGGGCCTGGCCTGTAGGATGAGAGAAGCCAAGGTCTGGTTCAGTGGTTCTCAGGCCTGAGCCTCCTTCACAGTGGGGTGCCACTCAGAAGGGAGGATGCCTAGACCCACAGGGAGCCCATGGGAAATGGCCATGAGCGGATGCCAAGCTTAGCTCGGCAGCTCCAGAGGCCCCGCAGTGGGCAGGAACTGTTGGTGGCAGGAAAAGGTTGAGAATTGCAACATGTGTGAGAGTTAGACCTTAAATCAAACCTTCCCCCCAAATCCACTGCTTCTGCACATGCACCAGAAAGTCCGCACATCTCAGGAGGGAAATGAGGATTTCAGGGCAGACCACCGTTCAGCTATGTCTGCTTAGAAAAGGAAACATCCCACATGGAAAAGCAAGCAGTGAGTGAAAAGTCTAGCTGCTCTTCTGGAACGGCGGGGATGACAATGAACCGGACTGGTCTCGGTTCCCCGTCTGGACCGTGGGCGCTGCCTTAGCTCTCGGTTCTCTAGAACCACAACTGCACTTGCCTGCGGAAATCCAGAGTCCTCCCCCGATCCACACCTGTCTGCGGTGAAACGCAGAATAAAGTCCTAATGTTGATCACGTACAAACTACGCAAACACTGGAGAGACACTGCGACACTCCCAGCAGGTGACGTGGGTCTGACCTAAACTCATGCTCAGGACAGACGTTAAAGCAGCTGCGCGAGCAACACCGGCAGCTCCTCCTTTCCCCGGTGCCCCTCTCTGCCCGCGTGAGTAACTGAGGCAGCACAGGGGAGAGTTCAGGCCGAGCACTCGGAGACGAAGCCCGAGTTCTCATTCCCTCACTTCCTGGGTATCGAAGGCACACGAGCCCTTACCCTCAGCGAGCCACTTGGCTTCTGAACTACAAGAGGAGAGGGCAGCAGAACTCCTGTCTCCCAAGGCTGCTCTAAGCATCCGATGAGCCTGTTGAAGGGGTGGGTCCTCCTCACCTCAGACGTGGTGACAACACAGGTTGGTCGATGTGACAATGGAGACTGAAATCTGTGGGTATGGGCTTGGCGGAAAAGACCAACAGGTGTTCAGTTAACTTTTCTGAGGGTCAGGTTCTTCCTCTGTCCAGCCAGGGAGAGGAGCCCCACGGTGGGGACACCCGAGTTGAGGGGCACGGAGCAGATGCTGGATGAGCACCACCTGAGTGTGACCAGTGGTCCCTCCACCGCCCGCCATGCTTGGGGGGCTAGCAGTGGACACAGTTTCAGCAAATGTGGCAGGGGTGTCCAACCCGTGGCCCCTGGGCCACGTGCAGCTCAGGATGGCTATGAATACGGCCCAACACAAATCGTAAATTTACTTAAAACATGAGGTTCTTTTGTGATTACATGTCGCTATGTATTTACTGTGTGGCCCAAGACAACTCTTCTTCTTCCAGTGCGGCCTGGAGATGCCCAAAGGCGGGACCCCTGCCAGCCAGAGCATCGCACCCGCCAGGCCCATGTGCCAATCGATGCCAGGAGCAGCTGCACCGGCACCCGCCGTAAGGCTCCAGTTGCCACGTGCTGGGCAGGATTCTCTATGAAACAAATTCCCTGGAGCAGAGCTGTCGTCAGTAACTGAACCAGGAGCAATGGCCAAGTGACGACAACCATCTATGTGACAGAAACACCCGTTAGAGGGACTAGAGGGATGCACAGGCCACCGCCGCCCGAGCCCACTGTGTGCTGGGCACAGCAGCGGGCGCTCCCTGAGGACACTCTCAGCTCCTCCAACAGTCACCCGTGGGCACCTTCACACCTGTCAGATCAGGGGATGTACCTGAGGAATCCGGGATCCGAGGGCACACATACTTATCGCTAAAGCCCCCTTCCCTTCCTCTAAATCACTCCAGTTTCCGAGGGCAACAGCATGCCTTTCCTCTGCTGTGCATCCTTTCACACACTCCTCCTGGCCTTGGTCTCGGAAGGACAGAGAAACGCCGCCCTTCTGAAGGGAGGCCAGGGCACAGATCCTTTGTTCCCTGAGTACCAGCTACGGGGCCCAGAAGTGAAGGGAACACCAGGAATGATGAGCGAGGCTATGCCCACCTCCCTTGGAAAAGCCCGCATCGGACGCCCATGCACCCCCCCACACCCTTACCTTGAAGGAGGCGTGCTGCTCCATGTGCCGAAGCAGCTGTGGCTTCTGCGCCGCCGTGTAGTCACACACCGTGCACTTGAACTGCTTCCCTGGAAAGAAGGGGGGACAAGGTCAGTGTCCCCAGGAAATGCCAGCTCCTGCGCATGAAGGCGGTGCCAGGCACAAAGCCGAGCACATGAAGACACCCATCCAGCACCTCAGACGAGGTCCTAGCAGGTAGGGACACAGCCACAACGCAGCCTGCTGGGCCCACCATAGGTGGGGAGGGGACACCCAGCTCGGCCTGGGGAGGCCCGTGAGCAATGACACCCGAGTGAAAGTGTGTCCAGATGACTAGAGGAGAGACACGGGAGGGACAGGAGAGCACAGAGGCGTGGACCCTGGGGCGGTCAGGAAAGTGGAGAAGCAGCGTGTCTCTTCTGGGGCCTAGTTTATAAGGTCTGGAGAGAGTTTATAAGGTCACGAGCCAGTACTAGGGAGGCCGAGTGGCCAGAACTCACTAGAAGTGTGGGCACTATTCTGGGAAAGTGGGGAGAGCCTGCAGAAGGCCAAGAGCTGAGGAGCAACGTCTGTGTTCAGGAGCTACTAACTCAGGAAGGGGATGCTAGGAAGGAAACTGCAGAAGAATGAAAAATGTAGCTCTTTCAAGGGGATTAATGTTTACGCAGGCATTCACTAATGGGATGGATACACAGGGCCCACGACACGTTTTACCCTGACTAGCGTCAACTTGCAAGAACACAAACACGAGCAGCCCAACATAAATGCGACCCACCGCTCCCAGCAGTAAGTGTGCGCCGAGCAGCTTCTTCCCGTGGTGCAAGCCTGCTGCTCGGGACACAACCACAGCCCCTGCATGTGGCCATGGAAACCCCGGCTCCTGCAGGGGCCTCACAACTTTCAGACCAGCCATGTGAAGTAGTCGTCTCCCTCCGCAGCCCCTGCTCTCCCTTCCTGTGCGCTCTGGAACCCGAAAAAACTGGCTGAGGGCACCAGCTCACCCCTTCTCACCAAGGAGACCAGTGAACTCCGTGATGCCAGGCCAACGACAAGTTCCAGCCCTTGTTTCACCAGACTCCACCGCAGGAGGCCGAGCCCTGGCAACCGCTCCGCTGAGTCCGCACCTCCGCTGCCTCCTGACGCCCCTCTGACGAGTCCTCCTGAGTATCCCGGAGGCGTTCTCTCCCCCCACCACCTTCACATGCTGACATTCCACAATACCCTGGCCCGCACTCCTGTTCTTCCCATTCTGCAAGCTCCCTGCACATCGCTGTCCCCTGTGGGCTTCTATAAACCTTTGGTGCCCAAATCTGCAACTTCCACTCTGATCTCTTCCCTGAACTTGGACTTGAATACCCAAGTACCTGCTAATGACCCGCTCAGCCGTCCCAAATGCCCTAAATTGGACTCGCTGTGGTGCCCACCAAATGGGTTCCACCTCCAGCCTCCCCAGTTTATTGCTCACCTGGTCACACAAGTCAGACACCTGCTGGCCTTCCTCAGCCTTGCCATGGCCCTGACTCGACTCAACTCACTTCTCTGCTTCTCTCTCCCAGATGTGTCTGTCCATTTGATCTGTTTCTGATACCAGCCACCCTCACTCCCACCCCTGTTTCAGGCCCTCTGAATTTCTCTCCTGGACAGTGGCCAAACCTCTGGATCAGCTTCCTTGGCTTCAACTAACCCTCCCATCCACCCACCCATCGAACATCCATCCAACACACACCCCTTCACACACACATTCCGATGCCGCATCCTCCGGCCAGATCGCCTAACACGAATTCTCCCACAGCCCTTCCTGAGTAACCCACGGACGCCTCCAGCTGCAGAACCCACCTAGGCCTGGAGCATGGCCCAGAAGGGCCCCCAGAGCCAGAGCTCACTCTCCCCGCCCGGCTTCCTGCCCGGCTTCTCCTCCCCGATCAGGCTCGGGAACACAGAGCCCCTGAGTTCTGGAGCATTCCACTCTGCCTCTGTAGTCTCAGAACACCCCCCCCCCACCACCACCGCCAAGCCTTTGCTAACATTTTCCATCCCGGGATGCACTGTCTCAGATCAAGCGTTCTTCACTTTAACTCAAAACACAAGTTGAACATCTCAGCCACCAGGCTAAGGGCCAGCCCCCCTCCACCTGCTGCCACGCACACACACCACCCACTCCTGTCCCTGCACTGTCACCACCTGCTCACAAGCCTGGGGCTGGGCAGGGGCCACGCCTTCCTCAGCCTGGCACCCCGGCACCTGAGTAGGTGGCACGTATGGACCACATTCTGTGCATTTTATTAGACTGAACTGAAACAAAGAGGAAATCTGAAACAGCTGACATGATAACACCTTCAGTAGGAGCAGCATGAGGAACCAACAGTGTAAACACATCAGCACTGCAATTACACCCACCACTGCAGCTGAACCAGCCCCGAATTCTAGACTTCACTAAGTCTGCAAGTCCAAAAAAACCTTTTTCACATGTAAGGCAGTTAAGTCACAATTAGAAAGGAATTAACACTTTTTCTTAAACACAGTATCATTTTTCTCACACATCTCTCTGCATCTTCAGTACAATCGTGGCCACCCATACTTCGCCGCTGACTCACGGCTCCTTATCATCGCTGTGCCGGGCACCTGAGCCATGGAGGGTCTGGGGGCCCCACCAGCCATGGGGGGAAAGCTGGGAGGACCGTTCTCTGAGCTGATGGGCATTTCCACTCATTACAAAGAAAGGCTCAGAGAGGATCAGAGAGGGAAAGAACACATGCAAAAAAGATGCCCAGCACTGAACACACGGCGTCACCTCGTTGGAGACCCAGAGTCAGCCGCCTGTGGGCACCCTCCCAAGTCTGCAGAACACGAGAAAGGCAGCGGCTCCTACAAGCCACCCCTGAAGCCAGAGGCCAGGCAGGAAATGCCACCTGCCGTTTTCAGCAGCCACGGAGAGGGCTGCCCAGCAGGCCTGGGAGAGCGCCTGACATAATCCTTTGCTGCCTAATTAAGAAAGTGCAGTGCAGATTCGTGATACTCACAAAAGCACTGTGAGACACCGAGAGAGATTGTTTTCTATTAGTGTACTCCTGAGAACTGCAGGGACCTAGCATTTCCTTGAGGGTAGATTGACTTCAAAGGGCTGGCAGACAAATACCCAGTGGCTGCATCTGGATTCAAGTCACACAGCACCCCAGGAAAAGGAAAGTAAGATTACAGAGAAAAAAAAAGATTGACTTTTTTATAAACTTCACACAACACACCTGACCAGCTGGACCTGCTGAGCGACTGGCCATCAGCAGCTGTGCTAAACTTGACCACGCACCCCAAAGCCTGGGGAGGCAGGCAGCAGCGCCCCTACACAAGGATGAGGCTCCAGGGTCCAGAATCTGAGCAACTTGCCTGGGAAGAAGTCACCGAAAACACAAAGACCGGAGTCTCTGCAAGGTCAAGTACCACCGAGAGGAAAGGAAAGCCTGGGGCTGGAGGCAGCCGGCCCTTTATTGGGGTCTCACTCTGGTGGAAAGGTACTCAGCTTGTCCTGTTAGGACAGAGGGAACAAGACTGGAAAGGAGGAAGGAAGAAGGAAGGAGCCGAAATCCTTGTTCCTCTGCTTTGGGTTAGACAAAGAGAGGCACCGCAAACCCAGCAGGGTCAGGACGGCCCTTCCTGTTGAACCTGTTTCTGCTGGGGAGGACAGTGAGCGAGCCAGAGGCTGGGGAGCCAGCAGAGCACCTGCTCGCAGAGGCCCCGTGCTCGGGCAGGAAGGGCCACCCCCGTCCCCTCGCCCAGGCAGCTGTGGGGCTCACTCTCAGACAGAGGAGCCCCGCCTGGTGAACAACAGCTCAGCACCTGTCCTTTCCCTGTGTCTACAGCCTCATCTGCTTGATAAATTTCCCCAAGGACAGTTCCAGCTGCTCAGTTCCTTTAAATAGAGTTCTGTGTGGGACTACAGAGCAACAGAGTGACAGAGAGATCTGACACCATCCCATGAAAACAAAACCATCCCCCTCACCTTCCAGCGTGTGGAGTCCACCAGATCCCAGAGCGAGACTGTGAAGTAGAGTTCCTCCCACTTTAAGCACCTTGTTTAAATGCTTGTTAAAGTCAATCGGCCCTGCCAAACCCAACTTCATGTGCCCCTCGAACTTGAAGGAGATTAAAATACTTAGAAAATGAAGTCTCCATAAATCCAACTGTTACTAGCAATAACAGCTAGGGGCAGGAAAGTGAAGATGCCTTCACATGACTGTATCCATTCTTACTGCAAAAGGTGGTATTTTACGTAAGTCAATTTTTCAGAAAACTGACTTGACCCTTTCGACACAGACACTCTTCAAGTACGAAGTATCGCACGGCGGCTTCCTACCGAGAGTGTATCTGAGAGGAGGGTAATCTGATCTTCCCTGTGTACACAGATGACGGAGGTTCATCACTACAGACGTCATTCTCACACTGTGCCGCTGAGTTTGGGGGACTGTGGGAACACAGACCGCAAAGAACAAGTACATCTGCTCAACACTTAGAATGACCGGACACACTTAATATGAACACAGTCGTCCCACACCCCACCGTGGCAGGCTGGTCACACCCTCCCCAAAGACATCCAGGTCCCAACGTTACCAGAACCTGGCTATGTCCTCTTCTGCGGCAAAAGGGATTTTGCACATGTGATCCAGTTAAGGATCTCAGGATGGGAGATTCCCTGGATCATTCTGACGGACCCAATGAAATCAGGGGAGTCTCTGAGAGTAGCAGGGGGGTAGGAGTCAGACAGGAGGCTTGACGCCAGAGCGAAGGGATGGAAAGGGGCTGGAAGCTGCTACGCGGCCAGTTTCGGAGAGGAAGGAAGGGGCTCCCAAGCCTGAGGACGGGGCAGCCCCTACAAGCTGGGATGGTGAAGGGAACAGCTTCTCCCTCAGAGGCTCTAGAAGGAGTGCAGCCTGCTGACACCTCGATTTAAGGCTTCTGACCTCCAGAGCTGTCACATAATAAATCTGTAAGCCACTAGTCTTGTGGGAGTTCGTGACAGCAGCCACGGGAAACGCACACACCCACGTTACAAATGGGGACGGCAAAGCACTCGCCCGAGGCCGTGCAGGCCCAGGGCTCTGCCCCTCCTTCCTGCCGCCCCTGCACGCAGCATTCTGCCACCTGATGTGAGGCAAGGGCACAGCGCGTTCTGCAGCAGGCAGGCGCTCTGCAGAGCACACGGCCCCACAGCTCCAGCATCTGCAGCAATTTCTGCAACAGCAAATCAGAACAGAAATAGCCTCGGCTATAAAAATGCAGCTTAAGAAGTCCCTGTGCTTGAAAGGCTGAACTTAAAGCCGCTGCAGACTTTGAGAGTGCCGATTCTCTGTAATTAGTACATCAGCTCTGATGCCAGGAGGGCCGGGTCAGGATGAGCCTGGGGAAGAAACTAGAGGCGGCCCAGAGTCGGGTGAAAGGATGGGAGAGAGCACAGGACCAGAACCAGATTGCAGGGACTGCCGCTGTGCCGGGCACGGGCAGCCAAGACCCCGCCACCTGGGATGGTTCGGGGAACCGAGCTTTAGTCCAGGTAAATCTGTTCTGTAAGCTGCATGGTTCACTTTACAGTGTGGACTCTGTGATTCCAATGCACCTTGTCGCTCCTGAAAACCGAGAACGAGAGCGTCAGGGGACCCACACAGGGTGCACATACAGAGCGGCACCCTGGGCCCTGAGGTCAGCCCAGCTCCTGCCTGCTACCCAGATCCTGTGCACAAAGACATGCCACAGACTGCCCTGTTTGTGCTGCCCGGGCCTATCCCTGTCCCATACTAGGGACGGTGACAGAGGGGCAAGGATGCTGCAGACACCAGTCCCTGATGCCCAGTAAATGACCGTGGGGAGATCAACCAGCTGGCAACTCAGGGACCATTTGCTATCGACTCCCTGCTTTTAGAGCGCATGTTTTTTGGACCCATGGGCTGCTGGGCTACTTTATCCTAGAGGGCTCCTGCTTTTTAGAGGAAAGAGGGAGGGAAAATTCCACACTTACTCTCCTGGAAGGTGCAGTCACGAGACCTCTTACTGCAAACTGAAGAAGCAAGGAAAAAGGTGCTTTCTGCACTCAGGCCTCATTTCCACATGGAACTCTCCGCCCACTGGTCTATTAGCCCTGGCACGAGACTGCCTGGAGCTTGGATAACTTCTCTCCACAAATTCTACCAGAACGCTTCTTCACTCAAGTGCAGAGGCCAGGTCTGATTGCAGGGAGGGGGAATCCAGGGGAATCAGCACCGAACTTCAAAGAGCTTTTCATTTTGTGATTGGGGAATTCTAGCTTGATTACATAACATACAGGCACTGGGCCATTTACCCTTCTCCACCTAAGACAGGGGAGCACAGTCAGGAGTCAGCCTCCAGACCACACGCCGTGTCCAGGCCCTCTCTGAAGTCCGGAAGGGGACCTGTGTTTCAGCCCAGTGCTGGCAGCATATTCTTGCACACCGTTGGTGTGCACACGAAGGGCTTAACCAGGCCTTGTACCGATCGGTGTCTCTCTTCGTCCACGCCGACTGGCAGGCCTGTTTAACTGAAGTCTTCGCCCAGACTGACCTACCCCTTAGAAGGCACAGTAACGAGCTCCTTTGGGAAACGAGAATGAACAAGCAGGGACAGACTGCTTTCAAGATGACAATAAATGTGAAACATTAAATTCACAAGCAGGTAAAGGACAGGGTATTTACTCGCTTCCTTGCTACTTCGTTAAAAGATGCCCAAGAAAATCCATTTATAGTGAATGCCTCTACGACACTTTAAAGTACCTAATTCGCAAGCATGTGATGTAATACAACTGAGGGATGAGACGGGGAAAATGACTGGCCCTTTTTCAGTGTCACTCTGTCCCAACCATTTTATGCAGGGTACTTGCATGTTGTCTCCCCTGCCCCCCATTCGATCAACAAAACTTCCATCAACAAAAACCTTCTACAAATCAGGCACTATTTTAGGTGCTGGGGATAGAAAACAATAAGGTGAAAATCCCCTGCCTGTGGAGCTTACGGTCCAGTGGGAGCACGGAAAACCACAAATAAGGACGTACGAGAACACTGCGCATCCGAGAACAGTCTGCGGAGAAATGGCAGGAAGTGCAGAAAGAGGGAAATGGGGAAAGAGTAGGAAGTGATGGGTGGAGAGCCCGGGGGTGCAGACGAAAAATGATAAAGCAGGGCACCACACAGTTCCCAAGGGAGAGACAAGCCAAGCGAGAAATGAGAGACGCGGGTGGCATGGCTGCCTGGGTGGGTGTGAGACTTGACAGCACACAGTGGGGCGGGAAGGCCATCCTGGGGAAGGGACTGTCCAGTACAGACCCGAAGGCCGTGAACCAAGTACACACTGAGGACTGGGGGAGAGAATGTGCCAGGCACAGGCTGGCGCCCTGACATGGGCCTGGACCTGGTGGGTCTAAGGAACGGGAAGGCGACCAACCCGTCTGGAGAGGTGGGTCAGGGGCGTGGAGCAGATGAGTCGGACATGCAGAGGGGGTGAGGGGTCAGCCAGGTCTCAGCAAGGACTTGGGCTGTTACTCTGACATTTTTTCAACAGGGGAACTGGCTGCTATGGCAGAACGGACTGCAGGGGACAAGGGCAGACGCAGGGGGACTGCTAGGAGGCTCATGGCTTGTACGAAAACCGTGCTGCGAGGCTGTGGAGAAGTGGGATCCTGGGTCACGCCGAAGGGAGGTCACCCAGGGTCTGCTCCCAGACAGTCCAGAATGACCCCAGGTTCGTGACTGGAGCAACGGCAAAGGAGCGGTGACTGAGATGGGGACGGCAGGGGCCCCATCCAGCCTGCTGCCCGCTTTTGCACAGCTGGGAGTAAGGAATGCTCTCACAAGGTTTGTTCCACAAAACAAGACAAACACAGAAAACAAAAACATGTAGCAGAAGCCTTAGATGGCACTCGGAACATAAAATATTTACTCTCTCTTTACAGAGCATGGCGACGCCTGGACCACAGGAGACATGGACTTAGGGGACAAGGAGCTCGGTGCTGCACCAAGGTACCTTCTTGACCTGTAGGAACAGATGCCGAGACGGCAGGTGTGAAGGCTGGAGCATAGAGGGGAGGATAGAGCTAAATAGGAGTCTGGAAGCCTTCCATGTAAGTGGTTAAAGACTGCAGAGGTCACCTAGGGCATGAGCGTAGAAAGAAGGGGCCACCAACTGAGCCCTGTGGCCTCCTAGGCCACACAGATCAGAGCCACGGAGGACCCGAACACGAGCAGCTAGGGAGCAGGGGTACAGTTCTCCCCATTTCACTGACAAGGAAACTGAGGCTCAGAGAAACAGTCATCCGACCAAGGTCATCCTACTAGGCAGTGGTAGGTAGGCAAGATTCCCTCCACCCAGCCCCTCTCAGGATGCTGTTCCCACCACTGTGACCTCCACCCACCACGGCTCACACCCGCCTCCCCGGAGCGCCCATCTGCCCTGCCATCATGGCACCTACCTTCCCCAAGGCCGCATGCTCCTCTTCCTCCCTCGGGACTGTATACCCCTTGAAGTCAGGAACTGTTCTTATTGACCCTGTCCCTCCCCAGAACCTGCCTTCACAGCTGGCATGTGGTAAGAACACAATCAATGGTTCTTCACGAATGAATGGAGTTAGAAATCCATTCAACACTTTATTAAGGTCAAACATGCCCGACACTGTGTGTATTTTGGACTCAGTCACTCTTTGGACTGAACATGAAGACCCTGACGCAGTTTGGATGACAGGAGCGTCCACCGGGCACGTTGGCCAGGGGTGACCATGGACATTCAGGATTCTCCGGCTCGGGTGGGGATGGAGGCTTGAAGGGAACTGCCGTCTGCAGAACCAAAGGTGGAGGCCATCTGCGGATGCCTCACTCCCTGAGCCAGCCCCCCACCCCCACAGCACACACTCGTGCACACACTCAGGGTGTTTACCGAGCCCTGGAGGCCCTCAGCAGGCCCCAGCACTGTCGGAGCTCAGGGCCGCGAGCAGGCGGGCGAGGTATCCGTGGCTGCTCGTCTCGGGGTGGGAACGCCACAAGGCACACACCCTCACCTGCCTCCAGGGCACCCGCAGCTTCTGCTGCACTGGGGGGTCAGCCTCAAGCCTCACTTTCACTCACTCACCGTCAGCAGTGTGAAGGAGCTTGTGACTTTTCAATGTCCCTTTCGATTTGAATTTCTTGCCACACATGTCACAGAGGTGGGTTTTCTCAGAGCTGTGACGGTTCATGTGAGCCTTGAGGTTGCTCTTGCTGCGAGTTGCATACTCACACAGAGAGCATTTGAAGGGCTTCACACCTACCGGAGGAGAGAAAATACACGCGCACGTTTACTTATTTGTGTGTGTCCGTGCCCATTTGGAATGAAGCGGTGTGAGTGCTGGTCCCTCAGTGCCCCGCGCACTTCCCCCTCCTCACTGTCCAGACAGGGAGGCCCCCCCTCTGCAGCCTTCGCAGACCTTCTCAAAGACAGTCCTTGCTTCCCCATCAACATGCCCAAAGCCTACAACTCCCAACCAGCAGCCTGCTCAAGGCGCCCCACAGTGAGCTCTCACCACCTGCCTCTCCCCGACGCCTGGGAACCCCGCCAGGGCACAGGCCCCAAGCGGTTTATCTACCAGGTGTTTGTTCAACCCAGCTGAACTGAGTTAAACTGAACAGAATTAAAGCAGCCACGAGCCTCTGCAAACATCAGTGGGGTCGGGTGCACAGGGCCAGATGTGACAGCACTTTTTACTTCCTGAGACCAGCAGAGCTCCCCACGCTAGTGCGGGCTGGGTGACGACTGGGACTGTGGGCGCCCTGGCCCCCACGGCCCCTGTCATTCCTCAACCACCCACAGCACCTGCCTCGCAGTAAAGACTGAGGCCTGATCTGAGGCTGAGGGGCCCAGCCCCACCTGCCCTGTCCCACGGGAAATGCAGACCAGCAAAAGGGCCACTAGAACCTGATGTGACATGGGGAAAGGCTGTGCCTGCACTTGAGCACAGGGGTATAATAGACCTCAGGGAGCCCGGCCTGCTCACCCCTGACCTATGCACCCGTGACCTCGCAGTGGAGGAAACCAGGCTGGACCACGCTGTGGCAGGCGCTCAGGAGCGCAGAGCTGAGGTGCTCATGTGAGCTCAGCGGGAAAGCCCAGCCGTGCTCTGACCCCAGCTCCTCCCGTCTCGCCCGCTTCCTCCTCCCTCACAACCAGCCCCTCTGCCCACTGTTACTGTCTCCCTTCTGAAGGGCCCCCTCCCTGTGGGCTAAAAACAGGCCACTGTTATCCCATTTGTGGAAAGGACTGAGGCCTCCACCCCTCCAGGATCCTCCCTGCTCCCCCTGCAGAGCACCAGGTCCCTGACTCATAGGAAGGGGCCCACGCAGACATCTGGGTGGGCTCCCCCGGACCCCACAGCTCTGAGCCTCATCCCCAAGGAGCCGAGTCCTGGCCCTGGGGGAGAAAACAGAGTTGGTGGCCTGCTGCCTCTAACAGTGCCCTCACCTCCAACTCCCCCAAGTCCCAGAGTGCTCCCCACACTTCCCTTCATGGGCAAGCACCCCAAAAGCACCAACTGCATTCCTCCTTCTGCTACCTCATCCATACTCATCTCCTCCCTGCTCTGAGTTCTGAGGTCCTCCTGGCCTTCATCCACTCAGAACACCAACACTCACTCGCTCAGCACCTGCCAGGCACAGCGCACCCTTGAGGGCACCGGAGGTACTGCTGTAACTGAGATTGCTGGTCCTTGCTTCCTGGTGCAGGAGTCACGGAGATTTATTGACATAGCAATGAGAGCTATGACGAACTGCAGGTCTCTCATCACTGCAACTGCAACTAAATCAGTAGCATTTAAACCACTGGCCACAGCAGACTGGTGGACCCGCTTCCCAGCGTGCTAAGGAAATACTGACCACAGCAGACCCAAAGACATGGCTTCCTCCTAACTCACTCCCCCGTGAAGTGTGAGGGCACAAAACGCAAAGGGTGTTCCACCTGGAAAGGGACACACTCACCTTCATGAGCCCAAATGTGCCGCTGGAGGTCGGAGCCGTTCTTCATGAAATAGAAGTCACAATACGGGCACTTCATGGCTCTCTTTCCAATCAGCCCTTTCAGCTGAACCCTCCTCCCAAGCACCTCGGAGATGGTGCTCATGGAGACCTCTGGAAGAAGTGCAGGCGGGTCATCAGAGGACCTCAGGTCAGGTGATGTACAAACGAGCCTCTCGAGAGCCCCTGAGCCCCGGTCCATCCCAGCAGCCAAGGAGGCAAACCAGCACGCGCCTCGCGGGGTCATGAGAGAGGAGTCCTTCCCCAAAGTTGCCCCAGAACCTGATCGAGCCTCAAGTGTAAACACACGTTCACGTGGGGGGGGGGGCGGTGCAGGAACACGAGGCGGGGGCGGCGGGCGTGTCCCGTATGGGAAACTGATGTGATACAACAACCGAAAGCAAAGCGCTTGGATCTTGATTCAAGTGGGCCAAGGGCGAAAATAAACCCTGTGCCAACCGGGCACGTTTTAAATGGACTGATAGGAGGTGGTAAGAAGGGTACTGGGGATTCTCGGTCTTAATGTTGGCATAGGGGCCACGTTGACAACACCGGAACTAAAGATGCATTATGACATTTTGCTCATGGGGAAATGACAGGATGTCCGGCACACACTTCCAAATACTCCAGGAAAAGCAGTCTGGGGCTGACACAGGGACACGTCCAGCAACATGGAGACAACTGCGGGGCTCGGTAGCAGGAACTTGGAGCTCTGCCCCCCAGACGGGCCGCCAAGGCCTCCCTGAGGGCAGGGCTCTGAGACAGAACACAAAAAACCACCAGGCATCAACTGGGCAGAGTGGAGGCAACGTATCCTGGGCGGTGAGAATAGCAGCGACAAGACAGGAGTGCCCAGGCGCTGGAGCCTCACCCTCACGCAGCTCAGTGGTGTGGAACTGACCACAGGTGGCAGCCGCTCCCCCCCACAGAGGCTCCTGGGCTGGGGAGGAAGCCCGCACCCCTCCTAAGCCACCCTATCGGGCAGCAGGAACTTATGGACGGAAGGGGCAGCAGAGGCGCCTGGAGGTGGGCTCTAGGTCAGCCGTGCACTGAAGTGGCCGCGCAGAGGCAACTCCAAGTTCACGTTCGAGAGAGGGGGGGACTCGTGCCACTGCGGGGGTAAATGAGGTACGTGATTGTACAAACTCCCAGCTCTAAATGAGGATAGCTGTTCCTTCGAGTCTACCCCTGTCGTCGCCCCCCCGGCCTCCATCAAGTGCAGCTGATGGGCAACGCTGTCCTAAAATAAGTGTGAGATCTCGGCAGCGACCTCCCACTCTGAGCTGCAGAACCTTACCGGGATGGTTCGTCTTGATATGCGACTTTATCAATCGATCTTCTGAAAAAGACTTTTCACACACAGGACAAGAATAACTCCTTTTGTCCTTAACAGAAAGAGAACATAATCAATTGGCTGTCTGTTGCCCCCGGGGCTCTGTGGAGACACCACCACCACCGTCACCTCCGCCACCACCATCGCCACCACCATAGCAGCCAGATGCGTGGTGCACCTTTCCAAGGACATGACATGCAGCTGGCACCTGGCCCCGCACAGCCTGGCAAGCTCAACAATGGCAGGGGACCGACGTGACCTCCATGTCAGCAGGAGGGACGGGCTGAGGGAGGGGCGGCAGTCCTGAAGAGGTGAGCAGCCAGGGGAGGCCGGGCTGGGCCTCAAATTCACACATAGACCAGCGCTGCTCCACGGCTCCACGCCACCATGGCCTCTGGCGCCAGGGCAGGGTGGGCATGGGGGTCCACAGGCCCTTTACCGCGACTCCCCATGGACAGGCACTATCGTGCTCAGGCGGCAGGTTCAGAAACTGAGGCCAAGGGCTGTGAGGAAGAACCAGAGTCGGCGCCCGAGTGTACAGAGTACGGATGCCCCCAGGCTCCTCCTGCCACCCGAGGTCGTGTCCCACTGAGGCTGTGGGCACGGAGCTCACTGACCCGGCTGACTGCGGGACCACGCTCTCAGCGACTGAGATGCCCCTGTGAGCCACCAGGCTGTGGCCTTTGCTCATCTGCCTTTTCGCCCCGAGCTCACTCAGGGGCTCCTTCACGGGACAATTATCCCAGAAGGTATGTGTCAGGGGTTAAACTGTGTCCCCCAAATGCACATATGAAAGTCCTAACCCCCACGTCTCAGCCCTTACTTGGAAGCAGGGTCATGGCAGGTGTAATTAGGTCGATGAGGCCATCAGGGAAGACTGTGATCCAATGTCCCTTTTAAGTGTCTTAAAAGGGACACTTGGACACAGACATGCACCCCAGGAGGATGCCCTGTGAAGGTGAAGGCAGAGCACGGGGGACTAGTCCACAAGCCCAGGCACCCAGAAGACTGCCAGCAGGGAGAGCCCTGCCGCCTGGGGAGCAGTGTCAGGCCAACACCTTGGTCGCTGATTCCTCGCCTCCAGAACCAACCGCGGGACATGCACAGCTGCTGCTCCAGCCACTCAGCGTGCAGGGCATGAGAGGCAAGGACAGGGCTCTCACTGAGCGAGGAAACAGAACAGCAGCCAAGGCTCCCTGGCAACACAGGGGCAGGTGCTGCAGAAGGTGGACAGAGAAGCAGCAGCTAGTCCCGGGCGTCGGGTTCCGTTCCTGCTCTCACCCGTAGTGCCCCCGGCAGGGCAGACACCCAAGTGAGGCAGCCTCAGTGCACGCTGGGCCAGCAGAGAGACAGGGGCAGATGCACACACAGCAAGCCTCACAAGTGTGAGCAGCATGAACAACCTTCATGCGTCCACGTGTGACAGCATGTCAAGACCTGGTGGTGAGGACCCTGCGTGGCCAGATGAGCTCAAAGCCAACGCGGAGCTGCAGGGGCCACGGCAGCCGGGAAGCGCACCGGGCCACGTGCTCCGGAGGCTGGAACATGGCCCCGCCCCTCGGGTTTACAGGGCTGAGTCCCGCCACAACTGAGCACCTCCGGGAGCTCGGTGGGGCTCCAAGTGCTCTGTGAGTTAGCAACTGACTGCCGTCCACACAGCCCCCCAAGTGCAGTCCACTCACACCCCTAAGTAATCATGATAGCAAGAGCAGCCATGCCTTAGTAACTGACCACGTGCCCCGTGCTCACAGGCGTTTGAGCGCCTGCCCCAGGCCACACCACCACAGAGAGCAGAGCTGGAGGTCCAGACCAGGCCTCCGCACTCCGGAGCACCGCCCTGTGAGTCTCGGGGCTCGGAACCCCTGCGTTCAAACCCTGTTTTGACCACGTGCCAGCTGGGGCAGCCTGGGGCAAGCGACGGGACACATATCAGCACCTTAGTTTCGTCAAAATGTCAGTGAAGACCGCCTCCCCCATAGGATTGCTGGGAGGGTCAGGGAGACTACACACACAAAGTGGACTTCCAGCTGCAGGCCCACAAATGAAAATTCGAATAAGCTGAAAAAGCAGCAACTCTTCTTAGGCCCGCAGGAGGTCACAGGGAAAGTCACCGCCCCCAAACAGGTGAAAGCAGAGAACTATGCTGCCTGTGGCAAAACCCCACACGCAAACCCTCCCTGAGAAGCCAGACAACTGTGGGGCACTTCCAGGGGGCCCAGAGATGTGAAGACCCCAAACTCTTGTTGAGTTTTACCCACACAAGTTCAGCCTGTTCCCACAGTAACTATCAGAGAAAAGCTGTCTCAGCTACCAGCAGGGGAGGGGAAAAGGCACCACTCTGAGATACGCCAGAACTTCCTCCTCCTCTTCACCCAGCCCGCCCTCAGGGGAAACTAGCAATGCAGCCAACAGGCAAGATGGGGACCCACCTCGTGTCTGCACAGACCCCCGGGAGTAAACAAGGAGTCAGTAAAGAAAGACGGGTGGAATGTCCCCAAACGCATGCAGATAAAAGCACACTTTCAACTAACACAAGTCGAAGAAACAAATTTAAATATTCTCAACAAAATAAAAACTTAAGAAAATCTGTAGAAAGCAGTGAAAGCTATGCTTAGGGGAAACTTATAGCACTGACACGGACGTTAGAAAAGAGGCAAGATCCCAAATCATCGTCTTAGCTTCCACGTTAAGAAAGTAGGGGGAAAAAAGAGTACATTAAACTCAAACTAAGCAGAAGAAATAAAAATTACAGCAGAAATCAATGAAATAGAAAATTAATAATGAAATAAATCAATGGAACCAAATGCTGGATTTTTGCAAAGATCAATACAATAATTGAGCCGTTAGCCAGGCTAAGAAGAGAGATGCCACAAATTAGTAGTATCAGAAGCAAACGAGGGGACGCACTCGAGGCCACGTGGCCACTGAAAGGGCAGGAAGGGAACACCATGAAAAACTGTCCACAGATTCGACAACCGACGTGAAATACAACAATTCCTTAAATGATACCAACTGCCAAAACTCACACACACACACAAAAAGACAATGCGAACAGGCTTATATCTATTGAAGAAATTGAACCAATAGTTAGTAATCATCCAAAACAAAAAGCATCATGCCCAGATGGGTTCACCAGGGAATTCTACCAAACAATTAAGAAATTATACTAATTCTCTACAATCTCTTATAGAAAACAGAAGCAGAGGGGATGCTTCCTAACTCATTCTAGGAGGCCAGCATTACCCTCATACCAAGACAAAGACATTACAAGAAAAGAAAAGTACAGGCCGGTATCTCTCGTGAACATCGACGCAAAAACCCTCAACAAAACATCAGCACATCAAACCCAACGATGTAGAAAAAGACCTGTGCACCACGACCAAGTGGGGCTCGTCCCAGGTGTGCAAGGCATGTGTCGGGAGGGGGTACACGGGACTTCCCTGTACTTTCTGCTTAATTTCACAGTGCCCCTAAAACTGCTCTCACGGCTGACGTTTATTAAGAGAAACGAAGTGCTGGGAACAGTGTGAGAGCTCAGCACAGCTGAAAGACCGCTGCTGCGGTGCAGAGTCACAGTGCAGCCTCGGTTCTCACACCTCGTTCTGGAAGGCGGTTCGAGAATCCATTTGTTCGAAAAGTGAATCGTTTCTTCCCATTAGAAATGCAGTATCCGCATGAAAGGGCTGTCAGGTCGAAAACCGAAGTCTGTCCAACAGCCAGGACATTTTTTCCGTGAACAACCTGGTCAAGCACCGAATTGTTCGAGATGGAGACACTCGAGAACGGAGGTTAGGCTGTACTTAGCCAGAGATGACAAACCTCTTGCAGGCCACATGCCCTGGGACCCTCCGAAGGCAGATCTGAACCAGCGCGCCTCCAGACTCCTGTGGTCAGCTGCCGTTGCAGAATGTCTCCTGCCACTGCAGAATGTCCCTCTGGACAACCAAACAGTGTGGGTGGACGCCCTTCCCAGCAAACATCTGGGTTCCGAGCGATGCCTGCCGAGCTCCGATGTCCGAGGGGTCCAGGCGGCAGCCCCGGGAAGCTGTCTTGAGCTTTCTGCCCAGTCCGTGCCACAGACATCCGCCCAGACTGCATCATGGGCTCAAGGCATCTCAGCCCACCCGTCACTGTCCTCCTCTGCCCTTGATGCTTCCACGGGACCTCAGCACTCCCAGATCCATGCACAGGAACTTGTGTTCACAATGACATTCTGAAAGACACCAGGGGCCGGCACTCGTCCTGGAGGAGACCAGCCCCTGCCGCCCTGGTGTCCTTGTCACCGGAGATGATGGAGGCTTTCAGGAGGGCTTTGAAGGAGTTTACAGTGATCGCCCCTGAGTCCTTGCTATTTGATTCTTTTCTTTTAATCTCTGGTAGTCTGAAAGCAATTTATCTTAGAGCTTATCAGGGCCCCTCATTCTTGATGCCTTTGAAGATTGTCGGAAGGACACAGGCTGCGGGAAAGGGTGCTGGGAGAAGGGTGCACTCTTAGGACTCATTTGTTCCTTTTTTAAAACCTCAGTTCCGTACCGGAGATGAAAACCCAAACTGACAAAGCAGACCTACAAAGAGCAGCAGTTAAAAGCGTTCCTGGCAGCGGCAGAGAATGAGAGATCTGCGCCTAGTGACGGTAAGAGAGCCCAGCCCGGGAGTTTGTTTGTTCTGAGGGAAGTGACCTTCAAAGCAACACAAGACTCTGCAAGAAGGGAGGTGTCAGCAGGAGGCCCAGGCCCCGGGGCAGATGCAGCCCAGGGCCCAGGCTCAGAGCCCAGCTCTGCTCTGGGCAACCCTGGCCCCGGTCTCCACCTCTGCACCGCCATTAACCGTTGCATAAAAGGTTCACCTATGAAGGATTTGATACTACCTTAAAAATATAAGGACACTCCATTCTGAGCAGTATATAGGGAATAAAGGTCACAGTTAGTGCACCTGCTGTCCTCCCTGGACCCACCCTTCATCCCTCAGACCTCCCAGGGCCTATTAAGTACTGGGCTTTGTGCCAAGGACAAGGGGGTGAGACACTGAGCCTGCCCCTGAGGGGCTCATGGGCTGCAACAGAAAGAGAATGCCAACACCCAGAGGCCAACAGCATCGGGGGTATGCCACAGCATGGAGAGGACACCACAGGCAACACTGAGGCTGTGGCTAATTTGAACAGTTAGAAAACAGCCAGAAAGGGGCTCCACGGGGCATTTCGGCTCAAGGATTTTCCTTTAACCGACAGCAGCGGGTTTGCCAGGCCGAGCCCCTTCGGGGCTGGGCCTCGGGCTGCCAACAGGAAGCCGTTTTGTGCACAGGACGCCCTGGCGAGCCGAGGTCTCCGTGCTGCGGACAAGCACCCAGCAGGACGACACAGGAACAAGCCAGCCTGTGATCAAGTAAGAGAAGACCATCCTCTTGGAGCTCCGAGAAAGGAAAACTTATATCCAATCACTTAGGTTCAGTAACATTCTCCTCCACTTAAGAAAAAACCAAGACTGACCCACTTATTTGCAGAAGGATACTGGGGGTCGCTCCCTCTACTTGCTCTGTGCATTGCTGGAAACATGTGGTCTTAGCTTACTTCCAGCAAGTACAGGTAAGGTTTTTTAAACTATGTGTACCTTTTTTAGCCAAAAATAGACTACGCAATTCTCAAAGACAAGGGCCAGTGTCAACTTTAAACCTGTGAAAAATCACCACCCCCGTCCACCTCCTGCTGTCCCTGCTCCTGAGAACAAGGACCTGTGCTGTGCCCTGTACAAAGGCCATCTCACTAAATTCGCACCACGCCCTGGAGGTGGGGCCTGTTATCCCCACTGTACAGCCCAGGGCCCGGAGAGGTGAGGTGGTGAGGCCACACCGCTTACAAGTGATAGAGTCGAACGCAACACCAAACACGTGCCCACTCCCAGCTTGGGTGCAGAGCCGTGACTGCACCCCGTGCCGGTTACCTGCGAGGTCTGTGGAGCAGGAGCACAAGCCGGAGACAAGGGGGACGCACTGACACGCTCTGCACATCCACCACATGCTGCACTTCCTGACAGTTCAGAAGTCGGTGTCAGGAGAGACTTACTCAATTAACAAACTCCCAGGGCCCCTCTCACGTGATGACAGGGGCGTGAGCCCAGGAGGGTCATCGTAACAATCACCCCCTTGGGACTCTGATTCCAGACGTTGCGAATTACATCACCTGGGACAGGGACTTACACGCTTATTTAATGGGACTCACAGGTGATCACCCACTTCCCACGGCCGCCCCGCACATACATGTACATACTGACACATGCACGTACTGAATCACGGAAACAAAGGTCTCAGCAAAAGAACACTTACCTTCGGCAAGGGTGAACCACGCCAGTGATTTCTATCTTACTCTACTCCATTTCCCTTCTCGGACAAAGCAGCTGTGGTCCCCTACACCAAGTCACCGATTCTGTAGGGATCGTGACCCGGGACGGAAGCACACCGGCCTGGGGCGCCGTACATGCTTTCTAGTCTAAGTCGCACAACCCCGAGGACAGGACAGAGCGCCTTATCCCCGCTGGAGGACAAAGGTGGGGCTCAAGGAGGCTGAAGGCCTCACCCTAGGTCACAGAGCCCCTCCCACTGGACAAACACCATGTTCTCTTGGGAACTCCCTTCGCAAAGCTTGCCCTGCACTGTGAAAAGTGGGCTTGCTCCGGGAACGTTGGGGACTCGTGCCCTCGACTGGGCCCCCACATTCCCTTGATTCGGATACATCCTGGATGGTCGGTCACCCCTTCTAGTTACTGATGGGTGGGTGGGGCGTGCTGGGGAGAAACTGCATTAAGCGTGTACACACCTTCCAATCCTCAGGTGGCTCCTTGGCTGAGACCTGGTTTTCGAGAGTCACACGGGAACCTAGCCAAGTTATCCTGGAGTCCTCTCACAATGAGAACGGACCTGGACGTAGGGCCATTTGGGGTGGAGCGTGGGAATGGGGGTAACTCTAAATTTCCTTCCTTTCGCACTGCAAGGGAATCTGTGTTGAAAACAGGTTAAGTCCTGGATCAAATGGGAGGGTCCAGCCAGACTTCCAACACACCTGGCCTCACTCCCTGGGTCACAGGTAGGGGATCCAAGCCCCCAGCAGACACAAGGGCTCGTCCAGGTCAGGACAGCACCACACTCCCGACCCAGCCAGACCCACCCCTGAGCTGAGTCCTCAGCTGGACAAGGGCGTCTGCACAGAACCTTTTCAGCACGAAGCTCATTCGTGCCACCTGGGGGGAGCCCCACCACTGCCTGAGAAAGGTGGGCACAGCATTCACCCCACTATTCCATGTAAAGTGTTCAGAACAGGTGAATCCACAGAGACAGAAGCAGAGGAACGGCTGCCTAGGGCTCGGGGAGGGAAAGTCAGCAGTGACAATAACAAGAGAGCTTCCTACCACATCGGCATATCTTGGTACCTTTGGCTCCATTACAAAAACAATTTACAGGCTCGAAAGACAAATGTTGTCTAAACTTGTAATACTGGACCCGTTTTCATGAGAGATGCTATCTTCCTACACCGGCAAGGCAGACCACCTGCTCCGGGGAACATGCTCAGCCCCTCTGTGCCCTCACGTAAGTGCGGAAGGCTTCCCCGTGGTGCGTGCTGCCTGCTCTGCTGAGGGCTTCCTCCACCGCTTCTCAGACCAAGTCCTACTCAGCAAACTGAGAACACCTCCTCCAAGCAGCCCTCCTTTACCTCAACCTGGCCCTCTCCAGGTCTGTCTGCATTGGCCTTGCTTACCTCCCTTGCGGCCATCCTGTCCACCTGTCCACCCCACAACATCCAGGGCACCTTGAAGGCAGGGTCAGCTCTTACCCACACGGGACACCCCAAGGCCTGGTGTGCAGAGCTTCAGGGGCAGCAGTGCACGTTCACCTTTAGGAGCGTCTCACACGGAAGAACTGCCTGTGTCAGCGAGGGGAAAGGCTGACATTAAACCTGAACCACCTCCGAGACTACGGGGGTGTTGATGAGAGCCAGGACACCCTCCTGTTCTCTCAGGTCAAGGGAGTCGCGCTCCCTCACTCCCGCTTCTCCCTGGTGGTCACTCCCAGATGGTTCATCACCACGGCATGAAGCACAGCACAGAAGCACCACTCAGTCCCCGCTCTCCGGGGACAAAGTCTGCTGCCGCCACACTCCTTCAAATGATGTGCCAGTGGCCCAGAGACCTGCCAAGAATGACATGCTGGGAATTCACAACCACAGTGGGGTGCAGTCACAAGAGCGTGGCTCATGGAGAAACACAGGGGCTTGAGTTGCGCCTCTGTCCCTTCCCAGCAGCGTGTCCACGGGCAGCTTACCGCAGGACTCCACGACAGGAGGTCCTAGCCTGCACAGTGGCGGAAGTCATCCCCTCCCCCCTAGAGGTGGCATGAGAACTAAGCAAGGTCACCCGAGGGCTCTTCCCCCAGCACACCGCACCCCCACCTGGCTCCTTCGCGAGTGCCAAGACTGAGGAGAGGGCCTCCCTGAAGCGAGGTTCATAACCACAGGAAGTTGAAAAGAGAAGGTTCTTTAAATGCGAGTTTACCAAGAATAAAAGCATATGAAATTGGGGCTGAAGATCGAAGGGCGTGTCCCCAGCGCACCTGTTCACCAGGAGCTCCAGGGATGCGGCCAGCAGACTGAGCACCACGTGCAGGGGCAAGAGCTCGGCTGGGCTGGGCCCCCGAGTCCCTCTGTCCCGCACAACGGGAGAGGGAAATGGGGGTGGAAGAAACAGGCAGGCCCAGACCGTCAGCCTCTTTCCCAGCTCCCTCACGCCCATCGGTCCACAGGCTGCGTTTCGAACTCTCTAACTCCAGAGCCCCAAGTCCCCAAATGGTAAGCGGACTAAACAGTGACAGTGACTGAGGTCGTGAGTCTGTAATGCTCATTCCACGCTGGCACTGTTCTGAGGGTGGGTAAACTGAGGCACGGTTCTGTGACTCATCTCGAGGCTGGAGCAGCGGGGGGCAGTCCGGCTCCAGCTACCCTGCAGGGCTGCCCCTGAGGACCCGCGCTGTCCTCCTGTCGCTCACTGCCTCGTGACCTCACACGAGCTCCTGGGGAAGTCACGGTAATGACCTCTGCCACCTGCCCCTGAGAGATGACTGGAGGCAAGAGCGACCTGACAGCAACCCTGGAAGGGAACAGGAACACGTCCTAAGTGAGCCAGGCGACGCGCCACAGCTGGCACAGCCAACCACACTGGCACCGAGCCGAGTTCCTTATCCAGAGCACTCCACCGTAACCTGCTGGCAACTCTCGGAGAGCTATGCGCAGATACAAACATACAGATGTGTGCACGCGCGTGCATGTGTGTACTGTGTTCATAGTGTGTGATGTGTGCACATGTATGAGACTTACAGGGGGTCACTTCATAAATTATATAAATGTCTAACCCCTGTGCTATGTATTCACCATGTATAATGCACACTTTTTGCCCAGATTTTTAAGGGAAAAATAAGGGTGCGCATTGTACATGGTAGTACTAATTCCGCATCTATGTAAATGCTTTTAATTCTTTGATTTATGCTTATGCATTAAAAGTGTAAATCTAGAAAGCAATAATGGTATCCATATGCAGAATAACACGATAATTATTTTGTTTCTGGATACGATAATCGGTTTTGTTTCTAAATATACATACAAAATTGAATTAAGAAATTAAAATGAAAGCTTTTTTTCTGAAAGTTTGGGCCAAAAACGTGGGTGTGCATTATGTACAGCAAAATGCAACACTGAATGCCAACTGTAACTGAAAAAAGTCATTTAAAAACTACGTTTAGTGGCCGTGGCCGGGTGGCTCAGTTGGCTGGAGCACCATCCTGTGCACCAAAAGGTGGCAGGTGCAATCCCCAGTGAGGGCACTCACCTAGGTTGCAGGTTCCATTATAGGTCGGGGTGCCTAGGGGAGGCAACAAGTCAATGTTCCTCTCACGTCAATGTTTCTCTCTCTCCCTAAACTAATAAACACATCCTCGGGTGAGGATTTAGCGTCTGTGCATAGGTGTGTATATGTGTGTGTGTGCATAAAAGGGATGTGTCCTTTTTAATATGTATTTCATACCGAAGGCTACCCAGTCTCAGAAAGGACAAGTGACTTGTCCAATGTCACCCAGCCAGTGCAAGCGTTAGAGACAGCATTTGAATGCAGGGTTCTAATCCCAAAGGGCATGTTCCGACCTACCCACAAAACCTGAAAAACCCCGCCTTCGCCCTTGGTGGCAAAGTGCTACAGTGTCAGCAACACTGATGCCAGAAGACAGCAGCGTGAACCTCCCGTGTGGAGCCTCCACCGGCGCCGCCTGCAGCACAGAAGGGGACGCAGAGAGAACAGAGCACGTCTGTCGGGGCTACCACGTCCCCTTGACAACGCGTCTTGATCACTCCTGGGTGTCAGCCTCCTCAGTAGGTCAGGGTTCGCCAAACAAACATTCACTCACTGGGCTACGAGATCTCCCAACCAAAGAATGACACCGATTCACCATCGTGAACACTACCAGCACCCTGAATAAACATCCTTTTTTTAAAAAATAAAATTGCTTCACAGGTAGCCTCTCGATCTCCTACAAACAACACAATTACTAGGTAGCAGGTGCATGCTGCTGTCACTATGAGCCAGACAGCAGGCTTAGCCCTTGCCGGGCGTTATCTGGTTTGATCTCTCCACGACTTCCCGTGGTGCTGTCATCATCGCCACTGCCATCACTGTGGGCAGTGACCCTTCAGCGCAGCACTGGACACCCTCGCTTCCCTTCTGCTCTGTAGACCTTTGTCCTGCAGACTCCATCCCAGGTGGGAAATTTCACACAGAAAGCGAATGTACTCAATCCAAAAGGCACCCTGGGGTGAAGGCTCTTGTAAGCCGCAGAGCCGGTCCCATGGGAAGGACCTCTCTGGTTTCAGGGTGGACACTGACACGCCAGATTGACACGCAGCGGGGACACCTCCAAATGCATGACAGTGAGCAAGCCGGGAGCACCCAGGGGGGACGGGGCTGCCACTCGGGCTTCTACTTACCAGCTCTGTGTGCACTTTAAGGTGTGCCTGCAGCTTATATTTATCTGGAGTCGAGTAGTCACAGCCATCAGTGGGACACTTCAGCAAGATGTTACTGTGTTTCTGAATTACATGGCGTTTAAGGCAGTTTTTGGTGATGGAAGAGTAATGACACTGGGAGCAATAATACAGATGTTCCCGGGTGTGGGTGCGGACATGCATGTCAAAATGCACTTGGTACCAAAAAAGTTTGCCTAAAAAAATATGTTCATGTGAGAAGAAGAAAGTTTCTTTTAGACTGAATTTGACTTTTTAAAAATTATCACCACTCTGTAACGACCACATTCCTCTATGCCTCCTGCCTGTGCAGGCCACCCTTCACACTCCCCACCACGCTGCTGTCGGGGGCTGCTTTTCAGAGCGGGCGGCTGCAAACATTAAGGGGGCTACTTCTTCCACCTGATGTCAGAGCCGGGAGGGGAGGACACGAACGTTTGCCGAGGACCGATTACGGTGCCCAGTACTGTTATGCACACGCTCATACGCCGGTGACACCTGGGTCACCGGGGCAGCGCCGACCTCCCGCTCCCAGGAATGCAGAGGCCGTGCCTGCTCTGTTGCTGGAAGGTTCTATTCAGGGCCTCCCTACACAGGGCTGCCGCCACATCCCTAACCTCTCTCTCTGCTCATCTAGACCTCGGCCACAACATAAAGCTCTACGTCAACTGCGTCCTGCGCCAGAAGAAAGACACTTCTTGGGTAAAGCTCCGGCAGAGGCCGTGGGCTAAACCTCCACATGCAGCCTGACTGAGCCGCATGGCTCTCCGTCCCGTCACCCCGGCCATCTCCGCAAAGATCGCACACAGGCGGCCGCTCGTGCCTCCCTACAGACGGAGGACAGCTTCTCTGGGAGCTGCTCTTGGCAGAGACGTGCGCTCCAACCGCACACAATGTGGGCGGATGGGATGAGAGGCCCGCCAGCTGCACCCTGCGCCTCTCTTACCACAGTATTCACACTCCAGGTCTCCGTACACCTTCCGGAGCCTCTCGCACAGGCCAGTGTCCATGCGCCTCTTCTGCAAGCTGTCCAGGACCCGCATGAAGGCGTTCATGTTCGCCCGGTGCTCGGGCGCAGGGGTGCGGAAGTCGGCCTGGCCCACGGCCGCGTCCTTCCTGCCGGCTACTGGAGGCGGGTCCGAGGCCTCAGCTGGGTTTGACCTGGGGCAGCTACTGGGATCTGGCCCCTCCGGCGGGAGGACAGTGGCCTTCCGCCCTTCCCCTGGGGGGCTCTCGGAGGCCTGGGTCTCCTGGTTTGCGGCAGGGGTTCCGGCCTTGGGCAGCAGCAGGGTGACTTCTTGGCCCTGAGTCTGGGTGGGGCCTCCAGGCTGGGGGTCCTGAGTCTTCTCAGGAGCAGCCTGAGCCTTGGCAGAGAAGGTGTCATTTTTCAACAGCAGCTCACCGGAAACGGCCTCGTGGGAGTGCAGGTCTGAGGGCACCGCAGCGGCAGCTCCCAGCATGCAGGGCGGCAGGGCAGTGCTTTCAGCCTGGGAGGCACTGGCTAAGTGCAAGGCCGGGGCAGGCACCTGCAGCAGGGCCTCCGGCTCCTTCTGTCCCCCCTCAGGCTCCACATCTCCAGGGCAGGCCACCTCCTTGGGCGCGCTGACTCCCTGGAACACAAACTCCTCTTCGGCCAGCTGCAGCTGACTGCCCAGGGACTCCTGCTGGATGTCGCCCCCAGGCTCCAGGAGGCAGAAGCTCTGGTTGATGGAGCTGGTGAAGACGGCCGTCTCCTGGGCGGCCCCATGCACCTCCCGGATATGGGTGCGCAGCCGGATGGAGCTGACGAACTTCTTGAGGCATATGGCGCAGACGTACACGAAGGGGTGCTTCCTGACGTGCAGCTCCAGCGCCTGGTACTTGGTGGCCCCATGGCCGCAGAGCTCACAGGCAAAGGGCCACTTGTCGCCGTGGACCAGCATGTGGCGGTCGCGGTCCAGCTCGTTCTTGAACTTGCGCTCGCAGATGTGGCAGTCGTAGAGCAGCTGCCGCTTGCCCTCCCTGGTCATGAGGCAGAGCTCGTCCAGGGCCTCCTGGACCTGCTTGTCCTGCGGGTCGTGGGCGTGTCGGGTGTGCTTGATGAGGTTCTTGACATCGGAGTACTTCTTCCTGCAGAAGCGGCAGTGCTGCTTGATCTTCTTGTGCACCCGCTCGATGTGCACCTTGAGGTGGCCCTTGCTCAGGCAGGTGAAGGAGCAGTAGTCGCAGGAGAACTTCTCGCCCGTGTGCTTGCGCAGGTGCACGTTGAGGTTGGCCTTGATGGCGCTGGCGTAGCTGCAGTGGGAGCACTTGTACGGCTTCTCGTTGGTGTGGATCCTCAGGTGGGCCTGCAGCGAGTGCTTGAACTTGAAGACCTTGTTGCAGTACTCACAGGTGAAGATCTTGAGCTGGGTGGGCCCTAGCCTAGAAACAGACGACAGCATGGTTACTGCTGGAGACTCTACCTCCTCCTAGGAAGCAAGCAGCAAAGGCTTGAGAGGGAACTAAGTGGGGCTCAGGGTGGAGGGACGCATGCACTTATCAACCAATGGGACCAAGGACCATTGAGGATGGAAGCGGGGGCCGGTGATCCTGCGCCCACAGTCTAGGGGGAGGGAGGACAAGCTGGCACATGGCTGCGCCACCGTGTGGGACACGTGCATAGGAATGTGAGCAGGGTGAAAGAGAAAGCCACCCCTAACCCGGATGGAGGTGGCTAGGAAACTTGCTGAAGCGCAGATGTCTGAGAGTTCAGGCACAGAACAAGGAGGAGGGAGGCCGGAGGAGGAGGAGGAGGAGGACTCTGTAGTTCAGAATGTACGAGAGCACCTGCTGTGTGCCAGAGCTGGCCTACAAGGGTCCCGGGAAAGTCAACAGGGCCAGTCCTAACAGAATGAACCCAGTATGCCCCGTGAGACTACCACCACCTGCTTCGGCTCACTCAATAGCTCCAGTAACGCAGACTCACCTGTCCCTTCAACCAGCTGTCAGGGGTGGCAGCCTTTACTTCTGCTGTGAGTTCCCATGGGAGGGCCGCCCATTAGCGAAAGACCCCAGCCTTTCTCCAGATGCGTACTTCTCCCAGGAAAAGTACACTGTGGTGTCTGACCGGGAGTCTGGAGCAGGACCAAGCCTTTAGAACTGAGCTACCTCCCCCTTTCTGCTGAGGACAAGTCTGCCCGTGGACGCGTGTGGCACCAAGCTCTTAGTGAGGTGGGCATCCACGGGCCTGGCCAGCCGCAGTGAAGGGCTGCAGGGTGGAGCAGGTGGGGGTCAGCTGTCTAGTTCTCTGGCAGTCGCCGGAGGCCCAGTGCTGACTTGTGCCATGTTACTTTCTCCCACTGACAGAGAATCCCCATCTTCCTCCTCCAGAGTCACGCTGGCTTTGAAACTGGACAGCTAAGTTCAGCGGTCGGTTATTAACCTCGTTCGTCACTGATCAACAAATGAGTGCCATTGATTAACACTTGCCATGTGCTTCAGGCACTGGTGGGTCTCACTTATGGGGTGGAGAAGAGAAGCACAGTCCCCCTCGGGGCCCCTTCCCTTTCAACAGGGCGATGTATGTGTGGGAAGGGCCAGTAGTAGTAACAGCTACTGACTACTGAGCACTTAGCTACACCAGCCCCCTGTGCTCTGTCTCTAATCCAACCCTATCATTACACCTATGTCACAGATACAAAGACTGAGCCGTTGCCTAAGGTCATACAGTGAGCCCAGAGACCCGGGTCTGAACCTGAGCAGACAGACTGCCTCCAGAGCTTGCTCATTCCTCCTCATCCTCCGAACTGTCTGAGAACACCGCACACACCAACCCCTGTGCAGGGGGACCGTGCACAGGGAGAAGGCCCCTGTGCGGGGCGTCAGTGGCTGTTGGAACAGCCGTGCCTTGTTCCTGAAATCAGCAAGCGCCGGTCACCAAACCACTACCACAAGCGCGGGAATGGGAGCTGGCAATGAGCCAAGGGGGCAGGTGAGGCCTCCTCCCCCACAAGGGCTCCCTCTGGACGCATGTCCAGGTTCCCCATGGAGACAGGAGCAACCACACTCCGCTGTGAACCAGAGAGCGCTGAGCCACCCCCACCGGAACTGCTAAGCCTGTAATTACGGGACTCTCCCCACGACTGTGTTTGATCACCGCAAGCTGCCTTGTCCTTAAATCAAAAATATTCAAATGGATCGCGGTCCACGAACCCTAGAGGGTACACTTCACAGGGTATAATTAAAATATTCAAATCTGGAAGTTACTGGTAAGCCTGCATGCTAAATCCAAGGCTAATTTAAGGAAAGTCATTTGGACTTTTCTCAAATGATAAAGATATCCAGAAGGCGACAAATTTTATTGGTGCAAAGAACACCAAAGGAAGCAAGCCTGGACTCAGAACGTTAATTAAACAAACATCTCACGGCACTTCCTTCTCTAATGCAAGATCTAAATGGTCTTAGGAGAATCCTCTGCTGTGGTGTGCCATCAGACAAATACCTGAGAACGTCCTTGGTGCCCCGTTTCCTGCGAAGGGGGTGAATCCGACGCGGACGCTAAGCAGCCTATGTCTGACTCTCAAGTGCAGGCTGCTGCCTGTGACCATGAACAGACGCACCGGGCTGCCAGGCCCCCCCAGCCAGCTCCTGTTAGGTTATGCTGCCGATACCCACCCCCCCCAACCCACTGCGGGAGAATGCAGTTGGGCACTCCATTCGAAGGGCCAGGCCACTGGATCCAGAAAAAGGAATACAAAATTCCAATGAAGGGGCTCACTGAGCTGTTTCTCTCTTACCATAGCTCGGAGCAGGAAGCTGTTTGAGGCTCCCAACATAGGAAATGACTTTGCATGTTTTTTTTCATTCATTTGTTATTTCAAAAAAGTATTCCAGACACTGGGGATGCACAGGCTAACACATGGCTGCGCCACCGTGTGGGACACATGCACAGGAATGTGAGCAGGGTAAAAGAGAAAGCCACCCCTAACCCCGATGGAGGTGGCTAGGAAACTTGCTGAAGCACAGATGTCTGAGAGTTCAGGCACAGAACAAGGAGAAGGGAGGCTGGAGGAGGAGGAGGACTGTGTTGTTCAGAATGTACGTGAGCAAACATACCCCATGCTCTCTTAGAGCTAACCTTGTAGAGGAGCATGGGCCAGCCCAACAGTCCCAACACTGAGCAGGGAAGACTGCGGGCTCCAGACTGTGATGGGAGAGGGCAGGACCCGGCAGGAACCCGGGTGAGGGCAGACTGAGTTCCCTAAGGGGCAGTGCAGGCCTCCCTGAGGACTGGGCAGCTGAGCAGAGAGCTGAGGCATGACCAGGGGGAGGGGAGGTATCCGGGAAGAGCAGGAGGCACCTGCAAGTAGAGGTTAAGGAAGTAAAACGTGACCAGATGGCTGGAGCCACAGAACCAGAGGGCACATGGGAGGGGGCCAGGCCAGGCGGGAGAGGGGGCAGCCCTGGAAGGCCTGAGGCCAAGTTCTCCTGACAGCAATGGGAGGCCTTAGAGGGTACAATCCAATGGGCATTTTACAAAGACCCCCTTGGCTACCGTGTCCAGAGTGGAAAAGGTTATGGCATATCCTCATCATGGTACAGCATGTCGCCCCGAAACAGAGCTCGTGAATAATTTCAGCAAAAAGAAAGCACAATGTGGCTAGTATTAAAAGCAGGATACAAAATCACTCCTAAAACATAAACTCAATTCTGTAAAATATATGGGCTGCAAAAAGGCTGAAAGGGAATACACTGAACTACTAGCAGTGGTTACCTCAGGGTAGTGAGATCACAAACGGTTTTACTGGTACTTTTCCAGACACCCTAAAATTCCTACGTACGAAATCTGAACATTTGCACGAGGACCTTAACTAAGATGGCCTAAGTGACAGATTGCTGTAACCGAAAGGTTTGCGCCTATGTTTTACAAAGCAAAACTGTCATGCCAAAAAAGTCTCTTTCATAACGAACATTATCAAATATTAATAGAATGTGTAACAATAGAAATACAGCCTAGATCTGTTGATTAAATACTGAGTATATACACCTGCAACTAGCGGAAGCCCTCCCCAACAGACCTTGAAACAGCATGAAGATAATCAGCTAAGGGCTACAAATCAACCTGAGTTGAGACCCGAATGATCTTCAAATTGAATTCCATTACAGGTTTGCCAAAGGAATGAGTACTTTTACAGCTTCATCAATAAATTCCGTCCCCTACATTTTCGAGAAGAGGGGACTGAGCCTACGAAGTAAGGAAGCCCCACGTGGCACCACCTTCCAATGGAGAAAGAGCACCGCGGGCGTCAGACGCTTCTCGGCTGTTTTCATTCATTCTCCCCACTAGGCTGAGTCCCACTCTACTGGCTGGCGTCACAGGAGCTCAGAGGCAAAATCACCTGTGTCACAGCAGAGGGAGAGCTTTGTCCCAGCAGCGGCCATGTCTGTCCTGTCCCCTCTCACATCCCCAGTCCCGGACCCAGACCAGGTGTTTACCTGCCGAGCTGAACTCTAGGAGAGTCTAGAACCAACCCAGGTCGATTCAGCACTAAAGCTTACTCTCTCTTCAGGAACACCTCGTTCCCCCTCCAGAAACAGAGGGAGCCCCTGTCGTCTAGCATTTTCTTTGCTTTTCCTCTCAGCTGCAAAAACATCTGCAGAGCTCAGGGGATCAGTTTGCTACCCCACCTCAGCAGGCACACACATGGCTGAGACAGGGGCCCGGGGAGCACGTGGAGGGGACACGCCCTCCTTCACTGGGGGCTACAGCATCGCCATGAGAGAGAAGCGGATTCTGCGCTTAAACCAAGACAACAGTGTCCTTCACAGAGCACAGCCCCGATCAGCTAGCGCGCTGTCCTCTCGTCCTCTGTGGCGGCACTGGCGCCAGCCTCTGGCAGGAGTCACACAGGACACACACTCTACCTGCTTGACTTCATGGGCTGCTCGTAGGGTGTCTGCTGGATCGCGTACTCCTGGTACCCTCTCCGGGGCGCCAGCTCGGCTGAGGTGGCCTCGGGGTTTGTGGTTCCTGTTTCTGGGGGTCCGGCCTCCACAGGAACAATCTTGGTAGCACCTGAGAGGAGGCAGATTGCACCATGTGTTAAAGAGGCACCACAAGTGGCCCGGACTGCAGCCCCATGCAGGGAGCAGAGCCTGGGAAGCACATTTCTGTCCTGGATGACACCCAGGCATCAGTTTCCCTTCAGGTCACACCTTTAACCTGCGTGTGCACTTGGGGGAAATGGGGACACTTTCTAATAACCTATCAATAGGGACCTCCCTATCAGTCCTGAGGTCCATTTTCACTTGATCTGTTTATTAAAAATACACAGAGAGATAGATACAGACATGTTTACCTGCCAGGTGTTAGGTGAAATCACATGAGTTGAACTTTATGTAAATGTAAACTTGCACCGATAGCACAGGGTAGTGGCCCTGGATAATGTGTTCGGTGGGCTGGGCATCGTCCCACAAACCGAAGGATCGCCAGTTTGATTCCCAGTCAGGGTACATGCCTAGGTTGCAGTCCAGGCACCCAGTAGGGAGCGTGTGAGAGGCAACCAATTGATGTTTTTCACACAGATATTTCTCTTGCTCTCTTTCTCCCTCTCTTCCTCTCTTTAAAAATAAATAAAATCTTTATTAAAAAAAAAAAACAGGGTGGTGGGCGGGGCAGGGGGGAGCAATGGGAAAAAAGGTGGGACAACTGCAATTGAACAAAAATAAAAATATATTAAAAATTTAAAAGTAACAGCTGAAAAAAGCAAAGCAGCACGGAGCAGAGAAGCCACCAGCCCCCAGTGAACAGGCACGCACGCCGCCTGGGGTCCAGCGCTCGTGTGAGGTCCATTCCCTTCCCATCCCACGGCCTCCGCGTCCACACACGGGGTGAAGGGCTGGGAGTGAACACACTCGGAGGTCACCTTCCCGAGTGCAGCTCTATGCTGCGAAATGGTCGAAGACCTTTCACGGCAGCGGGCACTTCAGACGAGTGTGCACACACGCACAGGTGTCCATCGGGTGCGTTAAAGGAAAGGCTCCCGTCTACCTCTCGCTTCTGCAATAGCAAAGGAAATCAACTCTACTTTTCACTCCCATTTAACAGAAATCTCAACACATACCACCTTCAAGTTTTAAGAAATTATTGTAGAAACTTCCTCTAGAGATGGCTGAGAACAGGAACCTAGGGTTTTCACGCCCCGGAACAGAGTGACACTGCTCTGAAGTAGGGTGGGGCAGGTAAAGTGACTTTCCAGAAAGTTCTTCCAGTTACAAATTTTACGTGGATTATTCTTCACTTATCTACTTTCTCAGCACTGAAGTATTAAGAGGCATTTATTCAGCATTCTTATTTTAAATAACGAATTACTGTTAGTATTGAAAAAAAGATGCTTAAAAGGCAGTAGCTTGTTTTTAAATTCACACCTATCATTACAAATGGTTAGGGAAAAAAACATTATTTTACTTTGGAACCCACAATAACAAACTGCTCTTAGTCTAAAGTAACCCTTCCTGCAAGAGACTTTAAAAAAAAGTAGCATAATATATCCACTTGCTACTTTATGTGAAAGGAAAGGGAGACAGAAATTTCCAGCATTATAAAATATTTGATGAACCCACTACAAATCACAAAAGGGGTGAGGCAGGGAACTGAATAATCAGCATGGGTTTTGAAGAAGCAGCAGCCCGGCTGAGCGTGGGGAGGGGAAGGAGGGCATCCAGGAGAGGGGCTGGGTTAGAGAGTGAAGACAGAGAGCCTGTCCTTGGCGGCGGCGCCTGTGCAGCCATGGGGGTGGATGGGCAGGTGGCGGCTGCAGAGTGGGCGACCGCGGCAGGAGGGGCCCTCCCACCTTTCCCGTACACAGCACACAGAGCCCTGCCGTCGTGCCAGGTTAATGGGTGATGAAATGGGGACCCCAGGGTCCAAGTGGTCAGGCTGCCCTCGGTACCGCCTTGCCCAAAGGTCCCCATCTGGTCACTTCCTGCTTGTCCCGGTCACCTGGGATGGCTTCGTGGGCAGTTAAAACCACGCTGATGATGGGCTTCTTTGCTCCAGAAACCTGCCCGGCCTCCTTTCCCGAGGAGACCTTCTGGACTTTCTCCATTCTCTGCGTCCGCGGTCGCCTCGGGGCCTTTTCTCGATCTTCTTCCTTAAACTTCTTCTCCAGTTCCATGTCGGATTCGTTACCTGAAGAGCAAGCACCGTGATGGATAAGACACCCTTTCTGAGCAGAGAGAGCTGGAGGGCCCCCAGAACCCGTCTAGGGGGTGGTGAGGGAATGTGCGTGTGACATGCACACTGGTCCCCTGTGGGGCAGGCCACCGCGTCCCTTCAGGCGTCATCCTGGGTTCTTCCGCCTGTCACTGAGTCAGTAACAGTCACTGCACCTGCCGCAGGCCAAGGCCCAGGCACTGGGATGCCCCCATCTTGTTGGCATGAACCCCACCAGACTTCACAGTCAGTATCAAACAACTCTGGGGGGTAGAGAAGACCACCGAGACCTACAGCCTGAGAAGAAATTGGCACTTTCTCATCCTATGGTTGAGTAGGTGCCTCGCGCACGCCAGGCACATGGACCTAGCCTTCTAGGGCACAGTCGCAGACCCTGCCTGAGGCCCGTGCTCCGGGGAGAGGCCCACACACCACCTCAACTGGGAAGGGGCTGGTGCAATGGCGGGGAGGGAGGGCAGATTCTAGCTGACAGGTCAGAAAAGACTTTCTAAGGAGGCAACCCTTCCATTAAATACAAAAAACAAGCGTTTGCGGCAACGGGCAGTGCCAACGGTATACGGAACAAAGGACAGGCGGGTGGTAAAAAGGGCAGCATTCCACTCGAAGAAAAGGTCGCAGAGATGAGGAGTAACTGTTACCCAGGTGCCCCGCGTGGCTCACTTTGTGGAGAAGCAGGGCGGTAGAAATAAAGCCAGAGGAGGAACAGCTAGGTCCCAGAGGACCGGAAGGCCGTGAGAAGTCTGGCACCTCCGCGAATGCCGATGCTCACGAGGCCCGAGCAGCACAAGTGACCGACACCGTCAGGCGAGGCTCAGGGGACAGGACACAGGCCCCAGCTCCTGAGCAGCCAGGGCTGCGCTGCCAGGTCATGGGACACAGCTACCAAATCTTGTGGCTGTTCAAAGGCAGACTGGAAATCCAGATTTTTATATGAAATCTAGTATTTTCAGGGTTGACTCTAATCTAAAGATTTTTAAAATAATGGGGGCAGCCAACCAAAACATGTGTGTGGCCCCATGGGACCTGCCCCTCCCCTGCCAATTTGGAAGCGATGGTGAGCCAAGGAACCATTGTTTGGGGGGCGGGGGGCTTAATTAAATTTGTGCTTTAAATCTGCACCACCACTGGGAGAATGAACTGAATGCATTCAAAAGACATTCAAACACACCACAGGATGGCTGTGTCAGCCACAAGCAGAACAAGAGTTAACTCCACACGGCCAAGCTTGGTGTTAGCCTGAGGGGTGGGAGCCGCTTGGACATCCAAGTGAAGGCGAAGGAGGGAGCAAGCTCTTGAATGCACAGCCGTCCCAGATTCCAGAGCAAGATGCAAAGAGAGAGAAGGAAGGGGCAGGGCTCTTCCCTTACACAGAATCACAGCCGCAGACCTCAAATCATCTGTCCGAGGACCACTTCCTCAGAACGTATGACAAACATACACGGCCTTCGATCAGAGAGGAGCCGAGGGGCAGATGGCTGGCTGCGGGACCAGCAGGCAGGCAGGCGGACAGCGGGGACTTGCAAAGGGCTGAGTTATCAGAGGCAAGGTTGGAACCATGCAGTGATGCAGCAGAAGCAAGAACGTGGGAGAGACCAAAGAGAGATGGCCTGGGTAACTCCGAGCTTCCTGTGATTCAGGTCCGCCTACAGCCAGACCCAACAAACAGTCCACGTCCCAACACATGCCTGAAGGCAGAGATAGGATGGCCAGGCACTGATGTTTAGGAAGACAAGTCTCTCTCAAGAGGAGGCAGGGAAGGGCCTGGCTCATGCGGACTGACCAAAGCCAACGCTGGCTTCCTATGTGCTATGAAAGGAAGTCTTTGGCTGCCTGTCCCCACCATCAGGGGCTCGGCACATTTTCAGACCTGGTGGAAGCAGTTCTATGGATTTTTATGAACCGAATGGACAAGGTCCTTAGGCATATAATTAGTACCAACACTAAAGACGTTAACATAGAACTGAGAGGAAATGATGGCAGATGAGATCAGGATCACACACAGCGGTACATCACTCTCTGCGGCCAGAGGGAAAAAGGCAAGGACGGGTGTGCATGCCCGTCCCTCAAAGAACACAATGGCCCCTGAAGAGCTAAAGGACGGGGCTGAACAAGTGATCTCCAAAGTCGCTGCCAGTGACGGGTTTTCTGTGATGTCTGATTTGCATCGTCCCTGGTGGCGGGTTTTGTTTCATTTTATTTCACTGTTTAATGGTTGTAATAAAAACATGTTGAAAGGTCTACAAATTGCCTGAGTCACAGAAGCTCTTTTTGTGGCCTCTACATTGGGTGACCACCTGCATTAATATCTACAGCAGAATGTAGGATGATGTCAAGAGGTAGAAACAATGCATTATGGGATTTTTTTGCGCTTTTTAAATAATGCTCTGACATAAATAATCGGGAAGATGGCAGTGTAGGCAGACATGGCTTGCCTCTTTGAACAACCACATCAAAATTACAACTAAAATATAGAGCAACCATCACTCAGAACTGTCAGAAATCAAGTTGAATAGAAGTCTGACAACTACGGCATTAAAGAAACCACATCCATTCAGACTGGTAGGAGGGGCACAGACGAGGAAGGGGCTGGTCTCTCACCCACGTGTGGTGGATAAAAATTCAGGAGGGCTATCTCAGGAGCGAGGAGTCCCAGCCCCACACCAGATCTCCTAGCACAGGGTTCCGGTGCCAGGAAGATAAGTTCCCACAACTGTTGGCTGCTAAAACCAGCAGGGACTGAGTTGGTGGAAGAAACTTCTGGAGCCCCAAGAAATTCCTCTTAAAGAACCTACACATGGACTCACCTACTCAGACTCACTCCCTCTGAGCTCCAGCACAGGATAGCAGCTTGAAAGGCACCAGTGACATGAAGGGAGGAACCGAAGTGTCTCACATCAAAGCAGAGGCTATGGTCCCTTTTGAACCCTCCCCACACATAGCTGACAAGCTGGTGCCGTATCTGAGACCCTAGCAACTTGGCTAATGCTGTTTGACCTGCCTTGGAGATCCCCTAAGACTCTGCCACACCCAACTTAAGGGCCCACCCAAGCTGCTTTCCTAGATGAATGGCTGGTCTTGGCTCATGCTTCACAACTTCTTAACTCCTATCAAACAAGCAACAGCTGGCCTCAGTAAGCTCTAGGCCGGGCCCTATCAGCAGCAAGATTAGCTTCATAGCTTGTCTTCACCTGGGAATCTCCAAGCCCAACACAAGTAGCAGCCTTCTCAGATTGCTTTATAGTTCAGGCAGGGTGGCCCCGGGGCCAAACACCCTGCCTGAACTATAGGTGGGGGCTGACCTTGGCCTGCACCAGGGTTAGCATACCCAGTGGGCAGCTACAGGCCACATCGGAGCACCACCACCCTGCCCCTGCACAACTGATCCTCCACTGAGGGTGGAGGTTGGTGGTCAGTGGTCACAGCCAATCCTTGCAGCTGACCTGGGCAAATCCCTCCCACTGATCTGGCAACAGCAACCAAGACTCAATTACAAGAGGAGGGTGTACTCAACCCACAGAAAGGGTGTACCTTGAGAGGGGAGGTTGTGCCACTGGACCCTACAGGACACCTACTGCATTAGGCCACACTACCACGACACAGAGTCAAAGCAGCTCTACTTAATACATAGACACAAACACAGGGAGGCTCCCGAAATGAGGAGACAAAGGAACACGGCCCAAATGAAAGACCGGATCAAAACTATAGAAAAAGAGCTAAATAAAATGGGATAAGCAATCTATCAGATGCAGAGTTCAAAACACTGGTTATAAGGATGCTCAAGGAACTTAGTGAGGATCTCAACAGCATAAAAAAGATTCGCTCAGAAACAAAGGACACACTAATTGAAATAAAGAACAATTTACAGGGAAACAACAGTAGAGTGGGTGAAGCTGAGAATCAGATCAATGACTTGGAATATAAGGAAACAAAAAACAACCAATCAGAACAACAAGAAAAAAAATCCCCGCAAAATGAGGATAGTGTAAGCAGCCTCTGGGACAACGTCAAGAGGTCCAACATTGCATCACAGGGGAGCCAGGAGGAGAAGACAAAGAGCAAGAAACTGGAAATGTATTTGCAAAAACAATGAAAGAAAACTTCCTTCATTTGGTGAAGGAAATAGACAATTAAGTCCAGGAAGCACAGAGTCCCAAACAAGATGGATGCAAAGAGGCCCCCTCCAAGGCACACTGTAATTAAAATGCCAAAGGTTAAAGATAAAGAGAGAATCTTATAAGTAGCGAGAGAAATCAGTTAATTACCTACAGGGGAGTTCCCATAAGACTGTCAGCTGATTTCTCAAAAGAAACTTTGCAAGCTAGAATGGATCAGCAAGAAATATTCAAAGTGATGAAAAACAGGGACGTACAGCCAAGACTGCTCTACCCAGCAAAGCTGTCATTTAGAATCCAAGGGCAGATAAGAACTTCCCAGACAAGGTAAAGCTAAAGAAGCTCATCATCACCAAACCATTTTTATATGAAATGTTAAAGGGACTTATTTAAGAAAAAGAAGATCAAAACTATGAACAATAAAATGTCAAAAAACCCCACATATCTATCAACAATTGAATCTAAAAACAAACTAAGCAAACAGGAACTGAGACAGAATCATGGATACTGTGAGCATTTTGACGGTTGCCCGATGGGAGGGGGGTGTGGGGGACGGGTGAAGAGGTGAGGGATTAAGAAGCACAGATAGGCAGTTACAGAATAGCCACGGGGATGTGAAGTGCAGTGTAGGGAATGGCATAGCAAAGAACTTACACGCATGACCCATGGACATGAACAATGGTGGCGGATTGCCTGACGGAGTAGGGAGTGCTGGGTGGAGGGGAACAAAGGGGGGAAACCAGGGCAACTGTAATAGCATAATCAATAAAATATAATTTAAAAAATAAATAATGCTTCTAATAACGGCCCCTGCTCCAAGGGCCTAGGGAGGGTCACGGGTAAGTGAGCTCAAGGCCAGGTGCTGCCTTTTAGCTGAATCCGTTGGGAACTCTCTAACCTTACAGTCTTTGTGAGGTGCCAGTCGGGAGCGGGGTGGGGGTGGAGGGGGCAGGATGATGGCAGAGTCATATCACTCTGAGGCCTGGGGCTGGAATTCCCACTGCCTCATGGTTCCCTCTGGTTTGTGCAGATAAAGGTGACCTCAGCAGTGGTCACCCCACGCCAGCCTCCAGCTTGCGTGTCTGCCGGGTTTCTGACATCAGGAACCGTGACTTGTAATTTTTTGACATCTGTACGTTACTGCTCTTCAACCCCAGCACATTAACACAATTCTGTGTGTTTCATTTCCTTGTAAAAAGAAAGTGTTTTAAAAAGCGGTCCCACTGGACGAGGTGGAGTGCAAACCCTGCCGTGGGAGCAGATGCTCACAGGTGGGGCCACGCGCCCCTCGGGGCTGACACCCCCACCCTGCAGGCCCCTGGCAGCTCACACACAGGGAGGTGCTCTGACGACAAAACTGGCAGCACTGCCTAAGGAGCAGAGATCAAGCACACATCCTGTTTTAGGAGTAATGAGCAAAAATCCAATGTCCCTGTTATTGTAGAAAGTTCCACTCGCCCCTCCAGGTCCACCCTCCAGGACTCTCCGCCCAGCTCCCAGAGGCTGACCTGCGGGGTTCACACAGGGCCCACTGTCCCCTGGCTCCCTGCTGGGTTTGGCCGATGGAGGCACCAGCAGGAGATGGGCAGGAACAGAGCAGTCCCCATCAGGTCATCTTAGATTGGCTCCATCCTCTACCAAGGCCTCCTGCTCTCCCACAGAGTGTTGGTGACCACGGTCCCCTCCTCCTCTCAGCCCAAGGTGACAACACCACCTGCTGTCCCCACATTCCCCAGGACCTGGCCTTGCCCACACCGTCACCAACAATCCTCTGTCAAACTCTCAAGTTGTCAACCTGAGTGCACCACTGGCCTCCTACTGCATCCTGCGGGCTCCCCAGGGCCATCCCAGCTGGCTCCTCTTTCCGTCCCCAGTCTCATCTTCATTCCCTCCCATTTAAAGCAACTGACACGGCTCCCACCCAGGTCAGTACGAGGCTCGGTCCCAGGACCAATGGGTGGACGCTTCACCCAGGCTTGTCTCACGATCATTCCCTACATCACTTCCATCACTGACCGTCCTCCCCCATCCCCAGGGATGCCCGGCAGCAGGGTCCTCAGCAGTCCACCCTGCTGTCCTATTCTTCTGCTTCCATCCTGTCTCCGATGGCCAGCTGCTGGGGGCCCCAAAGCCAGGGCTACACACACAGGTACATGACATCCCCAGGGAAACCCACCAGCCACCAAACTCAACATGGGACCAAAACTAACTCATCCTCTTTCCCCCAAACCTGCTTCCCCCCATGGGTTCTCGAGGTCATCCTCCACCCCAGCACCCAAGCCAGAACCTAGATGGCCCCTCTCAGCCCTTCCAGCTTCCTGCCCACTCCGAACTCTGCCCTGGTCCTGGGAGTCCCACGTCCTCAACAGCTCCAGAATATGTCCCCTTCTTTCACCCCCCTGGCACCACTGCTGAATTCAGACACTGTGATCTCGTCATGCCACGGCACCCCCTCCCTCACCATCCCCACATGGGCCACGTGTGGACTTAACAAATTCTGCTCCCTCCGCCAGCACTGCAATCCTCACCTCCTACCCTCTTCTCCCTGCCCTCACTCCACTGCCAGCCCTTCTTCAGAATACGAGGCCCCAGGGCCCCCAGACCTCCAACCCAAGCCCTCGCTGACCACCACCTTGCTCCCCCAGGCTGCTTTGGAAGCACCTTCTCTGAGCTCCCCCAAGACCCTGAGTCCACAGATGCTCGTCACGCTGAACACAAAGGGTCCCTGTCACTGTCTGCCCGGCCCACTGAACCGAGCAGCCACCAGCACATGACCGTCCCTTGACATCACACGGCCAGTGACCACCCCCGCCTTGCACCCACACCGCGGGGCTCAGTCCTTGCTGGGATCCATGAATGAGTGACCTACCGCGAGGGTTCAAAACCACCCCCATATTCCAGCCCATAACCTCACGTGCACACACGCAGGTGCACACCCACACGTGCACATCCACCTGCAGCCCAGGCATGCGCACATGAGCACACCCTTAACTCCAACGAGCTTCTGAAACCTTGCAAAGAAAAACAAAGCTCATCAGTACAAACATCCGAAATAAGTTCCTTTCACATCACCATGCCCTCACTCTGGGCTCACCAACCCCCTTCCCCTGTCCTACATGAGTCCTTCAGGAGGGGTGCTGCTCCGTTTCCTGACCCCACACCTGTAGAGGGGGGACTGCTTCTGGGTTTTTCCCCTCACAGGGTCCTCACAGGCCATGCCTTCCAACAGGACAGGCTGAGGTGGGAACGGGCGGGTGAGGAGCTAACTGTATAGGCAATCGCACATGGGCAGCAATGTTCGCACGCATTCATTCATAACTAACGCTGCGCTCACACCCTAAAGAACCCACTCTACGTTGCCCAAGAAGTATTAACTCTCAGAGCACCGCGGAGAGCCCAGTGCCGCCGGCCATATCACTCCAAGGCCCAGGACAGTCGCCAGAACAGCAGACTGATAAGGGATTGCATTCTGGGCTCCCACAACCCGGCCCCCAACGCTCACACAGCCGTTTAAGAAACGAACTAGCCCACGATAATTCTGTCCGACCTGCTGAATATGCGCTGCTCCCCTTTCGCTCAGGCCTTCCCACGTCCGCCCATCTCCCTGCTCTGAGGGAAGGCCAGGTGAGCTCCTGCTTGCAGCCTGCAGTCGTCCCCAGAGAGCCAGCCAGGAAAACCAGCACAGGAAGGGCAGCGCGACCTTGTCTTCCAGGTGACCCCCTCACGGCACACGCACTGCGGAGAACCACCCGGCACTCCTCGGAGGTGCCTGCGCTCCCACAGCTGCAGGCTGTTGCGTGAACTGTTGTGAGGGGACGATACCTACCCCACCTGCTCCCCCGCCCCTACCACGCCAGTCCGGACGCCCTCCAGGATGCTCCCCCTGAACCCGGGGCCCTGCCCTGCCCTGCCCTCTCACACGAGGTGGGCCTGACTTCTACTACCTATTCATTCACCTCTCTGTCCTCCTCTGCTGGTGTGGGACCTCCTCACCTCCTGCGGAGTGGGCTCCACGCAGCCTGGCAGCACCAGGCACAGCTGTGCCTCTGACTTTAAAGGCTGCTGGGCCAAGGCCACGGCGTGGCCACCTGATCCAGCACCTCTCACCCATCAGGACGGCCGTAGCGGGAGAGAGCACTCCTTTTCAAATGGGGATCACAATGCTCAGCAGAGACTTGTCTCGGGAAGAACCGTTACTTAGAGTAAGGCCCACTGTGTCACAGTCTCGGTCACATGCCACCAAGTTCCTCCACGCAGGACATGCGACAGCCCACGGAACCTCAGAGAGCAAATGCGACAGAGTCAGCCCCTTGCCTCCCAGCACCATGGAGCAGGCTTCCACCACTGTCGCCAAGCAGCACAGCCCCACGCTGGCCTCCAGGATGCTGAACAAGAAAGTCTTCCCTCAAACAAAAGTGTCCCCGGCACAAGTCCTGCTTTTGGGGAGCGGTTTCTAGCTGAGACATCTGAACAGTGGGGCTGGCCACTGGAGCGGAGCAGGGGGGACACTTACAAGGAGCTGGACACCGAGCGCAGGACCGCACACACCACTCAGCGCGAACCGCCCGGGACACAACCCACAGCACATGAAGAGGAGCCACGCAGCAGCGTGTAGGGACAGTCGGCAAACACGGCCAGCGCTCCCCACCCTGGGCGCAGGCAGGGCTGCACTTCCTGGCCCCGTGAAGTCGGATGGGGCCACGCGATCAGTTCTGACCAATGAACTGCATGGGCAGAAACGACAGATGCCACCCTGAGCCAAGGGAAACCATCAGAGCTCCCCTCCCCTCTTGCAAGGTGGACAGAGTGGGGAGAGAGGGGTTCCAGGAAGGGAGCGTTACTGTCCAGGGCAGACCCCACATTGCGAGCGTGCCGAAGACAGGGTAGGGCTGAGACCCCGGCCCAGGTCACCTCTGGGTTCCGTTCGCCTGACTAGTGCGGACATCAGGGGAGGGCTGACAAGGCAGCACGGAGAGAGGACGTGAGTGTTACATGCTGGGCACGGAGACGAGTGTGACACGTGGAGCCCAGCGCTGCCCTCCCCGCCCGACTGTGCATTCCCAAACATGACTCACTCCGAATGTTCCCATCCACACAGCTATCATCGAGTCAGCCGTGCCGCCAACACGAATACGGCAGAAGACCTCGAAACAAATCTTAACATAAATGCCCTGTCTTCTCTAAAAAGGATTTCACAAGAGCAAGAGCACCTTTTACAACTCTCTCTGCATAAAATGACCCCAGAAATAACAAGCTGGGAAAGGTTCAGAAGTCACTTTTATAAACCTGACACAGTGATTTCTGTAGGCTGCAAAATGGTTTTCAAAAACACCAGCTGTTGCACATAATGGCATAAAAAAAAATCTGTTTTCCTGGTTTCTTTTACTCTTCAAATGCAGTTTAAAACAAATGTTGAATACATACCAAAAGTGTTATTTTAACTTGCTATGGTTCAGTGCACAGAAGAAGTCTGTTTTGTTTTCCTCTAATTGTTTTAACAAGCTACAGAGTCAAGGTCAATTGTTGGAAATGTCACTAAGCTGCTCCTTAGAGAGCACGTATTAAAACAATTACGTGAGACTTTTCCGAAGTGTGATGTTGTGCTTGGCACGCTAAGAAACGCGGAGCGATGGGGCGGCCGCCGGCCGCAGGACGGCTGGGCAGAAGGTCACTCCTGCACGGCTCCGGCAGCGGCCAGAGCTGCTCCCTTCCCATGTGGTGTTCGGTGAGGTCCACTCAGTCACTCAGATCGATGGCGCAGAAGGCCGTTTCCTACAGCCTGTGACGACAGCAAGGTGGCAATCTCACTGGAAGGCCTGTGTCTGCTGCCATTGCTGGAGACCCCGCCGTATTCATTGCAGAGCAGAAAACAAGCATCAGAACCACACGGAGGGCACTTCCATTTCTCAGGAGGTAGAGCAGGAGCTGAGAGAGGCGCACACCCACGAAGGCAACCCACATCCATGAAGCAGGGGCGAGCCCGGCTACACAACACGAGGGGGTAGCGTGGGGCTGGCCGAGGGTGGGAGTGGGGAGACGTAGGATGGTGCCCCAACCCCGCCTCAAGTGAGTGTGGCTCCGGGCCCCTAGCTTCCTCAAGTCTAAAATTATGAAACTGGGTCTGAAAAGGCGGGTTTCTACGCCAATCCTAAGGGGCCCCATACTGTGGGGCTCAGTTATTATTCTTGAAATGGCAAACTTACAGAACTGGGAGAACACGGGCAGGTGCCGGGGGTGGGGGGGTGGCTGTGACGTGGGAGCAGCAGGGAGACCTCTGGTGATGAGCACTCCTGTCTCCGATGGCAGCAGTGGCTGCACAAACCCATGCACCACCTCCTGTGACGGCCTGATGTTGACGCTGTGTCAGACGTGACTACTGGGGGAGTAGGGTGAAGCGTACCCGACACCTCGCTCTATGATCTTTGCAAATTCCTGTGACTCCATCATTATTTTCAAAGTAAAAGTTTCATCTTTTAAAGGGTTTCTTAGACTTTGAACCAGACTGTTGTTATTTTCTCTGTGGACCCTGCAGTTTGAAATATTTTATCTACCAGATTGCATGTAAGAAGACAATCCCTTTGCCCATATTTATGAGTCGAATATATATCTGTCTTACCTCATTCAGGGCAGAGACTGTCTGGCCCTCTCTGCAACCCCTCATCACCGACTAAGATACCCCTGAGACTTGGGCTCGGTGGGCATCGGACCCCAGATGACTCGTTCAATTCAAACACCACACGGGGTCAGAGCCCACAATCACTACAACAGAAGCACTTTCCCAGAGAGGCGAGGTTGGTATAAGTATGTGCCACTTCCAGGTAATAACGGAACCAGCAGACGCTGCTCAGCACGGTTGGAGCTCTTTACCAGCCACCCACACGGCCAGCGCGGCGCAGCAGTTACCTGCGTCGCCCTCGTCCTCGCCCAGGTTCAGCACGATGATGCAGATGTGCTTCCTCAGCTGGCGCATGTTGGAGAACTTCCGCGCGCACTTGGCGCACTCCAGGCGGCTCGGAGCCGGGCTGCGGCCCTCCTCCGGGGCCAGCGGGCAGGCCTCGCTCGGACCCACGATGCTTTCTGCCAGCTCCTCCTCAGTGCTCGGCTTCTTCGTGGACCCCTTAGGCCTGCCCCTCTTCCTCTTCATGACGGAGAGCTCTGCCAAGGAAACCAGAGGGAGCAATGGAGTCACACTGGCGACAGCGCAGGAAGGCACGCAACTTCCACGCCTGGGAGCGGGTTTGCTGCCACGTTGTATTGAAAAGAGTGTGAGGCCGTTCCAGAAATTAACAACTGCAAACAATACCCTTAACGCTAACACATCTGCGTCCAGGGGCTAAAGGGCGGGGTGGGGCAAAAGCAGGTCTACAGTGGTTCGCGTGCAAAAGAGTACACAATTAGTAAGTGGTAACAGAAGAACTCTCTGTGTTGTGTGTAGGCACAACTGTAAACCTGCACCATCGGTTCTGCAATGCTGTGACTGAAGCAGTCCTCTGGCGGGGCCCGTGCACGTGCCGCCTCTGTGAAGTGGCCGTCAGCCCCGCCCCCCCCAACCCCGGGGCTCCCTGCCCCTCCAGGTGTCAGAACCGCCTGAGGGCTTCTCACAGAGAGGCCGAGTACATACCTATTCAAATTATTTCCAGGCAAATCATCACGGCCAAATTTTTCAGATAAAAAAGAAAACATAATTATAATCTAAAGCCACAAATTACAGGACTAAAGATAACAATATTTGCACGTTTTCTAGCGACCTAATGATTTAAATGTTATGGTCAGAGCTGCTTTAGAGCAAGTTTCAAGTCATTTCACCGCTTGTGTTTCTTCTTAATTAGCATTAGTTTTTCAGGCACCCGTCTCCAGAACACAGGTGGGAACAAAGAGGGGTGAATGGGGTCTGGGAGCCTGGTGCTCTGGTGTGAGGGTGAGTGGCAGGGTCCTAGGCGATGTGACTTGAGAGATGCTGAGCAAGGCGGAGCAGGGAGTCGGCACCTCCTGGCTGACATCCCACCTTAATCACCTGTCCAGCCAGGCACACATTTCAGCATCCTCTTCAAGTCAGAGCATTGGGGGTGGGGTCTCAGGTTCTAGTACCATCTTGGGGGAATGGCCACCTGCAGGATTCGGATGCCTTCAAGGTCCCTCCCTGCTCTCTCTGTGGCTACGATTCTGCACGGCAGGGCGGCCACACCGCCCACTGAGACCACTGTGAAGAACCTCTACGCGTGTCACTGTTGCTCCCAAGCCAGACAGGGAGGCCCCAGGACGGCCCTGGAGCGTAGTCTGCAGGGCAGGAGCAGCACGGTGGAGAGGGCTCTGGACACAGGACCCCGAGAACTCAGGGAGGCTGTGTCGCCCCAAACGCCAAGCCAGCTCTGGCCTCTGTACTTCCTTCTCTTTCTTTTTTAAAGATTTTACTTATTTATCTTTAGAGAGAGAGATGCAGGGAGGGAGAGAAAGAGAAACGTGGATGAGAGAAACATCAATCTGTTACCTCTCGTGTGCACCCCAATCGGGGACCAAACCCGCAACCCAGACATGTGCCCTGACCTCAGATCGAACTAGCAACCTCTCCCTTTGCAGGACGATGCCCAAACAACTGAGCCACACCAGCCAGGGCTGTACTTCCTTCTTATTCCTCTTCTTTATCCTATAAAAGCTTCCTGCCTTCTGCTCATTTTGTAGTTCTCTGAATGGAGACTGTCTACTTTGTGAAGCATTGAAGTTTGTTTATATCACCTAAATTACCTTCTTTAATCATTTTTAACATAGGAAAAGAAGCATTTGGCAAATAAGTCGTCTGCTTTGGCCCAAGTTTCCAGTAGGAAGAAAGGGGTGAGCAAAGCGTATCTCAAGCCTGTCCCAAACCCACAGTGCGGGGACAGCATCCCCGCAGTCAGAGAACAGTCCTTGCCCACCCAGGGACAAAAGCTAGCCAGGAACAGAAAGAATCAGCCCAAGATTTTTACTCAAAGTCAACGTGAGCATTACGAAAAAAATAGCCCAACGTTATCAAAAATCTAATAACATAAGCCCTTTATTTGCACATCAGTCAAAATTGAAAGGCACTTTCCCGACTATTACCTCATTTTATCTTCATAAAAACCTTAAAGATGGATGGAACCAATGCAGTTTTCACTCTAGGAAAAGAAACGAGGGTCCCAGAGGCTGAGGGACTTGGCTGGTTTTCCAAGTAGCTGCTGCACTCACAGAGCTCGGGTCTGGGTTTCCTCTCAGCCCAGACCCTTCTGCTCAGTCACGTGGCCCTCAGGTGGGTTCTAGACAGGTAAAGAAAGCTCGTGTGTGGGGTGCTGAGAATACTGGCCGAGGGGGAGGTGGACCTGGGTTCAAATCCTCCCAGAGACCTGCTTTCCAACATGAAAGAGAAACACAGACTGACTATCGTACCGAGTCACTGTTAATAAGAGAAATCCACCGAAATGCTGAGCCCAGGACTCAGGAGGGGCTACGGACACAGTCATCAGTATTCTGCCGTGGACTCTCTCTGAAGAAACTGGCCCCCGCCCAGCCAGTCCACTGGTAGGTCATGTGACTCCTCTATGTACCCCCATTCATGTTCATTAGGGCTCTTTTCCCCGATTTCTTCATTTAAAAACACCTCACACACCAAGAACGCCAACACAGACTTAGTGGCTTCATTACGCCTGAGCCCACGGACACACAGACAGGGCCAGCCTTCCAATCTCTCACTTTGCAGCTCAATCTCTCATCAAACCAACTGGAGAACTTAGAAAAATCCCAAACATTCACACCGATAGGCCCTGACGGTCGATCTCCATGATGTTTATTTCCAACCAGCCCAGGAAGTAACAGGGAGATGATGAATTATTGATGAGAAATAAGGGTGCACGCACCTTCCAGGCCGATGGGCCACACAGAAACCGCTCTGTGGGACAGACTGCAGCCGGGCCTGGGACGCGAGGCAGCAGGAGGCCGAAGGCACCCTGACCCTGCTGCCTGCCTGCATGTCACCAGCAATAACGGGGACACGCCACACCAATCAGGGATCATTACTTATGAAGCACGCACATCTCAGCCCTGCGCAGAGCACTCCCGCACACATCCTCATCACAGCCCCGGGGAAGCTTTAGTGTGACCCCCTTTCTGCCAAGGAGGGTGCTGAGGCTTCAGAAGGTGAGTTCTTGGCCCCAAAACAGAACTAATCAATGGCAGAGGTGTGACGGGAACCCAGTCCTGTTGGCCTCAGAGTCAGTGAACTTCACCTCTGTGTTGGCTCGGGTAAAATCCCAGCATGGAAATAACACCTTTTGACCTGTTAAGTGCTGCGGACAAATGACGACGGTGCCGCCCAGCCACCTGCCTCAGCGCAAGCTGACCCCTGACCTGAACACCAGGTGGGTACAAAGGCAAGGGGAGGGCTACTAAGCCCATTGTGCGCCTGGCAGGGACTAAGGCATTATGAGTATCTGTCTCAGAGCCTCTTCTAAAAGAGGGCCAGCGTCTTATGTCCAGTGAACAGATGACAAGAGCCCCCCGCCTGCACCACCAGCACTATCCATGGCTGCCGTGCAGGCTGAGCCCTGCACTAGGCCCATGGAGGACGGTGGGAGCTGACACTCCCTGAGCCAAGCTGAGCTCCCTGGCACTGGTGCATTAGCCCTGAGCACATTTCATGCTTGTCTACTCGGAGAGCAAGGCTGTTCCTAACTCATCGGCCCAGACATGGGGCTCCTTTCTGTGACCCGCACGAAGGACTACAGGCCAGCCTCAGCCCTGCCAGGACTGAAACCCAAGTCTAAGACTCCTTCCCCTGCCCTGCGCTGCCTGCCCCAGTAGAGGGAGTGGCTCAGCTTCCAGTGGCCACCGGAACAACAAGTACCATGTGCCTACATGCACGCAGGATGGCCTTACTTGGGCTAAGTGCCCAGAAGAGGCAGCACAGGTTTAAACTGAGATGTCCACCACCCCTGGGACACATCCTTTAACCTGGTGCCTGGACTAAGCACCCCCTTCCAGCCCAGACTTAATCCAGAGAAGCTCTGGAGTCGGTTTGTGCCCAGCTGCCGCCCAGCAAGCCAGGAAACAGACCCAACAGGAGGAGAGCCCGGGCCCACCCAGACCCAGCACCCAGCACCGCACCCAGCACTGCCCCCAGGCACACTGCAGGTGCCCAGCTACCAAATAAAGAAATGTAATAAGGAAACGGGAGGGGAGGGAAAGAAAGACAAAAAGGAGAAGAGAAGACCTTCTACGGAAAGTCTGAAAGCAGGAAGGAGATGGAGGAGCCAAACAAGACTCCCAGGAGCCCCACGGAAACTCCTCCTCGGGCAAGCCCAACTGCCCAGCCTCCCTCAGGATGCATGAGTGTGCACACACACATTCTCTTATACACACACACACACACATGCACAAGAGGGAGAATGAGCTTGGTCCGTTCGACAACTTGTTCTTGGACCACACACAGGTTTGATTAGAAAAAGGGAAGAAAAACAGAAGGGTCTTTTGCAGACCACTTCCTACATGACCAAGAAGATTAAAGGCTATAAAATAAACCAGAGGATTTAGGAACCTTCGTGTTATAAAGGGAGACCAAAATAATAAATCAATTACTACTCAGTTAAAAGTTTAATTAAACCATTTCAAGTATCTCTCAACCTAAAATGAATTGTGGAGGTTAAACCTGAATAGAAATCATTAAAGAGACAAACTAAGCCTTTACAAGCCTCAAATTTTATGGACTTGCACATAGAAAAATAGAAGAACTTGGAATTCTTAATAAAAGATTTTTGAAGAAATTTTCTCATATTTAGAGTTTGAGTTACTAAAGACTTAAGAAATACTTTTTTAAGTTATCACAGGCAACTAATCTTTGTATATACAAGTAAATAAGAGAAAATGTATTTAAGAATTTAAGTCAAAAGTAAATTAGCCCTGGTTGGTGTGGCTCAGTGACGGAGCACCAGCCTGTGAATCAAAAGGTCACTAGTTCGATTCCCAGTCAGGGCACAAGCCTGGATTGTGGGCCAGGTCCCCAGCTGGGGCATGCGAGAGGCAACCAATTGATGTATCTCTTGCTCATTGATGTCTCTCTCTCTCTTTCTCCCTCCCTTCCCCTCTCTCTAAAAATAATCAAATAAGTAAATAAATAAAATTTAAAAAATAAATTGGTTAATAAGGAAAATAATTTACAAAAGTAGCTCAGTGGTAAGAATTTGACCATACCCAGAGTTCCAAAGGAACACGAGGACATTTTGACAGTACCTGGCCCCAGATCCCATCCCCCTGCTTACTGACTAGGTAACCGGGAGAGCAGGCCCACCCCACCCCATGTGCTACGCTTTACTGCGCTTCACAGACGCTGCATGTCTTCCAGCGTGAAGGTGAGACTCTTCAACAGCCAAACGGTCCCGACTCGCTTTACTGCGGTAGTCACTTTACCGGGGCGGTCAGAGCCAAACCTGCAGTACCTCCCAGGTGTGCCTGTACCCTATCTGCCCTCCTCTGCCCTCTGAGCCCCACATTCCTCAATCACAAAGTCGGGGCACCCGAGTGGGATTAGAGGGCCTGAACAACAGTGTTAACCAACACCACCCAACACATACGGAGAGAACATGCCACCCAGCAGCAGCAGAATCCGAATTCTTCCCCAGTGGACACGGATCATCCTCCCAGAGAGACTGCATACATATTAAATCCAATCTCAATAAATTTAAAAGGACTGAGATCATATGTAGACTAAAATTTAAAATGACAGAAAGAAATCTGAAAACTCCAAAAAAGAACAAAAACTAAATGTCCTCTCCTAAATAACAAACGGTCAAAGCAGAAGTTGTAAGGGAAATTACAAAACCCGTTGACCGAGATGAACAAAACAAAAGCACGACACCCCAAAACTTACAGGATGCAGTGAAAGCAGTTCCTGGGGGACAACTTATAGCTGCAAATGCCTGGTAAATAGAGAAGAAAGATCTCCAATCAACAGCCTTCCCCTCCAACTTAACAAACTAGAAAAACAGAGGTGAACTAAACATAAAGCAAGCAGAAGGACAAAAATAATAAAGATTAGCATGGAAAAAGGAGGATATAGAATATCGAGAAAGTCAACAAAAATGACAAACCTTTAGCTCAGCTCAGCCAGAAGCGGCTAAGGTTCAATCACCACAATCAAGGATGAAGGAGGGGATATTACCATCGACCTGACAAAAATCAAAGAAATCCTAACACCATGAACTGCTGTAGGTCAACAAATCAGATACACTTGATGAAACAGAAAATGTCCTGGAAAGACACAAACTCCTAAGCTAATTCAAGAAGAAACAGAAAAACAGGAATATCCTTATGACAAGCAAACAGAGTGAATCAGAAATCAAAAAACTTCCCACCAAAAATAAAAAGCCTGACTAAATGGCCTCACTGGTAAATTCTATCAAACATATGAGAGGAATTAACACCAACACTCTCAGAAATCGTCCAAAAATCGAAGAGGAGGGAACACTTCCTAACTCATTCTATGAGGTCACTATTAACCGATTGCAAAACCAGACCAAGACATTAGAGAAAAAGACCATAGGTCAATGTCTCTGAATTAGATATTTTCACCAAAATTCTAGCAAACCAAATCCATCAGCACGTTAAAAGGATTATACAATATGACCAAGGAGGACTTACCCCGGGAACGCAAGGGTGATTCCACGAACGAAACGCCACCCATGTAACACACCTGATCAATAGAATGAAGGGAAAAACCACATGAGCCTCTCCACAGACACAGAAAAGATGTCCGACAAAGTCCAACACCTTTTTATGATAAAAACACTCAAAAAACTGAGACAGGAACTCCCTTAACCCGACAAAGTATATTTAAAGTAGGTACCGCAGGTAACACCCTCCCTAACAGTCCATGAAGGGCTGGACGCTTTCTCCCCGGGGTCAGGAGCCAAGCAAGAAGTCCGCTCGTATCGCGTGCATTCGACACCGAACCAGAGTCTCTTCCTAGCCAGGGCAGTGAGGCAGGGAGGTCAGATAGAAGGCGCCCGGGTTGGGACGGGAGAAGTAAGACTACCTCTAGCCGCGGGTGACAAGACCTTACAAAGGTAGATTCCTACAGAATCTACAAAACACTATTAGATTAACGAACAAGTTCGGCAAGGCGGCGGGACACATGAGCGATACACAAATAACAGTTATGTTTATTAACTAGCAGTGAACAGCCTAAAACTAAAACTAACAAATTCACTTCCTTATCAGCAGCATTAACACATATAAAATACTTAGAAATTAAAAAACCAAGGAGGTATAAGACCTATACACTGAAAAATACAAAACACCGCTAAATGAAATTAAAGACCTAAATGAATAAAAAGGCACGCCATGTTCGTGGATAGGAAGGCTTAGTGTTAACACAGCAATAGTCCCCAAACTGATCTACAGATTCGACACGGTCTCTACCAAGGTCGAAGTGCTTTCCTTGAAGACGCAGACTCACTGGTCCTAAAAATCATACAAACTCTGACACCCTGAAGAGTCCAAACAATCTTGAAAAAGATCCAAGTTAGAGGACACAGCTCCCCCATCTCAAAATGTACTACTGGTCTGAGGACAGACGCACAGACTAGTGGACGAGAACTGAGAATCCAGACTGAACCCATACTTCTGAGGTCAAGGATTTCTGACAAGGGGATATAGACCACCCAGTGAGGAACGTGGGGGGAGAGACGTGCTTCCTCATTTCACACTGTTTTAATCTTTTCAACGAGGTGCTATTACTTTTGCAATTCAAAAAAAGGAGGTACAAAGGAATAATAAAACGGCTCTGATGTGTTTACCTGCACTGAGCCTGACCCAGGAGAGGCACCCAAGTGTCCTGGGGAGTGATGGGAGCTTTACACCTGTGGGTCCACCTGCAACAGCAAGGAGGGCAAGTTCTGGGGTCTCGAGACCCTGTTGAGAGCTGTTAGTGGGGCCCCCAGTGCCAGACAAAGAGGAGGAACGGGCCCACCCATGAAATCACACCACCAAAGCACTGCACAGACAGTAAGAAGGGTTAGCTCCTTGGCAGGGCTCCCAGGTCTCAAAAGTCTGGGGAGCTCTCGTTGGGATGAGGGGGAGCCACGAACCTTTTCGAGTGACTGGTGATGGGTGGCATGGAATGTTTCCTCTGGAAGGCAGAGGGGCAGCAAACCCACAGGTACAAAAACAAACAACACAAGGTGGTTGATTCAATTGTCCCACAGGGATGGGGATGTGCCCTATGTCAGGCTCTGTGCCAGGACCCGGGACCAAAGAGTGGAAACGACCCACATGCCTTCCTCCGGCATTCCTGACAAGCAAGAGAAAGGGACAGAGGCAATGAAAGCACTCCCAGGAAGGGCAGAACCGAGGCACGCTTGTGGGGTTGCTGGAGCCCAGAGAAGGGCCTCCTACCCCAAGCAGGCCAAGGTCAAGTTCCTAGAGGCCACCTCAAATGGAACAAGTCTTGAGAATGTGCAGGGTGATCCAGGCTGAGACCCCTCCGAGGGGCTTTCCGGGAAGAGCGGTGGCCCGTGGCTGCAGACTGATAGCAAGAGAGACAGGATGCGCATGGGGCAGGGGGTGGGGGGGTGGGGGGGGTGCTGACTGCAGGAGAGGCACAGAGGAGGGGTCCCCAGGAAGGACGGCGGAGTTCAGAGTGAAGCCCTGTGCTGTCTTGCACTAGCATCAGTACAGAGGGACGGGGTGGAAGTCAGGTGTGTACACCTTATAAAACACCAACGCACGCAACTCCACGGGTCCTTCTATCTGCTTGCAGCCCTGCATTTACTGTTTGTGAGGGAAGTGAAAAATGCCAATTGCTTTATCTCTTGTTCACCTTTCATTTTAGTAGGAAGATCTTAATAAGCCAAGCTGAGTAAAAAGAGAATTAAAAGCTTTGTAACAGGCTTTCTCAGAGTTCTTTTCATGTTAATCCTTCAGACTTCCGTCTGCCAATGAATTTTACAAAAGAGATTACCCATTGTCCTGAGCTGACAGGTTCAACTCCGGAGGCAGGGACACAAACCCTTGAAGTTCTTGACTGAAACTCCGATGCCATCTACCTGCTCAGCTATACCCTTTGGAGAGCCAAGACACCTGAACGGCTCCGCAGGGAGTGGCCGCGGGGTCACCGAGGCTCCACCTGCAAGGTCAGGAAGGCTACGCCTAACTTACCCCCAGACTGGGTGGCAGAGAGCGGGCTGGCTGAGCTTCGAGGCCCCTGGCACTAGGAGACTCTTTTTTCCCCCAGCTTTATTAAGAAATCATTGCCAAATAAAGATTGTGCATATTTAGGTTGTACATGCGATTTTCAAGATGCACAAGATGACTTAGTATACGCATATATTGTGAAATGCTTGCTGCAATCAAGTTCATGAGCAGGTCTATCACCTCACGTCGTAACCACCTTTGGGTGTGTGGTGCGAACACTGAAGGCCGACGCTGTCAGCAAATTTCCAGTAGACGGACAGACACAGCACTACTACCTGCAATCAGCACGCTGTACATTCGATCCCCAGGTCTCACCTGCACGTCTGTGCACTCTCGTCAACACCTCCCCTCCCCCCAAGCCCTGGCAACCCATGTTCTTTCCTCTGGCTCTATGGAGTTTGCTATCTTAGATTCCATGCGTGAATGAGACCACACAGGACTTGTCTTTCTGTGTCTGGCTTATTTCACTTAGCAGAACGCCCTCCAGATTCATCCACGCTGCCAGTGGCAGGACCGCCCTATTTTTTATGGCTGAGTAACGTTCACGTGTGTGTGTGTGTGTGTGTGTGTGTGAGAGAGAGAGAGAGAGAGATAGAGAGAGAGAGACATCTGCCAGGTCCGTTCACCTGTCCGTTGATGCTTCGGTCTTGCCCACAGCTCATCTATCGTGAAGGGCACTGCAGTGAACACGGGAAGGCTGGCATCCCTCTGAGAGACCCACTTAACTTCCTTTGGACGCGTGCCCAGAAGAGGGACTGCCGAGTCCTGTGACAGCTCCATCTTTAATTTCCTGAGGGAGCTCCATGTTGTTTTTCCACGGTGGCCACACCAAGTCACACTCCCCCACCAGGCGACAAGGGTTCCCTTCCCTCCACGTCCCCTCCAGCGCACGGGCTCTCGTCTCTTTCGTGACCGCCGTTCTGACAGGCGTGCAGTGACCCTCTCGCGGCAGCGCCGACGCTCATTCCCCTCACGACTAGTAGTGATGCTGAGATGATGTGCACGTACCTGTCGGCCACTTGAACATCATCTTTGGACAAAGTCGACTCAGGTGTTTGCCTGTTTTGTATCGGGTTATTTGGTAGATTCCTGGGGCCTGACACGGACCTTCGTGCCCCCTCCCCATCCCCAGCACAAACAGAATCAAATGTGAACTGCCGGTAGGACATGAGCACGAGAAACTGCCCGCCTCGCCCCTGCCTTCCCCGTGCCAAGAGGGCAGATCTGTTCACAGGCCCAGGATGGGCTGGGGGAGGCCCGGACACCCTACCCACGGCAGTCGACGGGGCAGGCTTCTTGTTTACTGTGAGTGCCACGGGTGTGGGTTCTCTCCACTTTCATCTCGCACAGCTCAGAGTGACCGGAACAACTTCTCACGTCTCAACAACATAACACTCCGTCAGGTGTACTCTTCCGAGCACCCCGGGAACGGCCAGAGACTCATTAACCAACACGTTTGCTGTCTGGAGTCTCCTCGCTGAGTCAGGCAGAGGATCAATGAGCCGGCCCGTTTACTAGAAATGCATCTGAGAATCCCCAGGCACGAGCAATTGGATTACTGGTGTGGCTAATGAACCCTACAAGGGGACGGACGGTCGCCGCCCCAGACAGGGCTTCTGCACAGGGGACTGGCCATTGTCTGTCACCTGGCAACGAGAGGTTTGTGGGGGCCTTTGCTAACTCCTGTCTGCAGCTGCTCCTCCTGTGCCGAATACGCCCTTCGTCTGTGGGGACCTCATTACACTGCCGGACGCTTCCTCCGACCCATCCGCCTGCTGCATCTGATGCCACTCGGGAGATGACTGGACACTGCACCCCAGGTGCACCTCCCTTCGCACGCTGTGACCATGCAGGATCCTGTGCAAAGCAAAGCTTTCTGCAATTAGAATCCTTGGTCCAAGTATACACAATCAGTTCAGAAATGCTGTCTTTAAGAGTACACATATTTATTTATCACGTATGTTATAAGAACAGCTTCCTAGAGCTGTATTCTTCGACTTAATCCTCACAGCCTGCCTTGCCACAGGAATACCTGCCTGAGGCTTAGACAGGTAACATCGTTTGCTTCAGGGAATGCAGCCAGTAGGTGCTGGAGTTGGGTTAAACCCCCACTCACCTGACAACAAGTTCACGCCTTTAGCCTGTTGGATGACGCCACCTTCCCTCATTCATTCAATCACTCAGTCACTCACTCCTTCCTCCATCTACCAACCAGGCACAGGGAATTCAAACACAACCTCACTTGAGCAGATCGACACCTAGACTGTTATCGGACTTCTGGGCTGGCTATTTGGATTTTCCACGTATCTATGCCCCAGACAAAAGCCAAAGACACCAGACAGAAACCTGGAGTCAGTGTATTTGACAGCACATCAGCATCGTCATCACAGACATACACACCTGTGGGGACGGCTCCCGCCCGGCACCCCCACCCCCTTACCATCTCCTGTTCTGCTCGGGTTGGTGGGTTCAGGCGTGCTCAGAGGCCGGAGGGGAATGATGATCTCGTCAACATTAACCCCTTCTTCTGTGTGCTTCTCGGACACGTGGGAGAGGAGTTCCGACTGACTCGGTGAGAACAGGTTACAGCATTTACACATGAAGATGGCCGGGTTTTCTGTAAGAAAAAAGGTATTATTATGTTACTGCATCTTCCTAGAAACAATAATTATCTCCAACCGCCTAAGCAAAACACTGAAGGTCACCAGTCTGGGCCACCGCTGGCCTCCAGCTGACCGTGTCTCTCGTGGACTCCTGCCCAGCCAGGAAGCTCACTCCCACCTTCCGGCCGCCCCTGTTGCCAGAAAAGTCTTTCTTCAGTTTTTCAGAACCTCAGTCCTCTGGATCAAGTCTAATATGGACTTCCCTGTGACCCAGACCTACTCCACAGCCTAGATTTCAGAAGCAGCACAGCAAAGGAGAAAACGAGTATGGGACTTGAAAATTATATCCAACCTTCAAATGAGTAACCACACCGATGGCAATCAGGTATTCTAGCTGCACCCTCCTAAGTCAGGCGCAAGAAGAAACGACCAAAATAACACTTCTCAAGAGCTGAGACCTTTTCACTGGCTGGCACAGAAACTGAGAAGCAGCACAGGAACCTGTCACTTTTCTAAGCCACTGCTTTCCTGTTTAAAGCATCACCACCATTCACAAATACTTCCTGATAGTCCATCATGTTCATCCATCGTACTAGGCAGGAAGACATGGTGGAAAAACACGGATTTTTGAGTCTGATAAAATAACTGCGGGCACATAGAAGAATATTAAACTTTGGACCCCGGCTGGCTAGCTCAGTTGGCTGGAGCATTGTCCCGATACACCAAGGCTGTGTGTGGGCTCAGTCCCCAGTCAGGGCACACGCAAGCAGCAACCTATGAATGCATCAGTAAGTGGAACAACAAATTGATGTTTCTCTCTCTCTCTCCAAAAAATCAATAAGCTAAAAAATACATATTAAATTTAGGATCCAATAACAATTAAAAGCTAGATTTGTTTTTTTTTTTAAACATTTACACTGAAAGGAAGGACAGGACAATGGCCTTGCAGCCAGACACCCAGGTCTGATGTCCAGCCCTGGTCCCTGAATGCCGTAGTGGTGGTGACCCTGGAGGAGCGGCAGTCACCTGTCGGGTGCAGAATTTCACAGGAACTTCAGGCAGCGGGCCCACTCTGCAGCCGGAACACAGTAGGCACTCGGAAAACTGCAGCCTGAGCCAACCCCCCCCCACCCCCCCCCACCCCCCGTACCACTTTGTGTCCCCGCCCACCCAGCAGCACAGCTGGAACCCTCATGGGTCCCGCAGGCACTCACCATCCCCAGCCTCTGAAGGCCACCTGGCAGTCCTACCAAGTCTCGAGGCCACGGACTCTCCATGCTGGCGAACGAACATACCATCCCTCCTGCACTCCGCAACCCCAGCCTCACTTCCAGCTGCTCACCTTGCTTCCTGTGTCACTGAAGCAGCCAGGAGAGGCCTCCCCGAGCCTCACCCACCACACCTGCAGCCCCACACCTCCGCCCGTCCACCAGCCTCGCTCCTGTTGGCGTGAGGCAGTTGTGGCCAGCTATGTGCGAGCAGGGCGGGAGGCCAGGGGACAGGCCCACCTGGGTTGGCAGTGTTTCCATCGCTGCCTTTGTTTGCAATTGGTGGCTCGTGGAGAGAAGCAGACGGACACTGCTGAGTCGCTGGCAGAGCTTTCAGACTCTGCAGACGGCGCACCCTCCACGCCTGCACCTGGAAGGACTCCTCTCAGCTCTGGCCCCAGAAGGCCAAAGGGCAAAGGGCATGGTGAAGGCTCTCGGGCACCCGCCAGCGGCACTGAGGCAGGGACGTCTGCTTCTCCCTCTAGATGGTCAAGTCTTCCCTCTCTGTGCTCCCTACTGCTACTAGTTCTCCCATCTTCAAACAAAACCTCTTGCTCCCCACTCCCCGCTCTCCCCCACCTCGTTTTTCTCCCCCATAGGGCAGAGACCAGAAAGAAAGGCAGTCGGCCAACACGAGCCGGCCACGGTGTGGACAGGACCCACCAGTCACAGGAACGAGTCCCCTCCAGACTAAAAGAAAGGGCTTCTCTGCGAGCAGGCTGGCGAAGTACCGCCCGAGAGACTGCTTTCCTCCCCAGCAGCACGTGAAATAGAAATTTAACAGAGCAGAACACTGCCTCATCAACGAAAACCTCCCGTGAATACTGTCAATCGATATTTTATTTTTTCCAAGATATGCTTTATTCCTAAAGAACCCAAAAGGCTTCCCCACTAAGAAGAGATTGCAGTCATAGCTCGCTCTTCGTGTGGGGCCATGCTGTCTTCAACGTACTTCTGCTGGTCCTGCAGAGAGCCCATCGTTTAGGAAAAAGGGGTCTGTAACCCCCACTCCAAGGGTGGGGAAACCGAGGCTGAGAGAGGACAAGAAGCCCACCCACGTCACAGCTGGCGGAGGCAGAGACCAGACTTGCTGCTACCTGCTTCTGACAGGAGCTGTTTGGCTGCAGACCGCGAGCCGAGTTCCTCCGAGTGAAAGCTGAAGTGCTTACCACTGCCGCAACAATATCTGAAATGACAATCATCGCTGAGAAGCACATAATCCCCAGATCACTTGTCAGTGTCTCCCTTATTCATTTCAGCAGCTGGTGTGCAGCGGCCATGGGGTGGGCCCACAGCAGGCACCAGGACACAGAGATGACGCAGGCATGAGGCCCTGCCACAGAGGGGGCCACAGCTTCATGGGAGAGACAGACAAGCAGACACATCACAGAACAACTGCATCTTGGCATTTTTACTTACACTACCTCCCAATGGGCCTGTAAGTAATCGTGATTCCTGTCTGCTTTCAGGAGAAAAGGACTGCTGTGACATCTCACGGAGAGAGCTCCTGGGGACCACAGAGCTGTCGTGAGGGGTCTCAGTCCCCAGGCAAGCACTGTCAGGGGGCTGCCAGAGTGCTGGGGGCTGCGGTACAAGCAGGAGGACTCAGCAGCCCCGGGGGGCGCCAGGCCTTGGCCACCTGCTATCAACCAGCCTGTGTTTCCCGAGTATCTGCCGTGTGTCCAGCCCTGTGAGGTGAGGGGGCTGGACCTGCAGCTCCCCGGGTGCAAGTGGGGACAGCACACAGGACCTAGGATGACTGTCAACCCCGGGCTCAGCCGTGCGATGCAGACCGTGGGACTGGCCAGCCTCTGAACTGAAGTCACGGAACAACCAGGGGCCTAGTCAGCAGGGTGGCATTGGCTGCAGGAGGGCACCACAGGTCACCGAGGAGACAGGCAAGTGCTCCCGGAGCCTCAGCAGCGCTGGGCCTGCAACACAGTCTCCTCCAGGTCACTCGTCCTCAGAAGACAGCTCAAAGGCTTCTGGAAAGCCTGGTACACAGCCCCAGCCCTGTGCCCGAGACCCCTGGCTCGTGCAGTAGGGGCATGCAGGAAGGGCCACGGGGCCTGGCTGCCACCGGCAGAGGGGCTAGGAGCCCCCGGGATGCTCACCAGTGGCCTTACTTCTCAAGACCCTGCCACACAATCACTCAAATGCAGACAGGGCCTCTGCACGGAGACACTCCACACGGAGGTGTTTTGGGTGGCGAGCTCCAAACCACCTCTGTGCTCGCTCGGGCAAGCCGTGACACATCCCCACCAGGAAATTCGGTACAGCCGCTCAAAATGGGATTTTCAAAGAATCTCGGATGACGTGGGGAAAGGCTCCTAATGAACGTTAAGTGTGAAAGAGTGGGACAACCACCCCGGGGGAATGTGCCTGTGCCGCTGGTGGAGGGGCGCTACTTACGAGTGGGTGGATGGAAGAGCAGCCAGCCAGGGTGGGAGAAATGCCCCCAAATCCTGACTGTCGGACTCTTTATCACCTACATGTTTTCACAAGGAGCCTGTGTAAGTCATAAAAACGGAAAGACCGTCTAAAAAGCAAGATAACAGACAAGCACAGAGGTTGGGACGTAGTTCTAAAGGAGGAGCTTGGAGCTGCTCAGGCAAGGACGGCGTCGTGTTCAAGGCCACATCCCCCAGGCTGGCACATGACGGTCCAACTACTGTGTGAGCCAACAGCCACACTGCAGATGACAAACAACATGAGTGAGGGAAGGCAGGAATCCTTGAATGACATGCTTGGAAGGCTTCCAGGAGGAGGTGCTTGGCTGTTCAAGTGAAAAGAGGCCAGGAACAGGACACGCAATCCCATGAAGGATACTGGTACTCAGGAGTGCACCAGACGTGGACTCAAAGCCACCCTCCACGCATTAGCCTAGGCGGTCCCTGCCTCCTGGCCAGCCCAGGCTTATGAGCCCTCTATAGGTGGAGGGCTGGCACTCAGAGAGGCAGACCTCTCTCAGCCACACAGCCAGCTGGCCAAGCGCAGGGTCAAGGTGGAGCCCGGCTTTACCCGACCCAGCCCAGGGCCCCCGCAGAGCCCCATGACCCTCCCAGGGCCAGCACCGGTGAGGAGTGAGGCTGTTTTGCTGCCAACGATGCAATCTTTATTTAAGAGCAAAAGCCGGGCAGAGGGCACGGTGTCCGCTCTTGCCCAGGATCTGTGACTGCCCCCCAGGGCCGGTGATGTCACAGAGCCACTCGGAGACAGCAGACAGCCCGCACACGCGGAGCCAGTGTCAGATCAGGCTGCCTTCCCCGAGCACCAGGCACCGTTCATCTGCCAGATAACAGCAAAGGAGCTGTCTTCACTGTTCCAGCAGGCTCACGTGCAAAAATGTGTCTTACACCCTGCAACACCGTTATTATGTTGTCAGCTAATCATGATGAAGACGCTGTAATTTGGACGCATTTTTAGGCCCGATTACTATGCACTTGTCCTAACAAAAGGATTCAAAAGAAAATGACGTGTTCGGCACAAGGGAAACCACAGAAGTTTGGGGTCTGAGAGCTCAATGTCTCTGAATTATGTGCTGGTTTTTAATCTGCTACTCAGTACTATTAAAAAGGAAAGCCTTAAAATAAACAAGTCCTGGTTTCCAAACGCTGGCTTGCAATCAGCTAGGTCCTGTCTGTGACCTCTGACATGCCCCTACTGACCGTCACCCTGCCTGGGGACCCAGGAACAAATGAGGGCCTCTCACCCCACTCCTCCTGGGAGAAGGCCATGCACGGGGATGGGCTGGGAGGTCCCAGGAGGTTGATGGGGCCCCTTCAAGCTCTGGGCAGGGTTGCTGGTCTCCGACAGGTCCCCCCCTTCCTTTGGGCACCAGAGGCACACATGACAGCTGGTGCTGGTCTGCTCCTGAGTGCTGCCTCCCCAAACCTCAGGATGGAGGAGAGACGCGAGCTCTGAGAGACTGCCTTGCACCCCATGCCTTTGCGGGGTGCCATCCACGTCACTGCGTGTACCACCTGTAGCTGGAGCCCCACCCGGCCCAGGGCCGTTTCCCCCAACAACGGTGCTGCCGGGGACACAGTGGGCACGCAGTAAGTGCCAGAGCAACCAAGGGTCACAGCCGTGCCAGACATCTATCAATAACCACAGGAAGATAAAGCTACATCACCAGACGGTCAAATTACTTCACTTAAAAGCTACAGCTTTAAAAAAAAAAAACTCCCTCCCTTCTTGCCCTTGATTAGTATAAATCATCCTCTCTGCTCCGTGACTATTTTTTACCGGGATTGATTAACCGTAAGGAGAGCTCCACGGCCAAAGCTCGGCTCCTATTAAATTATCCGGCTGATGAGAAGTGGGGTGGCAAATGCTTTCGGACTTGTAGTTTTGTTTTTGTGTTTTCCACTTGCCCAGAAGTTACTAAATTCAGGAGGGCGGGCAGCTTCCCAACAGGAACGGGAGCATTTTAACAGCGCAGAGCCCGATGGCCATCAGGGCCCTCGTAACAAACGCAGTCTCACGGGGCAGAGCTCAGCACGATTTAAAAGGCCTGCTTCCTTTACCTTCAGGAAAGAGGCTTGGGTTGGGACAAAAAGCTGTCCTTCCACTTACAACTAGTTTCTTTTACGGACCACATGCAACGTCATCGCCATCATCACCATCACCACACTCACCGAGAACTTGCAGTAAGCAAGTAACGGGGTTCAGAGGGGAAGATGAACACCCTCCATGTGCGACACGCCGCGCAAGGCCCAGGCGAGGCCTCCTTAACCTTCACAACAGCCCCGTGGAATGGGTTTCACTATTGCCTTGCCGCCCATCTGACACAGCCACCTCGGGAGGCGCTGAATTGCAAACCACTTGCTCTGACACGCACGCCACTGAATAAGGAAACACCACCACGTAAACTAAGGGGCCCCAGCCTCTTATCACACCGATCGAAAGATGCCTCTTGATTTTAGAGATGTGAAAATGTGAGTCATGACATTCGGTGACATTTCCAGATTCCACGTCAGGTGCAGCACGGTGGAAGTGCGGGGAGGCTGGACATGAACTTGGGAAAGCCCAACCCCCGACTCCGGCTCTTTCCCTTTCAGGCCACATTTCCGTACTCAGTACCCTCCACACACGGTCGGGCTGGGAGCCCCCCTTCCGGGGCAGGGGGTGACGCCATAGCAGTCCGTCACACCCTGATGTCCAGAGCGGGGAGGAGGCAAACGTGTTCTGAGTGCCAGGTGCTTCCACACCCCTGGTCACACTTACTCCCACCAGCAGGGCCGCTGCCAGCCCAAGGGGCACCCCCCGGGAGACACAGAAAAATGCACCCCTTCCTTAAGATCCCAGCTCCCCATCAGAAAGTGGTCACGATATTATGATTTTATTGGAATAAGACACTTTACTGCCAGTTCCTGACAACTGTCCTAACGAATGCAAATCCATCGTATGAAGTGGGTCCCCATCAACGCGGCGCCCTCCCACAGTGTGCCACCTGCACAGCTGTGCCCGGCCCTGCTAACAAGCCAGCTATGAAGACGGCACCCCACGTGGTTACAGGTGAGGAAGCTGTAAGTTGCCTAACAAGAGCACATTCAAGCCTGGGTGGTTCCAGAGCTACTCAGTCCGCTCACAAGCAGCTTAAACACGAGGCAGGAAAGCAGAGTGCACTGGCGTGCATGGTGTGCAGGGCTCTATACCAGGACATTCCAACCACGTGCCTGCCACAGGGAGCGCGTGGAGAACACAAATTCCCTGTGGCTGCGGCACTGGGGAGGCTTCCTGGGCGAGACAGCTGGAGGCAGAGCAGTAAGAGAAGGGGACCCCTGCAGGCCGGGCACGCACGCAGGCTGGCCAGTGCCCCTCGCAGAGCCTTTCAGGTAGAGATGGGGAGCGCAAACTCAAGGCGAGCTGGGTGCCTCTGGAGCACGCAGCAGCCAAGGAGAGTCACAGCAGCTCCCGGTCCTCGGAGACCCAACGTGGGATGGCAAGGGGCACCGGCCTCCCCAGCAGGAGGCCCGTCAGAGAGAGGCCAGGGCAAGGCACCCAGAAAGCCTTCCCTGTGGGGAAGGGCAGCGACCTCCCAGGTGCAGTCACCGGGGCGGGAAGGCTGAATCTGGGTCCTGAGTCTCCTGATTTTTAAATGCCGTCAATTAAAGAGGTTTCCTCACGACTGATGAGTTTTTGGTGTTTCTCCTTGAGGCTGATTAGACACTTGGCTGGGCCGGGGAGGACTGGAAGGGGACGCTACGACTTGCGCTCCACCTGTCGTCCCCTCATGCTGGCATGTCAGGTAAAGAGAAGTGCAGATATTCAGGGTAAAAAAGGAAAGGAGAGGAATGGAGGGAGGGGAGAAAGAGAGAGAGAAAGAGAGGGAGGGAGGGAGGGAGACAGATGTAGAACCCACGGGGAAGAGGTGTTCCTGACACAGGAGACACTCGATGCGATGAGCTACTGGGTGGGTGTGCGCTGTCCAGCTCTGGGTCAGGCGAGCATGGCGCCCAGGTACCAGAGGGCCCGTGGTCGGGCAGGCCAGGCAGGGGAAGGCAAGCTCCCAGAGCTGCGTGTTCTGGGGAAACTCCCACGTGTGGCCACGGGGAGGAAAAGCTTCAGGAGCTCACGGCTCAGAGTGGCGCACCCACCTTCCCCACCCACCCTGGCTGCAGGATAATATTAAGCTCCCTCCTGTGTTCACACAGAGTGTCATCTGTGCCTGCACTGGATCCTCCCTGCTGTCCTGTGGAGTGGCCTGGGAGGGGACTGTACCGTCACCATCCCCACCTCCACCACCACCATCACCCCACGTTATGGAGCAGGAAGCTGGGGCACAGACAGTGAGTGAGTTGCCAAGGAGCCCCAGCCAGACACATTAAAAAGCCCACACTGGACCCAGCTGACCTTCCAAGCTGACCACCACCTCTGCCCACCCCACCACCCTTCCCCCCAGCGCCCAGCACCCTGCCAGGAGATAATGTGCTCTTTCCTGTAACGGGACAGGGGTCACTGTGAGGAAGACAAGCCGTGGTCCCCAGCCCACAGCTGGCATCACGGTCACAGGGACATTTCACACAACTAATCACAGCTAAGAAGAGCAGCTACACCAGAAGGGGGACTTTGCTCCCGGAGTCTGTTAACAATTCACTGCAGCAATTCATTTCAGGGCAGCAGTGAGCTGGAAGATGGGGGGACCGGCGGTGGGTGCTAGCACTCACCCAGACCACACACTTAGGGACCACACCCACTGCACAGGTCGGCACCGGGTCCGGAGCCAGGGGAAGGGGACCACCATGCCCAGGGCGGACAGCTACTTCAGCAGAAAACAAAGACAAGGGCTGTCACCCATACAGAAAGCACAGGGCCTCTGGCATTCCTGGGCAGCACATACACGTGCTAGCGGCTCCCCCTGGTGGCCGTCCAGGGCACTACACCCTCCGCGCACTGAGGAGCCGCTACCAGGGCTGAGCAGGGTGCAGGAAAGAGGGCTCCCATCCCTGACCCCTACCTCTGCCCGAAGCCATCCTTGGCTGCCACCCGTTTGGCCTTCACATCAGCCCTGTAAGGGGGCTGCTTTCCCCATGTTAAGATGAGTCAGCTGGGCCCGGGGAGAGGGCCGCAGTCACACGGCAGGGGAACCCGCAGCAGGGGCGAACCCAGGCTGCTCGAGGCCCTAGGCAGGGGTCACCTCGTGAAGTGCTGCTGAGGCTGGATCTGTCCCTGCAGCCCAGGCCTGGCCATGCCACAGACGATGGAGGCAGTCAGGCCCTGCTTGCTTGGCCAGGTCTCAATGCACACGCTAGTGAGTCTCACCTCTTAGGGGGAGCTTTCCCACACGCACACCCCTCTGTGCGACAGAGACGGTGCCGAGCGAGGAAGCGTGGCTCAGCGGCCTGCGCTTCCAGCCACAGTCAGGGGAAAGGGGCACGACTTCTCGGACCTGTTTGAGCTGCGACGGGTTACCCTTGGGTGGGAGCTGGAGCCGGGGGCTTTGGGGAGGTGGAGCTCTGGCTGGTCACATGGGGAATTCATGCATGTTTGTGAACATGCATGGAGCCACACCTCTATTTCATACACATTTGTACATACAAGGTACGTGTCAAATTTTACAACTTTAAATGGTGAATTTGGAGGAAGACACTGGCAGAAGAGTAGGTTCGGACTCACAAGTGAATCTCTTACTTAGGATGGCACAGTGGGGTGAGAGAGAAGAGCGGCCCTGCAGCCCAGACTGGGACCTGCCTTCGCCCCTGTAGCCTGCGACCCCTGCTCGTGTACTTGGCGTTTGAGCTTACACTTGCTCATCTGCACAGGGCCATCGAGGGTGGCAGGGCATGGTGTCTGTGATGTGCCCAGCTCATCAGTGACCCCCACACCCCAGGAACTGTCCTTCCAGAGGCAGTGTACCTGGGTCAGGGCCTGGGTCCCCCACCCCTGGCAGCTCACTTCCAATATGGCGTGTACTGAGACTCTGAACCTCCTTAGGCCTCAGTGTTCCCCTCTGAGAGATGAGGGGTCCTAATTAGAAGAGGCCTTCAAGTGTTTTACACTTCAAGTATCTGGTCTTCAAGTCTCACCCAGAGGCCAACATGTACGCAGATGGACAGACCACCTGGACCAACACTAGGATGTGAGGACAGCCCCACCCAGCACCCATGTCCCCATCAGCCTGGAGGGGCTCCTTCCGCACCCGCCCTCCTGCTTCCCACCCCCACCAGCAAATAATCTCCGTGGTGCTCTCCCAGCTCCGAGGTTCAGGGGCAGCAGTTCCCACACATGCTCACCCTAATTTGTGGCATTATTATCATGCATCTCATGAAACGCTGATGCATGTGCCGACTTCTATAGCTCACAAAGTTAACATTTTTATTAAATGCAAAGGAGAAATCCCATGAGTGTTCCTTTGCTGAAACTGGATTAACAAAACAACATGAGAAATGCTGGGTGTCAGCTATAATTAAGGCTGGGCCAATAGCGGCATTTTAATTTTATGCATCCACATTTCTTCCATGTTAAAACTTGGCATGTTTTTAAGTCATCGTTAAGCGCTCTCAAAGCAAGAGCCCTGGCAATGGAGCAGGCTCGCCTTTAACACTGTCATTGCCGGAGGTCGGGCCTTTCCCTGGGGAAGCAGGAACAGCGCCCGCTCTCCATGTGCCAGCAGACCCCAGACAGAAATACAGGGACCTCTTAGGATGTGGGGAGCCCCCCACCAATCACAGGGAGCCCTCTGATGCCACAGCTGCCCTGTACAATTACCAAGCTGGCCCCAGAACTCGCTGTGCCTCTCACGTGCCCAGGTCTCCGGGGTCACCATGATAAAACAAATGTGCAGCCCTGGCTGGGTGGCTCAGTTGGTTGGAGCATCGACCCCCACACCAAAAAAGGCTGTGGGTCAGACCCCAGGCCAGGGAGCATACCTAGGTGGTGGGTTGGACCCCTGGTCGGGGCACATTCTGGAGGCAACTGATGGATGTTTCTCTCCCATATTGACGTTCCTTTTCCTCTCCCTTCCCTTCTCTCTAAAATCAATAAAGGTATCCTTGGGTAAGGGTTATAAAAGAATGTGCCAAGTCCCCTCCCATTTTACAGCGGATTTGAGGGGACAGCAATGCCCGCAGCCACTCTGCCACCAGGCCCTGAGCTTCCAGTTTTGTTATTTTGGTCTATTTTGGTTCCTTTATGCGGCTGATGCATGCTTCTTACTTCTGAAGGGGAAGAATTAGGAAACTCAGAACTTCCCCACCAGAGTCCCTGTCCACACTGCTAGTGCAGAGGAGAACAGAGAGACACGTTTTCATTTATTACTGCTGCAGGCTCGGAAGCTGGCTGCTTGTTCTGGGCTCGCGGGGCCGTAATCAAAGAGATGAAATAACAGCCTGGGTGGAACTGAAGGCAGATGTCGGAGACATGCAAATTCATCTTCAGACTTCAAATATGCACTTTATTTATTACAAAAGGCTGAGGCCAGTCTCAGTTATAAAGTGTTCTGAACTCGACAATTAATTCTAGGAGAGCCCTGGCCACTGTGGCTCAGTTGGTTGGGTGTCATCCAGAAAAGCAAGAGGTCACTGATTCAATTCCCGGTCAGGGCACATGCCTGGGTTTCGGGTTCCGTCCCCGCATCAGGGTGAGTGCGAGAGGCAACCAATCAATGGTTCTCTCTGGTTTCGATGTTTCTATCCTTCTCTTTCCCCTTTCTTCCCCTCTCTCCAAAAATAAAAATAAATGAAATCTTTTAAAAACATTTAATTCTAGGAGAAAGAACTGCTCTTTAATATTCAAACATGTCTAAGGTTTTTTTTAATTCCAGAAGAGATCTTTAAATTTAAGCAAGAGAAACTGGGAAAAAAGGAATTCTCTAAACCCTACCAGCTCCCATCCACACCCTACCAGAATGATCTGGCCCATACTTCCTGGTAACTGAGATATGAAACAAGTATTAGAAGTATTCATTCTCCAAATACCTGGGCCACTCTGTTCTGATTGGAGGGGGAAAAAGTTTTAACTTATTTTGTTCATTAATCTCGTAGCTCAACATTTAATGAGTGCATAAAATAAATCACACAGTATGCTAGGCACATTTAGCAATGAGTAAGGCACAGACCTGCCCTCCAGGAACATAAATAATTCCATTTTGTTGATGACACTAATTTTAAGTGACTGTAGTGTTATTGTCTGTGGTCTGATTTCATAGACTCTTGCCCTGGAAGGGATAGAGAGGGAGCAGGTCCAGCCTCCCAGCCAGTATCTGGGGCCAGAGGTGGGGGGCTGGGGGCTCTCACCCCCAGAGCCCTGCCTGACCCTCACCCCCACTGTGTTTGGGCAGCTCTAGAAGGGCAGGCAATCCACCCTTCTCCCAGACCCAGCTCCAGCTGGTGCACCTGCAGGGCGACCCCGGCAAGGCCACTGCTCCCACCCAGCCCTGTAAGCATCTGCAAGCCTCACTCAACCCCCGGACTTCTCTCCTGTGGTCAGCACCCAGTCCCCAGCCCAGCTGGACAGGCCCTGACTCCGGCGGGGCCCACAGTCCCAGCTCAGCTCACAGCCCCCACCTCTGCAGACAGGGGCATCTCCCATGTGACCTGCATGGGTCCACTGGCATGCATGTCCCCTAGTGGGAAGTGAAGGGCAAAGGAGAACAGGCCTCAGGGACCCGGTTCTGAGCTGCGTGCTTGAAATTCTTTCCGCAAAGTGGAGAGAACTGGCAGGCGCCTGCTCTTGGTTATCAGACTGGTTTTTGTGCTTTAGTTCAGGAGCCTGATTATTGAAGTCTCAGCTCCAACCTCACTTTCTCAGAGAGACTTTTCTTAGAGACCCTTCAATATAAGCTAGGTTCCCTTACTTTCCCTTGCCCACCCGCCCCCCACCCCGCAATATTCACCTTAGTAGAAATCACTACAATTTGTAATCAAGTATTTAATGGTATGTTTGTTAAATCTGCCCCCCCCGAAACGATCAATATCATTTAATTCCAAATACAGTTAAAAGCTTAAAGAGATCAGTGTTAAAGGTCAATAAACATATTTACAATACACAGAGAAACGCTACACTTCCTGTCACGAGATCATTTCCAGTGTGTCCTCGGGAAAAGCCCTGAGAAACACGCAAGTTAACCAAGTCCCTTGAAACTCCGACCCCCCAAAAAGGCAGTGTGCGGGAAGAAAGGCCAGAGCTGGCGGGGGGGACAGCCGCCAGCCGACCCGGCAGAGGGGAAGCACTTGACCTCTTTGGTCCTGGAGTCCTGTCTACAGCATGGGAACAGACATGGCATCCGGAATGGAGGTCATGAGGAAGAGAAACCAGACCCAGACAAAGGGGCTGGAAGACAGGTGCCCCGGAAGGGGCAGGTGGGCAGAGCCCAGATGGAAGCTCAGAGCACAGGGGGAGTCCCACATCCGTCTTCCACTCCTCCTGGGAAGCCTTCCCCCTGGGCGTCTCTGCCACTTCCTATGCCGGAGTCCCCACAAAAAGAGAAGCAAAATTCACTCCTTTCCCTTAAATACAAGAAATATAACCCATCCAAAAAGTCACATACTTAAAGAAGTTAAAAAATAAATAAGCAAACAAGCGTGAGGGGAAACCCTGAAAAGAAACACAGACAGAAACAAGTGAATGGAACCTATCTGACAGAAGCACCCATCCACGAGGGCACCGACACGGGAGGGGCGGGGGGACAAACCCAAGCAACTCGGGAAGCTGGCTGCGCCACAGGCCTCAGGCTACGAGAAGAAGAGACCCACAGTGGCCCCGCCTTGTCCACAGGGCACACGGCCTGAGAGCCCATGGATGCCTGAGACCACAGACAGTGCCAAACTCTGCGTGTACTGCTTTTCCTCTGTGCACGTACGTGTGATGAAGTGTAATTCATAAATCAGGCACAATAAGCGATCAACGAGAGTAACTAACCGAACAGAGTAACTGTAACCACACGCTGCAATAAAAGCTACGGGAATGCAGTCTCTCTGGAAAGCGCGCTGTATCGTGCTCACCGTCTGTGTGACAGTGTCAGGTAAGAGGCCAGACCCGTTCCTGGGTCCCTGCCACTGCCCCTCACGGGCAGTCAATGTCTCGGTGTCCTCTGCTCCCGGGGATGCCTTGCCGGAAGTCCTCGTAGGGGCTCAAATGGCACGACACGCTGCCATCAGTCGGGACACACCTTCAGCTCGTGTCTTCCACCCACAGACTTAACGTCTTTTCCATCTTCACTCAGCGCCACGAAGCACCATGCGCAGTGTGACCAGATACCTCTGCAGACTCAGCACTCGAGGCTCTCTTCCTCGCTGAGCTGAGGACTCCTGTTTAGGAATTCTAATGTTTTCTTCACAGATACTTTCCATACACAGTCATGTTCTCTGTGAGCAATACATGTTACCTGTTTATTTGTTTCTTCTTTTCATTCTCTCCCAAGGGCATGCTTACTGATTTGAGAGAGAGGAAACGGGAGGGAGACGGGGGGGGGGGGGGGGGGGGGGGGGGGAACATCAACGTCACAGAGAAACGTGGCCCGGTTTCCTCTCGCACCTGCCCCGACCGGGACGGAACCCGCAGGCCAGGCGTGCGCCCTGCCTGGGAATCCCACCCGCCACCTTTCAGCTTACAGGGTGACGCTCCACCCTGCGGAGCCACACCGGCCAGCGCTTATATGTTTATTTCAACTTCTATCCCTTTGCTAGGTTTTTCTCATTGGCTAGCATCTTCAATAAAATGGGAAATAGAAGTGACAGTTAAAAGCATTCTTACTTTATTCTTAATTTCAAAGAGAAAGCTTTCATTGCAACCAACACCAATGCATGTTTCCTTAGAATTTTTATTTTTTTTAATTTTTCACTTACACTTGACATTTAGTATTATTTCGTATTAGTGTCAGGTGCACAGCGTACGGCTAGAGGTTTGTATACTTTACCAAGTGCTCCCCGGATAAGTCTGGTGCCCCCCAGCCCCACACAGTCATTACAGCGTCACTGGCCATATGCCCTAGGCTGCACTCCAAGTTGGGACTTCCACGTTTTCACTTTTAAAAAGCCCTTTGAGCGGGTCTCTGGCGCATCGAAGGGCCAGCGTCGCCGCTCCTGCACTTTGGGGCCGTTATCACAGTCGGGGGGATCTGAACCCAAGCCCCGGGACACCCCGACAGCCGATCCCACCACCGAGATGCGGCCGGGAGCGTCCACAGCGCGGGGATGTGGACAAAGGGACCGTCCACGTCCCGAGGACGGCACGAGGTTTGACCACGCTACTTGGAATGGTGCACAATTTAAAGCCCTCGAGTTGGCTATTTCTGGAATTTTCCCTTCAATATTTTTGAGCCACGGCTGTCTCTGGGCAGGTAACTGAGACTGCGGAAAGGGAGGCCGTGGCAGGCGGGGACTACCGTGGGCAAATACTAAACCTCAGTCAGCAGGCTCCTCCTGCGGACACGACCCTGCACCGGTCTAGGGCTGAGCAAGCCCGCGGCTACGCCGTGCGCAGTGGGAGGCGGTGCGCTCTCTGTCGGAAGAGGGTTACAACTATGGAAGGGGAGAGGGGAGAACAAACCCTGGGCCACTGGGTCAGAATTGGAAAGATCCGTATGAACTCGATGGTTTCTAAGATAAAAGCAGACACAGATGTGCGAGCAGGTGTGAACTTCTGTGCATGCCTCTCTCTCACACGCACACACACATCTGTTTCCCAGCTGTGTTTACCCGGCAGGCTGAGAAGTCACCACACCCCAGCAACACCGCGCTCACCTCGTGCCCAGATCACGGCTTCTAAACACCATTCTCTGTAAAAAGAAGCCGGGTCTCCTCGTTCCAGAGCCCGGAAAGCTCTGTCCCGCTGCACGGGGAGTAAGCAGGCGCTCCCAGAAAGAGGGTGTGGCACAGGCACTTCCAACGGCCACAGACGGCACCTTCAGTGCTAGATTACATAATGATAAAGGATTATAAACCACTAACGGAAATGAGAAGTCAGGAGCTCGCATTAATATAAAGAGGTAGGCGAAGGAGAAGAGGACATTTTTGGTCACACAGAAGGACAACTGGCAGATGCAGAAGCAAGGATGGAATTAGAAACCAATCACCCAGCAACCAGGGTAGTAACTGATTCCCGCGAGAACCATCAGTGGACGCTAACGCTGGTGAGGGAAGGGAGTTTGGGAGTGAGGACTAGCAGAGCAAGTACACAGGGTCCGAGTAGCTAGTTGTGAGACTTTTCATTACAAAGGAGAACAACTGTAACTTCACGTGAAAGAACCTGACCTCGAATGCAGCATCACCCCCGATGGGACAGAGGACTGTGTGGCCTCCTGACGGGATGGCCGAGAATTCAGCGTGGCCTCTCTGTATTCCTCCCAAACAGCAGAACTCGAGCACAGTCACGAGGAAACGTCACACACAGCCCAAAGGAAGGGCACTCTACAAAATAACTGGCCTGTGTTCTTCAAAATTATGCATCTCCTGGAACACAAAGACAGGAAATGCCCCAGACAAACAGGGGGCAGGGCACGACCACTGAGTGCCGTGCGTGACCCAGGACTTCCCTCGGCTTTATGTACAGTTATTAGAACACCGCGGGTCAAACTATGAATTTCTGCTGATGAACTCGGGAGAGCACTGCGTCAGCGTTACTGTCTCACCTTGGCAACTGCAGTGTGGTTACGTAAGAGAAAGTCCTTGTTTTTACAAAGTATTCAGGAGTGGGTAAAAGGGCACTACATCTGCCACTTGATCTCAAATGGTTAAGGCAGGGAGAGGGCACGTTAGAAATTCTGAGACACCCTCATGAAGAAATGCGCCCACAACACCCGACACACCCAGTCTTTAGCCACGGAACCCTCACTTCGCATGTTCCTCTCACCCGACAGACCGCACAGAGGGAGCACCGTTCGGGACCGTGGGGAAGAGCCAGTCACCAGAGCGGGTCAGAACGCAGGCAGAACTACCTAAGACCAGCAGCAGCAGAAAAGGCGAGACCAGGTGAAAGGGACACAGAGCGCCACCTCGAGAGACACTGGAGGGCCAGAGAGAGCAGGACCGCTCACTCAGACGAGCCCTGGAGTTCTTATTTAAGATAAAGACAGGAGAGCAAAGGATGCCCTGCTCACACCTGTAGTCCTTCCAGCCCACAGCTCAGGCTCCAACCTCCAAAGGTCAATGGAACCATCCAACCAAATGTCCAATGTCCAAACCAGGACTCTTGTCCTACCCGACAAGACCAGCTTCCTGGGGATCACCAGAGGACTAGGGCACAGCAGTCTCCTGGCTTCTTTTCACCTTTGACCCTGGCCCTGGACACGAGCCAGGAGGCAGTCACCACATCCCAATCATGTCCCTACCCACTCATGTCTTTCCATTCCTTCTGGCCAGTTCCTGCCACCAAACTCTACTCCTGATCAAGCCCCTCCCGTGGGCACTTCTCGCGTGGCTCCACCTAGAGAGCAAAGGGGTGAATTGACAAAAACTGCAGGTGGTTTTCCTGATGACTTTGTTCCCTTCTGCCCAACCCGCCTCAGCCCAGACCCAGTCTGGGGCAGAAGGTGCCAGAATCCAGAGTTCAACAATTTGCAATTCCACTTGTTACGTGATTTAAAAGAACAACAACAAAGCCCGTTACCCATATTACAACCCCAGTTTTGATATCGATATGCCAAATATAACCTTTTTATCAGGAAACTCAATTATCTATATATTTTATGTTCTTAAAACAGGGGGGAGGGAAAAACTTCAAACCTACAATAAGTGTTAATGTCTACTTGCTTCACTCTCAGACTACTGTTTTCTTTTGTCTTTATTGATTTTTTTTTTTTTTTTTGAGAGAGAGAAAGCCATCAATCTGCTGTTCCACTCATTTACGGATTCATCGGTTGCTTCTTGTCTGCGCCCTGAGTAGAGACAGACCCCTATCCGGACAATACTGTAACCGACTGAGCTACCTGGCCAGGGCAACTTCCTTTTCTTTTACGAATTAAATTCTATCCCCCTTTCCATCCACAAATGTGTTCAGGAAGCCACTGGGTGACACTGCAGGGAGCTACCCAATGGAGAGAGAGGTCGGGTCCAAGTAGGGAGGGCGAGGGGCAGGCAAGGCTCCTGCGGAAGCAGGAAGCAGGAAGCAGAGGCAGCGTTCCCAGAGTCCCCGGACTTGCCCGAATGAGGAATCTGGTGAGTTGCAGATCTCTGGACCCAGAGCACATCTTCCCTCCACCCTCCCAACAGTTCCAGCCCTCACAGTTGACACTTGCCCTTGAGAAATTTCAAAAACAGTGGAATCTTAAAAGAATAAACAGATGAGAACAAAGAGAAAACTTAACTCTAGGCTAAATTCCTTCCACGTAATTAAATCAGCCCGTCTGGATGGGGAGATGCTCAGAGGTGGCAGGCATGGACCTATCTATAAAAGGAAATGCAACAGAGGACATTCTTTTTAATATTTCTAATTCTTGACTGCCCTTGCCCTGGGCGGAAACCCAAAGACTTCTGATGGCTATCTTTGAAAAGGTATGTGAATTGCAAAGTAAACAGGAACCATTTTACAAGGAAAAGGAGAAGCCAGCTGAGAAGGGAACCAGGTAGTAAAAAATCTAATTTGCAGCAGTGACGTCTCAGCTAGTTTACCACCTAAAGGCTGGGCCTCGAGGACCTTCTGCAACCCTGTCTCGCTAGTGATTGCGCTGCCTCTCCTCAATTATATAACCAAACGAAACAGGAACCTTCAGAAGTTAGTTGACCACAGGTTGACAGCAATTAATTTAAAAATGTGGTCTTTTCTCATTTATTATTACCAGAAAGGAAAGGAAACTACTGCAAATGCCCAGCTTTCTTTTTTAAAACTGCCAATTCCAGAGAAGGGCAATTCACGTTGTGAATCAGTAGTTGGCTGGCTGACTTGGAGGAGGGGCCCCCAAACCAAGAAGTCACGATTTTTCGGTTCCAGGGAAAGCAACCTCACTGGGCGAGATCTCCAATCCCTAACTGGGCAGGCCTGGAGGGGTGATTATGCCCTAGGCCTCTAACTTCTTTAGTAAAAGGCTTATCTTTGCCTTAAGCCAGTCCTGTTACCCTCCAGGGGCCCCTTTCAGACCCTCCTTCTAAAGTGCGAGGGGCCTCAAAAGAACTGGTGATCTCCTTAACCACCCAGTAAGCCAACCCCAGCCTGGCTTTTTCCCACGTGTTCACGTCATCTTCCTTGCATTCCCTCCTTAATTCCAAACGCATAAAAGGAGCTGAAAACTCTCATTTCTTGGAAGCATTTTTTTCAGCCTGTTGAGGTCTTGCTTCCAGGCATGTCCTCTGTTTGGCTCAAATACATTACTGTAAACGTGCTCTCCAGGTTTGGACGTTTTCACATCGACCTAGGAAAGTGTGGCCAGCTAGTTCAGAGCCCTGACACTCTTGGCTAGGGGTGCGACCGCTGTCACTCCACGCCACCCACGCCTGAATAAGACACATCAGCAGGATGAGGGCAGGACCAAGGCTGGAAGGGCTCCTTAGCCCCGCCTGGTGTGTAGGGCACCATCCACAGCAACTGTCGTAAACTCAGCCCGGGGAAGGTGCTCCTGGAGATGGGGGAAAGGCACCCAACAGCCAGCAAATATAAGGTCCTGGAGTCTTCTGGAGACACTATAGCTGCTTCAGGATGAATCAGCAGGCTCAGAAGCAGCTGGAGAGGGGGAGTTGTGGAGGGTAAGTCCGAGGGATATTAAGTTTGCATTTGCGAAGGGGCACCGGGCTCTTCGAGGAAAGCAGACCCACAGGGACAGAAGGTGGTGAGGGAGCGGGTCTGCATCCATGTTTTCATCCAATACATTTACACTGAGCCCTGACTGTGGACAGACCGGAGTTTGGACTTCATCCCAAATGGGAGGAAGTGGATTTTGAAAGCCTCAGCTCTGCCATTTAAAAAGTGGATGAAATGGGCCTCTCTAAACTTTTGTTCCCCATCAGTAAATGCCACCCAAATTAGAGTTCTTGGGAGAACTGAGCAGTAAAACCTGAGGTCAGTGCTGGGGTGTGGAAGGGTGACAAGTTCAAGGTTAAGGGACTTGCACCTGGTGTGAAGTGAAAGGCCCATCACGCCATTGCATCCAGCCAGCCAGGAGGCTGCCTCTGCTGGGAGGCCAAAAACCAGAAAGGGCTGCCTGGTGGAGGTAGCATTTGTGCTTAACTTTAAAGCGTGTGGGAGAGGGGAATCAAGGCCCCCGCAGAGCTTGGCGGCAGCAGCAGAGGGTAAATTACAATTCATACACGATTACACAGTTGCAACGCTAATCCCTCCCGTTTATTGCCTCCTCGTTAGGACACAAACTTTCCTTCAGTAGCTCAATTGAATCCTGTCCCTTCAAAGCATCCTGGCCGAGTACGTGGTCTAAAGGAGCTACCCATTTCACAGAGGAAGGAACGGAAACCAGGAAAGGAGGCACGACCACTCGGTCGTAAAATTGGCAACGTTGGGATTCGAACCTCCCTCCGGGTCTTCCCCAGCTAGCCGTCGCTGGCGCGAGCGCCAGCCCAACCCGTTGCCCTGGAAATGGCCCGAGTACGCGCGTGCGCCGTCTCCCCTTTTCCGCTAGCACCCTTGTTTTTTTTTTTTTTTTTCTTTTTAATAAAAACCCAAGGCGGCGGGATACTAGCGGTATACTGCCAGTGACTGAGCGTGCTGTCGAAGGACGCCGCTACGTCCGTTCTCCGCCCCGGACCGCGAATCCCTCCGCCGCCCGGAGGCCTGCGCGCTTCTTCCCGACTCCAAACTCGAAGCGGCTTCGCGAGTTGCGCCGTGCCCCACCCCCACCTCTTCTCCACCCCAACCCCCAGCCCGGCTCACCTGCGGCCCGCGTCTCCATGGCAACGCCCCCACCGCGGAGGAAAAAAAAGCCTCGGGTTCTTCCGGACCCCCTCCCGTGCCCACCGAGAAAGCGGGGCGCCCCGCTGATGCTTCGCTCTTTATTTTTATTTTTTTAAGAAAAGAGCCGTCTAGCTTATGGCGAATCTGCGGCATCCAACATGGCGGATGGAGTCTTCGCCCTCCTCTTCACGGGGTGCTGACGCCGGCGTAGCGGACGTCCGCCTCGGATGGCCCACCCCCAGCGCCGAGCGCGGCCTGGCTGGCTCGGATTACTGCGCATGATCGCGCCGGGGGCCACGCTTCGTATCCCGATCCGTAAATTCCGCCGCTCCGCGTTTTGGGCCATGTCTGGAAAGGGGCTGTCGGTAGTCCTGGAATGCGGATCGCAGGATTGGGAGTCTCCCCAGTTCTGCTACCTGCCAGCCAGTGCTTGGACCCGCCTGGTGTACAGCGATGGGGCTGGACTTGGAAGGAGCCTTCAGAGTTGGTGTCCCTTTCCTAACTAACTACCCTGGGGCAGCGAAGTAACTGTACTTGGTCTCACTTCACCATGTCAGTCCTTGGTCTCGGCCTGACTCCCTCTCAGGTTGCAGCGTTTCCCGTTTCCCGAAGCGAAGGGGATGCTTTCACCTGAAGGTACCAGACTTGGAGGGGTCCGTGCAGACAGAACAAACCTGGAACCACCTTGAGAACGTGCCTCCCTTCCGCCCTCAGGATTGCTTTGCGGCAAGTCAGCACAGCCTCCTGCCCGCAGCAGTATCTGGTTGAGAAGTCATGGCCTTGTTTTCGGTTTTCGATACTAAAGTGGTTAGCTGGTTAGCTAGGCGCTTTCAGGTCTCTGCTCAGATGACATCTCCAAGGGGGTCCTCCCAGACCACCCCCTCTAAAGTAACCCTTCTGGGTCACCGTTTTCTTCATAGTATCTACTACGACCCGACATTAATTTTTCTCATTTGCTTCCCTTTGTCCGTCGCTCACCCCTGTAGCCCCAGAAACTAGAACGGAGCCTGACAGCTATTTATTCAAGAAATTAATGAGCCTGTGTTGCTTGTATTGTTAAGGCTATCTTCTGTTCATAACAAATAATAGGGGTTTTTTTCATTTATGGTAGTAGTAAGTTTTCTTTTCAAATACAACTATGCACATCTCTTTTAAGTTACACATGGAGCAGGAACAAAGCAAAAAAAAAAATGTCAAAGGGAACCTCAAGTGATGAGAAGGTTGGGAGACCGATTTATTTTTACAGTTCTCCTGCAGTGCCCCCGTTTGCCTGTCGTGTCTGATCCTGGAACAACCTGCCCTCTGCTGCTGCTGGGTTTGAAGAAACTCTCCGTCACACAGCCCCGCGGCTGTGCCCCGCGTTCCAGGGCTCTGCTCACACGCGCCCGCCTTGTGTTCCCCACCCCCCTCACACTTACCTGTCTGCACAGCCCTCGCCCCATGAGCTCCATGAGCCCAGGAGAAGCCTGGCCCGGGTCCCTGCTGTCCGTGTCTGCCAGCACCCAGGGCCCAGTAGGCTGCTGAGGGCTCACGCTCACGCCCACTGCCTCCTGGTTGTCAGGAACAAAACTCTGAGAACAGTGAGCGCAGGTTGATGGCATCCGATGTCTCAGGAGCCTTTCCACTTTGGTCCTTAATCCTGTTCTCGGGATGTAAGCAGTCAGGACCAGACCCCAAATTTGCCAGTTAAATATACGTTCAGAGATAGCTCTGCCGGCTGCCCCTCATTTCGTCCCCACCACTAACTGATGGGCGAAACCGGCCCAGAGGAGGATCATTCTCTGGCAGATGCAGAAAGGCGTGTTCAGAACGGTTATGTGCTCTCTGAGATCACACAGGAAGTCGGCGAAGGCCCAGGTGTGGAACTGGTCTCTCCATGCCCAGTGTTCTTCCCACATCATCGCCTTGTCGTCCGGGAGGCACCCAGATGGCCCGCCACACCCCACAAGAGCCACGTCCAAGGCAACGCTGGGTCATCGCGACATGCCCACCTCACCCTCATCGGGAGATGGATGCTCAGTGGAGCCCAACACTTGTCTCGTTTGGAAACGAGCCACCCGTCAGAACGCCGCGTTGACACGCTCTTCCTTCTGGAACAATAAATATTGACAATAATCACTATTTTGCTGTGGATCGATTTCTGTCAGGAAACTGGAGTTGCTCTGGGTTGCTGACAGTATTGGTTTTGTGCTGAATGCCTTTCTTGCAGTGGCATTTAATGTTATTTATTGATTAGCAGATGGATTGCTCCTGGATGGAACCACAGTGAATTTTGGAAATGAAGCAATTTAGAAAGTGTTTCAAAACCCCATTATCTCAGAATGTATCAGAGTCAAATCTTAAAAAAAGGGAACTGTGGACTTCGGGTGACAGTCCTGGGTTATTGGGACAGCTATGATTTTCTCCATCATTTTCTTCCTTCTCCATCCAAAGAAGAGTCGCTTAGCACCTGCTACACTGAAAACCGTCCTGGCCACAGACGTGCAGAAATGACCAAGTCCCTTTCCAAGGGACCAGGTTTGCAAATGGAGAGATGAGTCCACCCTTGGCTCGTCCATCACTTTGCTGGGTGATTGCAATCAGTAACCATCTTTATTCTTTTCATTTGCCAGGAGTATCTCCAATGCCCTCAATTAATGAAAAGGCGTTAGTGGAATTAAATGTAAATTGTTCAAAATTATATAATTAATGGCATCCTGCTTCCTCGACGGTCCCTAGAGGAGCTCAGCCTCCCAGAGGGCCCGCTGGTGGCAACCAGCCTCTGACAGCCCACACATGAATGAATTTGTGTCAATAAATGTGTCAACTTGAGGTGGCATTTAGTGACAAGTCAGCAGTTACTTTACATAATTGTATTTGTGTTAATAATTTTATAGTTATGTCTAAAAGCCATGTGGCACATATGCATTCACATGAAAACAGATTAATTGTACACATAAGGTGCTTTCTCGTTAAAGAATACATACAGGTGACCTCAAAACAATGGTCCTTGAGGTACACAGCAATGATAAAGTCAGAGATGGGGATGATCAGTCTGAGTGAAGTGTTAAAAAATCAGTAGGCACGTTATAGAGTCCATTTAAAATTGAATGAAAGAGCCCTGGCTGGTGTGGCTCAGTGGATTGAGCATCAGCCTGCGAACTAAAGGGTCGCTGGTTCAATTCCCAGTCAGGGCACATGCCTGGGTTGCAGGCCAGGTCCCCAGTAGCGGGTGCACGAGAGGCAACCTCACATTGATGTTTCTCCTTCCTTTCCCCTCTTTCTAAAAATAAATAAAATCTTTATAAAATTGCATGAAAGAAAGTACAGTGTTGGTAGAGCGATACAAGCAGTCTCACAGTGCAGATAATTATGGCCCGAGCAAGCACACCTTTCGTTGTTCTGTCTTTTCAGTCCACTTCCCCTCTGCACCCACATATCGGTCCTGGCAGAGTATTTCATTAGCAGGAGCCAGGGCCCCTGCAAAAGAGCTGAGACCTTGTTTGGGAGCCAGGAGAATCAGGACGGCCTGACACGTGTCGCTGTTGCTGGCAAACCAAGATGCTGCAAACAACCCTGGGCCGGCGCTGAAAAGACAGAGGAGTCGGGGAAAGGGAAAGGGTGTCCCTCTGGCCAGCTGGTGACAACATGCCTGTCACAGAAGATAACTCGATCTACCCTTGTTGACCAAGTTCAGCCTGAGTCTATGGAAAACCATGATAAAAAGGAAAGGTTAATGTTACATGTGTTGAAGCACACATATAAATGTGTAATCACAGTGCTAGTTGTAATTCAAAGGGTAAAAATAGGCTATTTTAGTGAGTAGGTAAGTTTGGCATACAGGGGGTTCACTTTTCACTTGAAGTTCTGTATATCTGTTTATAAAATGCTACAGCTATATAAGGGGAGAAGAGCAGATGAGCTTACTATAAGCAAGTCAGAGATTTCCAGAAAGAGTAGGAACTGCATGAAAATCAGGAAGGGTGGGTCAAGACCAGTGATCTCACAAATCACCAGGGAGAGAGAGAGTTTGGTGATTGATTGGCTTTGTGACTTCATGCATTAGCCAAGTGTGCTGGGAGAGTGGCTGCTAGAGGACGCTGTCCTATGGCCCTGCTAATTAAAACGAAAGGCTAATGATGCATTATGAAGTTAATTGTAAACTGAGGCAGAACACCATGTGCCCGGGATTTAAGGTACACAGAGGTAAAGACTGCAAGGACTTGCCTCCAAGTCCTGTTGACAAAGCAGGTGAACCTGGCCTGAGACAGGGAGCCCCAACCAGCTGCCATTTGAGTCACCTTGAAGGATTCTGTGTTCCAACCAAAAATCCATCAGTCACCACGGACCCAGAGGCTGGGATTTCCTCCAGTGCACCTGGGACGGAGTTCATCTTTCTCTTTTGGGTCTGCTCTTACAATCCTGGAAAAGTACAAAAATAAGTTTTGTAGGGATAACATATTGACCAGTACAATTGTTACGATTTTTACAAATGGGCTTAGGTGTGGGTACAGTAAAAACGTGGGTGCTTTTAAGGTGTCTGAAGCAGTCAGGAGAAGTGATAGCAGACACACTGAAACAGGATAATTTGACTAAGTGTGCAAATGCTAAAGGCAGTTTATTTTGTGAGGTCCTAAGCTTTGACCAGCTGTCAGTGTTGAAAGAGTTCAGAGAAACAGTTAGTAGATTTATAAGGGTAACAGACTGACCTTAAACCAACTACAAGCGGTAGTACTGAGAGGCATGAAAAAATGGGGATCCCAACAACATGAAGGAAAAAACAGGGGAGCACCCAGAGCCTAGCACAGTGCCAGGCCCATTGTGGGGACTCATTCATAAAACAGTTGTGGACGGAAGGGTGGAGAGGTGGGGGAGGGGAGCACTGGGGGGAAGCCAGGGGGTGAGGGGAAGGGACCGTGCGTAACTGGACATGCATTTCGTGGTTGTGGTGTGAGCAGCACGGTTTTAGATGTTTGAACAGGGAAAAGCCACAGGCAGCTGCGTGTCCGTGGCCGGAGGGCTGGTGGAACGGATGGTTCATCCAAACGTGGAAATACCATGTGGCCGCCTCACAGAGTGAATCAATAGAGATGAGGGATGAGGGCGTGCGCTGAGACATGTTGCAGGGCAAAAAGGCGGGGTGCAGAGTGTTCGGGGCACGCTGCGGTCGGTGAACAGTTTTCTAGGGTAGAGGTGAGTTGTGCGGGAAGCGAGCACGGGAGGCGGCAGAAAGCAGGCATTTCCCGAAGAACCCCAGAGTCAGTGACTGTGCTCGGCTCTTGGCTGGGCAGCTGTCAAACCGCATCCAGCACTTGGGGCCCAGACACTCTGATGGCCAGATTAGCTGCTGGGGAAGTGAGTCAGCGGCTGCTGCCAGGGCAGCTGGAGAGGAAGCCCAGTAAAACAAACAGTGGTGACCAGCCTCCTGGCGTTGGCCAGGCCCCTTCCTGCTCATCCTCTGGCACAGCCTCCACCACAGCCTCCACCACCGACCGGCGGGGTAGGGAGGGCGTGGAGAAGAAGCCTCATTCTAAAGGCAAGGGAACAGCAAAGGAAAGCGGTTAAGTGACTTCCCCAAAGTCACAGGGACAACGGTAACCTCTGGACTGGAAACAGAGCCCAGTGACAATCAGCCCAGGCCTTTCTGCACGACTCCTCCATCACCCACCCGGGTTCTAAAGCTTTGTCCAGGGCATAGGTGGTACGTGGTGCATCGTGGGAGACGCCGTTTTCTCTCTGCGGCTCACGGAGCAAGCAGACAGGCAGGCAGGCCGGCCGGGGCACAGCAGCCCCGTGGGGGTTGAGCCAGAAGTGTGGAGTGGGAGCAGCGTGGCAGAGGAAGCCTCATTAGTAAAAGGTTACGCCCGGCCTGCCTGGCCCAGATCTTCGCTGTGAGATGCCGCGTCCCACTCGCCCTGCTGGCCTGTATTTGACCCAGGGCATTCCGCGCGTCCCCACGGTTTCCCCCGAGTGTCTGATGAGTAGGCTGCTGGAGTTACAGCTTCCCTGGAAACGGTCGGCTGCTTTTCTTCTAAAGCGAACTCAAGCTCAGGAGCCAGCTGCTATGCCTGCCTGCCCTCTGCCGCCTCCATCACAGGAAGGAATAAAATTCTCGTTCAAGCCTTTTCAGCCCAAACTGAAGAGCTCACGGGCTGGTGGAATAGGAGGATACGGCGTGGAGGAAATGAATGTTCTTGACCACTCGGTGGTTTCTGGTGCACGTTTTAACTGCTTTGTGTCAGAGCGGACAAGCTACACCTCACCTAACAGCCAACCATTTCTTGAAGATGTCGGGCCTTTTTACCACTCAGAACCTTCACAAGTGTCTAGAGTATATCGCCTGCATTTCTCCATCTGTTGGACTCCTTCACATCCTTCAAAACCCTAACCAAATGTCCCTTGCTCTGGGAAGCCGTCTACTTCCCAGGCAGAGTTAGTGACTCCCAGACACCTTCTCCATGATTGTTACACGCTGTGATGTGTAAGGCCATGGTGATGGCCAAGGCCAAAAATGGCAAGTAGACGTGTCCAACACCTCTTCAAGTCTCTCCTACCATCCACCGACCAAAGGAAGTGATGTGGCCAAACTCAGAATCAATAGGCAGGGAGATGTATTCTGCTTTGATGGTGAGAGAAGATAGTCATGTGGGAAGGGGCATGCCATTCCGTGGGGCGAACATTTGGGGCCATGAATGCCCCCGACCACACAAACCATCATACGCCCACAGAAAAACACCTGTAAAGTGTTTTTCTTTCCAAACAGAGGACCGTCCACAGGCTTGGCTGAGTAAAGGTGGGAAGACTCCCCAGTAGGGTTTGGTATAAAAAGGTGATGTACTTGCTGCACGGGCTTCGATGGAAGGATGTGGATTCCAGTTTGGCTCTGCCCTTCGTTGGTGAGCTACACTCCCTCCTGCTTCCTCTCAGGCAACTTCCTGCCCTTGTGGAGAGAGGTTTTCTGTCACCAGTACAGACTCTGTCACCGACACTGCTGAGCCCTGGGAGCCTGCGGCACAGGTTCCTGGGCTCTGCAGTGAAGTTCAGGGAAGATTAGATCAGGGAGCTCCTCCTAGGGTGTCACCCAGCCCCCCTTTCCAGCACCAGGGTCAGCCAGGCGGCCAGGCCTCCGATTCTGACCTGCCTGGGAAGGTTTCCTTCCTTCCGAACAGGAAAATCCCTGCCCTTCCACTCGACGTAGCCTCAGGAGTGAGAGCAATCTGAAGCCAGGCTGCCTGAGTCTGTAATCCCGGCCCCACCCTCACAAACTGGTGCCCTGGGCAAACTCTAAAACTGTGTCTCTGCTGCGTCCCCGCTTACATAACAAGGATGACGATATCGAAGGCCTGGGCTTGCTGTGAGACTTAAATGAATTAACATGCAGTTAGCTGGGTTTTCTTTTAAAATATTCAAACCGGTGTTCCTACTAGACCATGGAGTTTGACATCTCGCAAACATAATTAGTATTTCTGTTTTCTCCCCCTGCCTTTGCATTTTGACAGGGTTTGGGTCAGTTCATGTGGGCTGGTATCTGAAAACTTCGCATATCCGAGGGGACTGCCAGCCAGACCGGCTGGCCGGCCTACGCCTACATCAGGAAGAGGAGTCTGGGGTTGGAATTCATTGCTGCAAGCAAAGGGAATCTCGAGAGTATTGGGGGGAAGCCTGCTCCCACCCCCCTCCCTAGCCGCACTGCCCCAGGGACCGGGCGCCTGCCCCAGCCACCCTCCAGCCTCTGCTGATGTTCATCGGTGTCAACATGTCTCACAACTCTTGCCTTTTTGCAATACACTTGGCACTGTGACAGCATCCCATGGAAGCCACAGGGTCCCCAGGCGCACAGTGTGCGGGAAAGACCCAGACCAGGTCACCATCTGGAAAACCGGGAACGTCCTTGGTGCTCAGGAACTATGTGTCAGAAGGAGGAGACACTGAAGGAAGAAATGTCTCTGTTCTCTACTGTCAGCAGGTAAACGTTCATGGGGCCACTTGGCGGGGGAAGGTCTCTCATCTAGACGCACGCAGACATCTCTGCGAGAGTTCCCAAAACAACGTTCGACGGGGTGTTGGAGTGAAAATGACTTCCACAATCTGTCAATCAAATCCCTTCATTTAACAGGTGGGGAAACTGAGGCCCAGAGAAGCTTAACATGTTCCCCAGGATGACGAGGACACGCAAATCTCTGTTTTCCAAGCAACTTTAGAGAAGCTGGAATTGTGTTTTCTTCTTTTCATGGAGAAGATAGCATTAGGCAGGAACAGGAGCATCAATATATAGAGATTAGATATATAGATGATACAGATATAGATAAAGATCTGAAGGGCCAGTGTTCAGAGAAGAGCTTCTTAAGAGACCAGGAGCACCCGAAGATGAACCGTGGCCCCAGACGCGGTGAGTGCTGTGTGGCCGGAGGTGCCCCAGCACAAGCTGAGCGGTAACTTACAGAGAGAAGAGAAGCATGAAGACAGGTGCAGGGGAAAGGGCTAAAATGATACAGACAGACATACCCAGTCTCTTGAGGACGTGGAGCGACTGGGACCCCCAGACACCGCTGTGGGAGTGGGGGCAGGGGGGCATGCATCCACTCTGGAGCACTGGTGGGCAGTCGGTAATCGGGCTAGGCGTACATGTACCCTGTGGTCCAACCAGTTCGCTCCCAGGAACAGACTCAACAGGCCTGTTCCACCAAAAGACGCGCAGAAGAGCTCAGACCACTCAGAAGAGCCCTACCCTGGAAACTCGGTGCCTGCTCACGGGCCGCAGAGGGAACAGACTGTGGTATGTTCACGCGATGGGCTACCACACAGCAGGGGTCATCAAACGTGTTCTGTAAAGGGCCAGAACACACGGTCTCCCTGGCTGTGGTTAAAAAAAAAAGCCAAAATGTGATGGAAGGCTGGATTCGGCGTGCCGGCCAACCCCTGCGGCACAGCCTTGAGAACGGACAGCCTACGGTCGTCATATCCAACAACGTGGGCCAGCACCACGGATGCAACATCGGGCCCAGGGAGCCAGACCCTGAGCACACAGTGCCTGGCTCCCTTTGTGTCAGGCGGGTGCGGGCCAGGCCGAGCTGCTGTCCAAGGCGTGGGAGCCAGGATGAGAGCTGCACCCCTGAGGGTGGGCCTGGAAGGGGAAGGAGCAGGCTCCTGCGATTCTGTTTCCTGTCTGGGGCCACCGTACACAGTGTGCTCGGTGTTTGAAAGTTCATCGAGATGCCCAGTTATGATATGGGTATTTCTGAGTATGTCTATATAAAAAGATTTTCAATAAGAAAAGTGTTGGCCCTGGACAGCTAGCTCAGTTGGTTAGAGTGTTATCCCAATAGGCCAAGGTTGCAGGTTTGATTCCCGGTCAGGGCGCATACAAGAAGCAACCAATGAACGCATGAATAAGTAGAAAAACAAATCGATCTCTCTCTCTCTCTCTCAAATCAATAAATTAAAATAAGAAAGTTTTCCAGTAGAAAGTTTAAAAATAGATAAATACAGGGCAGCTGTTCGCCTGTGAGAATCTCTGTCTCTGAGTCTGTGACTAGTCCCTGGTCACAAAGCTAGATAATCCCCAAACTGGTACAGAAACCCAGGTCCCCATGAGGAGAAGGAATCGATACCCAGTGAACATTCCCTGTGTGCAAGGCCCATCTAAAAGTCAACCCCCCTAATAACTCTCTGGAATTGTCGTGCTCATTTTTGCCAATGCGGAAACTGAGGCCCAGGGAGGGTATGAACCTAGTGTGCGGCAGCAAAAATGTCATGGGGTCCCGGGCCCATCAGATTCTGACCCTCCTGAGCTGTTCCACAGGCTTTAAATGCTAACGTGGTTCTTATAGGAGCACTGCATGAGTATCAAAATAAATGGTAAGCCCCACACTAAGAAATATTATCCAGTTATCACTGGCTTCGGCTGCCTGTGGCCAGGACGGCTAAATCTTATTAGTGGTCAACTGTGCTGGCTGCTTCTGGGCCAGCACTGGCCACGGGCCCAGCTGGGACAGACCTGGCCTCCCAAGGCGTTTTCACTGTGGTTTCTCTCTTTGAAGTAAGCGGTGGGGGGTGAGCATGGGAGAAAGGACATTGGGAACAAGGCGAGAGGCTGGCTGTCGCTGGTTCCCAGCAAGGGCAGGCTGGAAGGCAGGGCAGGCACACTGTGGGTGAAGGGACTTGTCACAAGCTGAATGGGCCTGGAAACCAGAAGCCATGCCCAGGTCAGGAGCCACTGACCCTCACATTGGACACTACTGACAGAATTCTCCCTCTTGCTCACCCTCCACCCTGCCCCGCCCCAGCTTCCAATACTGAGTGTAAAAAGCAAGAGAAAGTTCCCACCTCCTCCCACACAGAGAATGGTGCAGGGTGAAGGTCTGCCTTTCTGTGCTTTGCAACAATTTCAGTGAGCTCTCAATAGTTAAAACTTAGGAGCTACCTGAAGAAACCTTAAATGCTAAGTGAAAGAGGCCTGTCTGACAAGGCTGCATACTGTATGTTTCCAACCACATGACATGCTGGGGAAGAAGAGAGACAGCAAAAAGATCAGTGGGGCCAGGAGAGCACAGGAACACGCTGCTGCTAAACCCACCCCAGGACTGAGAGCCGAAACCCGAGCCAGGTCCTGCAGAGCAAGTGGGTACCTGACTGACACTGGGCACGCCAGCCCAGGGCACAGCACGGGCTCAGGTGTGAAAGCACAGGGTGTGTTCAGGAAAGGCGGGGGGTTCAGGGGTGCTGGCCTGCAGCCATGGCCCAGGCAGAGAGTCATTTTCCAGCGGAGAAAGAGCGAGCTCCCGCAGCTGCAGAGTCTGCGGGCATGAGGGATGGGGAGGGAAGCTGAAACCTAATCCGCTTATCAGCTTTGCGTCCCTGGGTCCTGCCTCCACTCCTGGCCCCTCTGTCGTTCTGGAGCTTGTCAGCAGGTCACCATCCGGGGCGTGTGAACCACACCTGCAATTAATTCCTGCTGGGGTGGGCTGGTGGGAGCGAGGTCACGTGGGTACAGACGTCTGCTGATCACCTGTTCCTGCTCCATGATTTATTAGGGGAGGCGGTCCAGCCCCTGCTCCATCCAGCACAGGTCTGCTTGGTCATCCCCGCTGAGCTCGGAGCTGGAGGGCTTTCAGAGCAGGCGTCTTCAGCTGGGTCCAGTGTTCCGGGGGACATGTGACCATCCTGCAATCGTAGGCAACGTTTTGTCGGGAAAGTTTCCCAAGGTTTTCTCAGAGCCTGAAAGGTTCTCAGGCCCTTTCATTGGCTAACACCCAACCAAAGCTCCCCAGAGGCACGGGCTCTTTTTACCAAGAGCAGGGACACATTGAGGGGCAGCCTGGGGACCAGCACTGAACTCAGACAGTGGGGGAAGCTGATCCTGCGGCCCCTGAAGTGATGATTTACTCAACTATTTAGTTTATCCAATATTGTCGTGGTTTTAAATGGCTTTTTCTTAAACATTTGTGTGCTTCCATGCTTTGCTCTCCTTTCCCTTACCAGTGGGGGTTCTCTGACAAGCTAACCTATAAATGAAATTCCGAGGAAGTCACGAGACCCGAGGGAGTGCGGTTTTGCGTGTTTCTTCGTTCGTTATAACATAAATCTCTCCCTCACGAGGCCTCCAGTGGAGATTAAATGCATAGGGTGAGCTTACACCGGAATCCTTGATTCCAAGAGGTTAAAACAGGGGTTTTTCACTACTTCCGGGATTATGTAAAATAAAACACCAGTCAGGATTTGTGAGGAGTCAAAACAACAACAAAAATAACGTCGGGCATTTTTGAATGCCACTGTCGGCCATGATGGCAAGTTCAGGAGGCAGGTGGGACACGGTCTCCAAGGAGGTGAGCAGGCAGGTCCTAGCTGGATAGGGTCTCAGAGGACCCTCCAAAGAAGGCTGGAGAGGCTCCCAGCTTGCACTGGTCCCGGGCGTTAGAAGTGAAGTCCGTTAGCTGGGTGATGGGTGAAGAGCACAGCCAGGACCCCAATTATTAAAATCAGAGCACCCTAGGGAGGGAGCGGAGAAGGGATGGAGGCGGAGAAGAAATTAAAGCGACCACACTCCAGCCACCTGCTGCAGGCCGCCTTGCTTGCTTATTCTTCTCACAGCCAGCAGGTTCTTTCTTGGTTGGCCCCCATGACCACGGGCCATGCAAAAAGCAGACCTGCTCGCCTCTCCCAAGTTTGGGGGACTGTAAGCACACAGCTCAGGTATGACATGGTGGCCCTGCCCGCCCCCTGGAATCAAGTGGTCACTGGAGGAAGGGGGGCTCCACGTCCCCGGAAGTCCTCCAGTGCGACCAGTTCTGTCCTCGCCAGCCGCTATAGGAGGCTCCCTGCAAGATTTCATTTGAAGAAAAGGTACTGCTGTTGGAACATTTTTTTAAAATGTCAAATATAGTTCTATTATCCTTACCAGAATTATTATTTTATGAAAATAAGGGCAGTGACAGCTATGGCACCAATAATAAGCTGGGGAAAAGCACTCAATGGGTTTGTTAGAGCTCCCAGACACTAAGTCAGGGCTCTGTGTGTTCAATCGGAGCCAAGCAGATACAAAAAGCTGTCTACAGATGAGGGAATAAACCCCCTTTCGAACACTGGATTTTGAGGATCTATCTTTGGGGTTCTAATGCTACATGTGGAAGCTGGGACTGCCCAGCTCGGTCAGGGGTCGAGCAGCGGGGAACCCAAGTGGGACGGGGAGGAGCTGAGGCCCATCGGTTCACTAAAATTTCAAGTCAGATCGAGTCCAGAACGAGGCAGGCGATGCGCCCAGAGGCGGGTGGTGGGTGTAAGGAGGAGTCTGACTCTGCCACTCCTCAGACCCCTGTCTCTTAACTCCTATCCTCCTCATGGTCTTCAAGATTGGGGCTTTCTGATCAAATATTCAAGCAAAGGACCTCATTTCCTCAAGAGAGAGGCAAGGGCTCATCTGTGTGCCAGGAGGTCGCTGTGCATGTGGTTCCACCCGGTTCTTGTAGCAGTTACTGTGAACACGTGGGGCCCCACTTCACCCACTCACAGGGCACAGCAACGGTGAGAACACCCTCTTGTCATGGTCTCCATCCCTCTGGTCTAATGTGGCTTTTACCTCGGTTTCCCATCAGCGTAGAAAAGGAAGTCATTTTATGAGCACAAAGAAAACAAGCATTAGATGACCCGACCCCACCCAACCTCCTGCCCCAAAGTCCCTGAGCTCAGGTGGCATTCTGCCGTAGTTCGCACAGTCCTGCCCCCTACGGCTGACCAAGCTTGCTGGGCCACGGGGCTGCATGCAGAGAGGCCGAGCCCTGATACAGCTGGGCCAGTGTTCCAGTAAGAAGAGGGGAGAGCTAAGTAGGAGAGGTGGTTTTGAACTTTAGTGCTTTCTCCGTGACCGATGACGACATGGAATCACGACTTTATTTTGCCTGATTTGGTTAGTACAAATGCTGTATACACCCCAACTTTAATGTAAGCATCCAACATAGGCAGACGTAATTTCTAGGCAAAGGAGATATTATCAGGGGACAAAAAGCCAAGGTTTCCCTCCCTTGCTTCCTTGCGGGTTTGATCTAAGATCCCACTGAAAATAGCATTGCTTTACTCAATCACCAAAATAAATAAATAAATAAAAATAAACCCCAGTGGGAATACTATATTACCATTATCATCCCCAGTTTATAAATAAGGAACCCGAAGCCGAGAGAGGTCAGGTAACTTGCTGAAAGCCACAGAGCTCTGACGTCTAGAGGGTGGGATTGGTCACAGGCCTGGCTCCAGAGCCCTGGCTGGTGACTGTGTGTGAAGTATGGTGTTCCCTCCCCACCCAGCCCCTTTCCCTGCGCTCTTCGCCCTCTGGAGTCCCGTTGCTACTTTACAAGGCGGCCCTTTCAGGTTTCATTGCCCTGACTGTGGAAATCCTCGAATCTGAAATCTGTCATTTGGCGAAGTTCATCTTAATTCCACCCTTTGCAGCACGTCGGACAATCAACCAGCCAGCCTTCAGTGAAAAGAAGCCCCTCCTACTAGTAGCCGCTCTGACGCTTACAGGCCTCTCTGGCCTTCCCCTCCGTCTAACCCTTCCCAGATCTGCGCACACGGCTTGACTTCCGACCTTTCCAAACCCCGCCAGGCCTCTGGCCCATCCTCTCATCACGAGACACCCCAAAGTGACAAGCATTCCTGCTAAGCCGGGCACATCTAGAGCACGTGACACCATCACTCACTTGATATGGGCATTGCACTTGTACCAATGCACACGTGAGTATGACTTGAGCGTCACACTCTCTTTGTAAACAGCCGCGCCGCATCGCTGGCTCGTATTTCGATGGCACTTGGCTGAACTCGGGGTCTCTCTCAATCATACTGACGTCAGACCAGACCCTCTCAATCCCGAACGTGTGTTGCTGAACTTCAGGAAGCTGCTCTTTTCCGTCGTGTTTCAGCTCTCTTTTAGAACACGCTCAGACCCTTTCACCTGCGAGTCTGCAAGGCAGTGTGGGTTAGCCCTTCTGTCAGTTCTGGGTCATCTGTACATGCGCTAGGGAAGTACCTCTGCATTCAGATATTAATACAGTGTTTTAACCGAAAGGGAAGAACCAAGTTCTTTGAGGGTGGCAAGAAAATTTCTTTAACATGACAGTTTTGTTTTTTTTTTTAAATCCTCACCTGAGGATATGTTTACTGATTTTAAAGCGAGAGGAAGGGAGAGGGAGAAACATCGATCGGTTGCCTCCGGTATGCACCTCGACTGGGGACTGAACCCACAACTTGGGTATGTGCCCTGACCAGGGATTGAACCTGCAACCTTTTGGTGTATGAGACGATGTTCCATCTAACTGAGCCACCTGGCCAGGGCATAACCTGACAGTTCTAAAAGAATTATTAATGTCTTGATTGAACTAGCACCCATGCCTGGTGAGAACTGAGACACGGTTTGTCTGTGATACTCTCCTTCCCCGAGCACCTGGTAATTCTCTTAAAAATGGAAATGAGATTAATGAGAAATAATCTTCCCTTGGAAAAACCATGCTGATCTTAGTCATTACTAATAATCACTAACCATCTGCCAAAAATGATAGCCTCGTGTTTTCGGAGGATTGATGCTATTATAAGTTATTCCTGGAATAGAACTTCTTCCCCTGTCTAAAGCTCTTTAGAGTGTTTGGAAACCTGTTTAAGCGTACTTTCTGAAATCTCGTTTATATAAATAATTGACTTATGTGAATATTTTTCCTACTAGATTTTCTAAAAAATTTAACACTTCTTCAAAACACCAAATCAGCAAGGTTCTAACAATGTTTCTAACTGCTGCTATTTATAATCCACATACTTTCAAGAGATAGCTAAATATACCAAGCTTGTGAAATACATTCATGGAACTTGTAACTGTGAAGACCAAATTCAGGTAAGTCACGACCTTGAGATCTGCAGGAATCTAGGCCACTTGTTTCTCTGTGTCCTTATGTTGAGATAATCTTTGCCTCCCTTTTCCTGAGGCCTTCGGATTTTGTGTTTCTAATTCCCCTGTTTTATCACGCGAAGGCATCATCCTCTATCCAGGTCTGAGTAGACCAGAGGAGATGGAAATCGATCTGAAGCATCTCTGGTCTCTGGTGCCATTTGAAAGCAACCTGGGTTTTGTTCCTGAGGAGGTCTGGAATACGTGAAGTGTGGCAAAGAAGAATCAAAGCTTACTTCCCACACGAAACCTGCAGCGCATGTTGGCTGGTTACACCTGTCCATATCATTTTAATATCAAGTATCCATTGCATCTCAGAAATATCAGGGGACTTGGGCTGTCTTTTCCAAAGCATTTTTTAATTTAAAATATAGTAAGAAGACAAGTGCATTAAACACACATGCCCAGTTGGTTTAACAGATGGCTGTGAAGTGAACACCCACGCAACCCCCTCCTGCACCCCGCCCCCCATCCGGGGCCCAAGAGACGCTACTAGCAGCACCACAAAGCCCCTCTGGAGCCTTTATCAGCACCAACCCCTGCCCTCCAGGGGTGACCGCTTTCCTTTTATGGGAATAATTTCCTTGTTTGTCTTCGTAGGTTTATTCCTCTTGGATGCATCCCTGCACCATACACATTAGTTTTACCTGTTTCTAAACTGTTTAAAAATGGAGCTACATGGTATCATTCTTTGTGACTTGCTTTTTTGACTCAACATGGCAAGGTGTATCACACTGTGGGCATACATCTAAAATATTTATTTTCTTGCTGTAGAGGAGCACGCTGTATAAAATATACCACATACATCACCCCCTCCTACCTGTACTTCCCTAGCTTCTTCAATTAAGTAATTTAAAATAAATGAATTAAAGATATACTGAATGCCTACCACAGTGTCCGCCATGGTGGCGACAAGGCCAAACGCAGTGTCTTTAGCAAGCCGCCTCCCTCCTCCTCCCAATGACGACTGTCCTGTCTCTCTTTCCCGTCACACACAATTATTCTGCAAGGGTAGCAGAGAAGCCGTGCTCCCCCTCCCCGACCTTCCCGCACCTTGCGATCCATCTTACCTGTTCAGTGAAAGGGCCCTTACCGATTGAAAGTGAAACCAGACTAAACTTGGGGCTCATGGCTCCCATCGAAACCTCTCCACTTAGGCCCCCCTCCTGGTTCCTGGCTCCCGTGCTCAGCTTGAGTGGTTGCTGTTTCCAGCTGCCCTTTCCTATCTGATCTTCTGAGTGTGAAGCCAACAGAGTTCTCTTACAATGATGTGTAGAGGTTTGAGATAATTTTGAATTCTCGATGCAAATTTTCAAAAGTTCTTCTCCCTCCCCACCTCATTTAGCCCTCAAAAAAAAAAAAAAAAAAAAAAAAAAAAAAAAAAAAAAAGCCAGAGAAGCATGCTGCTTGCCTGCTCTGCTTTCCTGGGCCAGAATCTATGGTGGATGAACTTGATGGAGAATTGACCTAGGTAGTCAGGCCTGGGGAGGGCCGCACAGGGACACCCCTATGTTATGGTGACCTTGGTAAGAGAGGTTTCTCGGGGTTACAAGATAAAGTGGGAAGTAGCGGCAGGAAGTTCACTGAGACGCAGGGTTCTGAGGCAAGTCTGACTCCCACAGAGGCACCAGGGTACAAGGACAAGGCAGGCGGCCCTGCCACCACCAGCGGTGTATCGCTGATGAGTTTCTTACATTCCGTACGCCTCCGTCCCCATGGCTGTAAAATGGAAATGACACTCCTTCGCTCGGGAGGTTCTTGGGGGAATCCATGAGATAACAGATCGGCAGTGGCAGAGAAGGGGCAGTACAAGGAGTCCCAGTGGCTGCTCCCTCTAAGGAGGGCCCACGCGTGGCCCCCAGGGTCCCAGCCTCTGCACAGGGCTGGGAGAGCAGCAGAAGTGACTTAAAATTTAGTCATCTTGGGCTGGGACTTGCTGCCAGAGAAAAAGGGACCAAAGCAGCAGGTGAAGTGAGCGGGAAGAAAGACAAGGGCCGATGGAACGTGCCTGAGGGGACAGTTTGGGGAGTTTGTCCAGCCTAGTCCTCCCGCCATACTGTGCAGAGGCACTTGAACCTGTTGATCTGACCACGGCACTCCTCTGCTGAAACTTCCCACATACCAGCCTGTCTTGGCCAAATGCCAAGCTCCTGAGTCTGGTAGGCGGTCCTGTCACGCTCTGGCCCCCTTCCATCCCTGGTCCTCTCATTTAGTTACTTCCCTCATATACCACCCCTCACCCTTAAGCCATCTTGAACCATTCATGTGTCCCCAAATGTCCCTGTTGACCTTCATTTCTATAAAATGGGTATGTCTACTGGGCTACACGACAAGTCAATAGAGTAAGATGTGGAAATAGAGTCAGTTCTAAATGATGTATTTAGATATCAATTCAATCATCTATGAACACTACAAACGGTAAGACTGATAGGCTCTGAGTGTACCATCTGCCTGGGCTGCCATAAAAAACACCGTAACCGGGAGGCTTAAACAATGGACCTTTGTTCCTCACAGTTCGGGAGGCTGAGAGTCCAAGATCAAGGCGCCAGCCACTTGGCGTCCTGACTCGCAGATGGCTGCCTGCTTGCCGGTGTCCTCGCAGGGCAGAGAGAGACATGCAAAGCTCTCTGCTGTCTTCTCTTGAGGACCCTAGCCCCTCAGTAGGACCCCACCCTCACGGCTTCATCTGAAGTCTCCACCTCCCAAAGGCTCCATGGCCAGGTGCCATCATCCCCCTGGGGGCCAGGGTTTCCACATGTGAACTGGGCAAGGGGCCCAGTTCAACCCACGGCACTGAGCAAAGAGGGGAGGGGTTTATCACAGCATCCACGGGGGCAGGAATTCCACGTTCTGAGCAAGGCACCCTGCACACAACAAACGGCCCACATTGTGTCTGGGCGGAAGTGAGGAAAATGCAAAGGTGGGGAGTGTTGAAAAATGAGGAGAGACAGGCCAAGGCCAGTTCGTGGGAGGGTCTGTATTCACCAAGAAGCACAGAGTGTATCTCCTGAATGACTAGGAGCAGGAGCAAACAGGTTCCAGGACACATTCACACGTGGTTGGTGATTAGCTTGAAGAGCTATAAAAATGCCCATCCTAATAATCCCACTTTGGGGAATTTATCCTAAGAAAGTAATCCGCAAGATCAAGAGAGGTGTGTGCACAACGATATTTATTACATTATTTACAGTAATGAAAACAGAGAAACCCACAGAGGAATGCTTAAGTAGTTATCAAATAAACGTTTGCTGAACGAACTAACAATGCTTGCTGAATATGAAGTGGAAACTAAAACAGTCAAGTAGTCCAGGTGAACCGCATGAAAAAAGTCTTCAAAGTAAGTAAAATGAACAAAATATAAAATAGTAACAAGAGAGGCCCACCGCTGTATAAACACAGTGACAGCAGAGGCACAAAACGACAGGGGAACACTGGGAAAAATGACCACAGACCGTGTGTGAGGTCGCTGCAAGCCACCGGCCCACGCACAGGTCACAGGTCGTCTGGCCCATTGGTCTGCAGGCGGAGCCTCGCAAAGTTGTCCTGGTTTGCAGCCGGCCCGAATGAATGCCTGGCCTTCAGGGCCACTGGAGAAATATCTGGGGTCAGTACAGTGGGAAGAAGCACGTGGTTTACGGTGAGGCACGGAACAGTGGTACCAGGGCACGCGGGGTTAAGGAGGACTTGAACTGTTGAAGGGACCACTCGCTCAGGCCAGAGCATCCGTGGTCTTCCATGTGCAGGATGAGAAACGTGACCCCTGTGCACCTGTGAGCTGCAGGGAAGCAAAGCTGAGCTTGTTCTCACCTGACACCAGTACTGGAAAGAGAGAGAACCATATACTTGGCACTACTTATGGCTGGATTCTGCTCAGTCTATAGTATCAGAATAGAAACAGAGCTTTAGAGTTGTACAGACCGAGTTTGAAACTCTAGAACTGCTACTTTCTAACTAGGTCTCCCCGGTGCCTTCCCTCCAACAACCAGTAGGACAGTGTGGCGCCCCTGGGCGGGCCAGCCTTGTCAGCACCAATTCCCTCGCCTGTGCAATGGAGTGAAGGCCCCTGAGGGGATCCTCCGCTTGGGCAGCTCTGCGTCTGCCCACGACACCAGTCCTTATAACTGCGCCCCCCTGCAGAACCTCTGCTCCCCGGTTCTCAGTCCACGTGCTCTGTGTGGGCCTGGGGCCGTGCACCGTCTTATTTCCCTGGACATGGGTGGGGGTGGGGGAGGGTGTGTGACCCAAGGACAGGTGCGGAGGGTGAGATCTGGGCAGGAACGGAGGAGGCAGTAGACAGGTCCTTGTCCTCAGTGGATCTGGAGCCGGCCGGGAAAGGCTGGAGCTGCTGCCATCCCAGTGGACACGAAGGCACCGAGGGCACTGCCAGTGGGGTGGGAGGCGGAGCTGGGAGAGGGAAGACAGAAGTCGCACCTCGGGGCACCCCTGCAGTCCAGGCATCAAGTTATTCTCTTACCGGCCCTTCCCTCGGCTTGTAGAGCACACATGTTCCTTTTCTTTCTGTTTGCTTTGCTTAATTGAGCTAGTCCAAGTTCAGTTTTACTTCAGACAGTTTGACTTGGATTTTCTTTCACTTGCAAGCGGAAGTCTTCCACTAGAACAACCGCTCTTACAGAGGAAGAATTTGGAGCTCACCAGCCCCGCCACACTCTCCTCTGAAGTCAGACCACATTCATAATGAGCCCTCCCATTCGTGCAGCGTTTCGTCAATGGCCACATGCAGTTTCCCGTCCGACGATAGCTGTGTGCGGCGGCGGGGCGAGGGGCTCCTATGACCACGTCCACTTCTCACATGAGGAATCAGACGTTCAGCCACGTGGTGAGTAAGTACAGGGACCAGACACACACACACAGCCCCCAGTGCCAGACCCCTGGTCCCCCCACTCCCCAAGGAAAGTGGTCAGGTGTGTGGATCCTGAGCAGCTCCACCCCGAGCTCCTCAGGGCCTGCACACCATCCTCTTGGGCGCTGGCTCCTTGGCTGCAGATTCGCACGGCCGTGTCCCTCGCTGGGAACCGCTCTCAGCAGCAGGGACTGCACTGCCACTCAAGGCCACCGAATGGCCTCCTCGCTTCAGTGGGCAACAAGGGAAAGGCCACCGTAGCTCCAGAGCTCCCCACAGGATCCTGGAAAGCTGCAGGCTTGAGAGGGACAGAGTGAGAGGTCTCTGCTCCAGTCTTATACTGGACCTCCCTAACGAAACGCAGCCTTCTCCATCACTCTCCACATCCTTACTCTGCCTTATTATTCTATTTTCTTACAGAGTTCACTGACCGATTTACTGACATACACACAGGGCTGGGCAAAAATAGGCTTCCAGTTGTGAGTACGCAAAGCACAGCTGATTCTTGTATTATTATTTATTATTTTACTTATTTGTATTACGACTGTAAACCTATTTTGCCAACTCCTGTATTAGCTACTTGAATATAAATTTACTAGAAGGGAGGGCTCCACAAGTGTAGGGATTTTGAAATACTCACTACTGTATCCCTGTGCCTACAACAGTGCCTGGCATACAGAAGATGCCTCTGTAAATATTCGTTGAGTAAATGAATAAATGTGTGAATTAATGATCTTTGCAGCAGCCATGAACCAGGGAAGCCACATGAAGCACCGCCGCCTTTTATGACTGAAGAAACAGAAGCCTGAGAATGGCCAGCAGCAGGCACAAGCATTATAGCTAGAGAATGACCCTGTGGACTTCTAAAGGGTTCCTCGTCTGTCCGATTCCATTAAACCACACCTGGCCTAAGAGTTAGAAAATTGGGCTCTCTGTCCTGGCCATGTGGGCAATCCTGTGATCCTGGGCGAACTAGAAAACGTGAGTTTTCTCAGCCACGTTATTCTAATCACGCAAATAAAGGCAAGGGCTGTTCTAAAATCTCCAAGGTCCCTACCAGCTTTAAATGCACACTTGTAGGTTAATCACTGTCGTAGTATTTTTTCCTGCCTTAGAACACAAAATGCAGGGGACCTTGTACCTAATCAAGATGTAGATGTGTAGCTCCGTGGCCTCATACCCTGCAAAGTCCACGCGGCCCTTCCTTTTCCCTGGCAGACTGCCAGGAACTCGTGGGTTTGCTGAGCGGCCGCTGCCCTTGTCCTTGTTAGTTCTCTCGTCTCGGGCAAAACATCTGACTTCTGTAAGCTTCAAATCTCTTTTGTGAAGATGAAGTGGGGCAATATACTTAAGACAGAGTTGAAATTGCTGTCGCCCCGCAACTGTAGCAAATACTGCCAACACAGACAAACTGGCCGGGAAGGTCTGCAGACAGCGGCTCGAAGATTGCCACAGGTAGCTCCTATACTGAAAACATTGCTTAACTATGGGACTAGCGTGAATGCAGGGTCCATGCATTTTTTCTGGGAAATAAATTATTTAAACATGCAATCAATCTTGCACAAATCATTAAAGGCAGTAAGAATACAACCGTGAACGTGGCTCCTAAAGTCAGCACGGCTTTTGCTGGCCAGAGGTGAGGGAAAAGACCACGCGGCAAGAACCACGTTAGAAACTTACAGATACACCATCCCATTTAGGGCTCGGTACACAATAAACATTGCCAACACAGGAAACCCTGTCTTCCAGGGGCAGCCATTCCCATATACCTGATGTACATTTTCTTAACGCTCTTGGAAAAAAATCTATTGTTTTGTATGCATTTAAATGACAACATTGTGCTCCAAATCTCTCTGCTTTTACTTGTAGTCACTAAGTACTATGCGTAGGGGACCCGTCCACATTCCAGGGTAGGTGCCTGGCGGCCACTTGGAGCCCTGCTCAGCACCGCAGCACCCACATTTCAGTTCCCCCTGGGTGACGCCCCTCGTCGGGGGACACTGCTGGTGGGAGGGCAGGCCTGCACGGCCATTCTGGAGAACAGCCTGGACGCACGCTGGGTTGCATCCCACTCACACCTGTGACGACGCAGGTGTGCGCCACGGGGCAATCCATTACAGAGGTGTTTACGACATCCAGCAGCTGTGGGGGTGGGGGCGGCTGTGCGTTGGGAACTGGTGTGTACAGCACGTGAGGGGCAACGGTTAAAATTCCAGGCATTTGCCGAGCTGGTTTCTATATTGGGCCATCACTAAAAGTTGGAGTACCTATGTGAGTATATCGTGTATATTGTATACAAGTATGACATTACAACCAAAAGAAATACGTACTTCAACCCCACCACTTCCTCACTACTTCGCTACACTGTGCTGCTGTTAGGCCCTGGAGGTCACTGCGTCCTACTGTGCAGTGGAATAGCACCTAACATCGTCCTACTGCTGAGGGTCTCGTCCCTGCCCCGAGTGTGGGACATCACGCCGCCAGTGTGAAATACGCCATGGTGGGAAGAATTACACCATGGAGGTCAGCAAACGCTATAAAACCAGGGTTTTGGTGGGTTTTGTTTTTGTTTTTGTTTTTTTGCCCTGAGAGCCAACTGTGAAACATTTACCAGTTGCTGGAGACTGACAGAGACCCTCCTTTATAAACGAGGAAAATAAGGCTCAGACAGTTAGGAAACTTACCCCAAACCCTACAACTTTCAGGAGGAAAACACTGGACGGAGGCCCAGGTCTATCTCAGATGTGGACTTGGATGAAATTTAGGAGCTCTGCCATTTAGACTCTAAAAACCTCCTTACCTGACCACCACCAATGTACTTTTTTTTCTTTTTTTAAAGAAAAGTCATTGGCTGCCAGCACCAGGGTACAGTGCGGAGCCCAGCAAAGCAGCTTTGGGAAACATCCGCTTCCCAACTGAGCTTCACTAACTCCTGGCCGCAGCTCCGTCCTGCAGCCCAGGTGCCGCGGCTTACAGCGCGCAAGCAAAGTGAAGGAGCCCGCTCTCAGCGAGGTGCTGGGAGGCGGCAAGGACCAGCCCTCCACACGTTGGCTCAGGCGTTTTAGCCCCTGCTTCACTTTGCAGCGTTGATTAATGAATAACGCTGTCTGCGTGCTGGGGGTCTGGACCCTGTCTCTGCCGCGTCGCTAACCTGGGTGTTTGTTTACACAGAAGCACTTCCTAAATTGTCCCTGGAGCGCGCCTTAACATTTAGCCATATTTTCTTCTTATTTTCAAATACCTGTTATCTCACTCATTCAGTAACTCAGTCATCAAAGAACATGGACAAAGCCCCTGTTATTTACAAGACACAGGGGAAATGAGAATGAATAAAGTATGTCCCTGAACTTCAGGAATTAATAGTCCAGCATGAGAAACATACATTTAAAATTTTTATTTATTGATTTGAGAGAGAGAGAGACAGACAGACAGACATAGATTTGTAGTTCTACTTATCGATGCATCCATTGGCTGCTTCTTGTATGTGCCCTGACTGGGGATTGAACCCGCAGCCTTGGCCTATCAGGACGACGCTGCAGCTGAGCTGTGCAACTCTGATTAAGGCCCACAGTGGAGGCATGTGCAAAGGCCGTGGGACTGTCTTAGTCCATTCAGCCTGCTGGAACGAGATACCACAGGCTGCTCCTCAACAACAGAGATGCATTTCTCACAGTTCTGGAGGCTGGAAGTCCAAGGGCAAGGTGCCAGTATGCTTGGTTGGGTGCTGGCAGAGGCTCTCCTCAGGGTGGCAGACTGCCGACTTCTCGCTGTGCCCCCTCATGGTGGAAGGGGCAAGCAAGCTCTCTGGGCCTCCTTTCTTCAGGCACTAGTCCCATTCATGAGGACTTGGCGCACATGACCTAATCATCTGACAAAGGTGCTGCCACCTAATATTATCACCTAGGAGGTTAGGATTTCAACACAAAAATTTCGGTGGGGGTTGGGGGAACACAAACATTCAGACCAAAGCATGGGGTAACTACTTTCATAGCTTAATCCAAACTTCGGGACACTGATAAGTCTCTTTGGCCCAAGAAATGGTAACTTGGGCCCTTTACCAAAAGAAACAAATGTAGAAAGATCTAGCTTGAATGAGATCACTCTGGCACAGATTACACTGTTTATCGATTAAGCAAGGGGAGAAACACAACGTAATGGGTTTCAGGAGACCCTGGTTCAAGTTCAGTGTTGCTTACTTGAGCAGGAAGTCATTTCTCCTATCTGGCACTCAAACTCTTCATCTTACATATGGGTTAGAGTAAGGGCCAAGCTGCAAGAACAAAGAAGCACCAAAAGCTTTCCTACCAGAAGGTAGGTTCACGACAATGAAAGTTTATTTCTCTCTCCAACAGTAGCCTAACTGACCGAGTTAGTGGAGTAAATCTGCTCCAGGAGGTCGTTCAGGGACACGGATCCTTCTGCCTTGCTGTTCTGACATCCCTCGGGGTGTTGCCTCATCGGCGGGGTTGAAGCTGGCCTGCAGCATGCCAGGCTCAGGCCCCAGGAAGAGGCACACGTCCTTTCTGCTCACATTCGAGTGATTACTTGGCCGCCCCTGGCTGCAAGGGAGACTGGGGCATCTAGTCTTCGGCTGGGGTGTTCTGGGCCTAAGAAGAAGGGAAGAAAGGACTTTGAGAGGAGAACCAACAGCCAGCCACGGTTTGAGACCAGAGAGTTGGGCAAAGTTACTTCTTCGATGACTTAGTTCAAATATTTTATAAATCCAATGCTCTCTAAAAATGGGAATAGATGAACATTACTTTATATAATTACATCAGTTCTCGACCTTCCAGACCGTTAAATGGTCAAGTACAGAGGTGAACTAAAGTGACAGCACACAGATATGAAACTGTTGGATTTCCTAGTCCAACATTTAAAAAAAAGCTTTTTAGTTAGGAAAATTTCAAATGTACAAAGAAGGAGGGGAAACAGTATAACAAATCTCCCCATACCCACTACTAAGCTTCCACTATTCTCAACGCACAGCTGGTTGTGTTTCATGCATCCCCCGACACAGACGTCAGGGCATCTCATGTACTCAATTTACATCCAGACACTGTGCGCTGTGTACACAATTCCTCAGGGCAAGCAGTCGCTCCAGTGTGGTGTGACCGCTGTATGACACTCGCCACAATGCTTCTTGTCTTGTATGTTAAACAATTTAATTCCAGCAGAATCTGAAGCACCAAGATTAAGTAACTTGTCCATCATCATCCAGTCAATGAAACGCCAGGGCTGGAATTCACGCCCAGGCCCTCTGGGTGCAGAGGCGCCGTCTTTAGCCACCACGCCACAATGCGTCTACCCTGGACTTCACATCGTTGGGCTCAACGCTCACCCAGAGCTTCTGCGTGGGACTGGTCACTGACAAGTGCTTCTCAAGCCCGGTGAATACTTTCCTTAAAAGACAACTCAGGGGGTCCACCCTCCCCCAGACAACAGAATGATTCATTTAAAGCCATATTCTAACATGTTTGTAATTCAAAATGTCAGGCTCCTTTCCTTCTTCTTCCCTTTTAACTGCTACACATCGATGTTTCACAGATCTTCGAACTGAGTTTTCCTAGGGCATACCATTTATAAATGTTCTAAACCAGACTGTAACTTTTAGAAGTTTACACTTACCCAATTTGACCCTAATTAATTTAGGTCAAGTGTCCGACACAGAGCCTCATGGTGAGCTCACTATGAATGTTCGTTTCGTTTACTCCAGTAACTACGGAAGTAGGTTGGAAGGCACTAGTGGTCAGGCCTGACAGATGAACGAACAAGCAGAAGTCGTATTTCCCCAGCTGTCCGTCAGACCCACTCCAACACGGCTCTCCTGATTCACGTCAGTGCGTATTTGCAAATCTTGCAATTCTTTGGATGTATACAATATTTCTTCCTGGAGAAGGGCTTTGATTGGCCAGTGTGGGCTGGGCTTGACCCGACTCTGTTGGTCTGGAGGAAATAAGGGAGGTAGAGGCAGATCTTAGGACAAAGGTCATTCTGTGGGGCTTCTGCTTCTGGCCGTGTCTTTGCAGTGTCCACAGTCAAAGACGACAGCTCTCCTCTGGCAGCGGGGCAGGGGAGGTTGCTGCTCCTCCTGGTATTCCGAGCTCTCTGGGGTTCAAGGTTCGCAGATTTGTCTGGCCAAATATCCCTCTCCCACGTCTCAAGGTCTCCTTGCTCCTTATCTGAGCCCTGACGATGACGTCCGGGGCTGTCAAGGCTGGACTTGTCCTCTGAGAAAACTGTGCCCACTCACAGTTGGCCTTGGGACAGTATCTCAGCCGCCCTCCCACGGCAGTGGAAGAGGGGGCCTCTGTGCTGCTGTGGGAGCATTCTGACTTCCACGGCACCGCTCGAGGTTGGTGGTTGGCTCTCACCAAGCCTGCCATCTTCTTTTCCTTTCCGGAGACTTCTAAAGACCAGGAACCAAAGTCAGTGAGTCCCACATTCCTTATAATTGACACTGACCCCACGTTTTTGACATTACCACGAGCACACGGCCTAGGGCTGCTCCTCCCACCTTCCTCATTCCAACTCACCACTGGTGGAGATCTCAGCGATGGCGATGCTGCCCCGTCCCTTCCCAACATTAATGGGGGCCCTCTCACTCCTGATTGGTTCAATACTGCTTGTGATACCAAAGGTCTTAGCCTGGATTCCCAAGGTAGTGGGTTGAAGTACTTGCATACACGTTTATTTGGGGGTCTTAGCTCAAGGCAAAGGAATGGGACCAGAAAGAGTAACACAGGGAAGGGACACAATCCACCCAAGGGGGCTTTACTGAGCTGATCACTGCTGAGAGGAACCGGGGCGATATTTTGCCGGGGGGCCATGCAGAAGCCATTGCCTGAGGGTGGGCAAATATTTTTCAATTGGCTTTCATCCCCTGGTGGGTAAGGGTTGCCCATGGGATTTTAACATGTTAAAGTCTCTCATTATAATTATGGATTTATATAGTTCTCCTTGTAGATACTAGTTTTTCCTTCATGTGTTTTGAAGTCATATTATGAGTAGATAAAAATCTAGGATTAGTACATTCTGCTGGTGGTTCAGACCTGTTATCGTTATAAAGTGATCTTTATTCTTAGTAATGCTTTGTGCCTTAAATTCTATTTCATGTGATAATACTATGGTATAACTTAATTCCATCACTTTCAAATTACTGGTATTCACATGCTTTAGATGACTCTCGTAAATAGCATACAATTGGACTTTTAAAAAAATCAGTCTCACAATCCTTATCTTTTAACTGGAGCATTTATTCCATTTACATTGGACATTAATGATGTATTTAGATTTAAATCTAACTTTATTAACTGTTTATTTGTCCTGCTTATGTCCTTTTGAATCATCCCACTTTGGACTCACCATCCATCGGGAGGAACACGCTTTTATCCTTTTGGCGGTCACGCGAATTAGCACACACACACCGTTGACTTGTCCGAGTGTGACGCGAACCTGGCACCTTTACGTTCTTCTCACACAACGCGAGGGCCTTGGAACGTTAGCTGCACTTTCCTGCTTCCTGGTTGATATCCTGGTGCCGTGCATTTTAGTTCCAAATATTTTTACTCCACAAGATACTATCACATCTCTGCTCGTCATTCACTCTGGCATCGGCAACCTTCTATTGGCTCGAAGATTACCATCAGGGTTTCCCTCGTGCGGCGCTATTGGTGCTAACCTCTCGGACTTGATCACCGGGAATACCTTTGTCCCTCCTTCTCGGAGGGTATTTTAAGTGTTCAGTTCTAGTTCGACAATTTCTTTTCCTCACTTCATCACTCTTTTGATTCCTCTTAATGCTGAGTCTACTTCTCACTTTCCCCCTATTTTGTATGCTTTTAAGATTTTCTAATTATCTTTAGTTTTCTACAATTTCACTATGTTGTGGATTCCTTTTTATTTTCCTTGACATTTGTATAGTCTCTTGAACCTGTGGGCTAATGCCTTTCACCATTTCCAGAAAATACAAAATGAACTCCAATTCTCTCCTGGGACTTCGATGAAACATCTAGAGCCTCACAGTGAATTCTTTAAAACTACTCCTGTTTATTTCTCACTTCCCATACTTTTCTTTCCATTCATTCTGTGTAACTTCTTCTAAGCTTCTTGTTCATTCTCTCTGTGTCTAAGCTGCTGCCAAACACTGCCAATGGCTTCTAGAAATCTGCTGAGATCAGAATTCGCTTGTTTTTCAGGGTTTGGTACTACTGATATGTGAGATTTACCATCTGTACTTTCTCTATTGCTCTGAGTGAGGACCGCTCTCACATCACTAAGAGTAAATGATGGTTTAACCATTCGCATGCATCCCCCTACACCCATTTGTGGAGTGGTCTGTTTTTCAGTGCAGAGTGGTACCTGCACATCTAGACAATTACCACAGGATATGGAGAGACTTGTAAGAGAGCGCCTAGTAAATTTGATGCCTTGGAGGGATAAGCTTTTTTTTTTTTTTTTTTTTTTTTTAAAGAGAAGAAACAGATGAATCCCTGGAGAGTAAAATTCTCATCTTTAGAGAAATATCACACGTCCTCACTTGAGGATGTAGTGGAGAGTATCTGAAATCAGGAATTCTGGATTTAGTTAAAATTCCTCTGCTGTTAATTAGCTATGCGACTATGGGTAAGTCACAAGTCTGGTTTTTAATTTTTCTCCTTTGTAAATGAGGATGAAATGAGGTGTTGCAAACGCTTTAATTACTGTTCAAATGTAAACTACCATCTTTTTATAACATCAGTCTGGGCACTGAACAGGATGGTGAAAGGGGAGCTGGGTGCCAGGTTCGTCCACCTTCTCCAGAGGAGAGCGAAGGAGCTCGGAAACTAACAGCTTAGGGGCACTCCTCTCTGCCTCTTCCATTCACCTCTGATAACAAGGTTTCCTACTGCAGAGTCCCTGGGTCACAAAGTGGAAAATATGGACTTAAGTCAGACGGACCTGGTCTAACTCCACCCGAGACACATGCTGCGTGGGCGGGAAAACTCCCTAGCCTCTCCAAGCCTGCGTCTTTACCTCTAAAGTAGGAATTGCCTTTTGGGGTAATTGTGAACATTTCTTGAGATACCTCATGAAAAAGTGCCTAACAGTGTTCTGGGCTGGTAGGTGCTTAATAAATGTGAGTTCCATTTTCTCTTTCATATAGAGGAACTGCTGAACTTATGAATTAAATTTTGTTAACCATTTATTGAGTTCATTGAAGCCCATTCATGGAATTACATATGGAAGAGAAAAATTCAAGTAAACACCTCCACAGAACTTTGCTCTGTGATAATTGTCTGGGGGAAGTCATATGCCAAGTAGGGCATAAGATAAAAGAAGCTAAAACACTATCGAAGAGTGATTTTGAAAACTGTTATACAATAAAATGTGTATTAAGTCATACAGCTTCCAATTCATTGCACTCTATGTTTTACTGACTCTAATTTGTAGCTCTTAAATGTGAAGAAAAAAAAAATCTTCCTTTCATGGATATGGTTTGCTGTTTAAAGAGGAAGAAAATGCAAGCGAATAAAGAAATCATTGGCCTTCTTCCTTCCAGTTTTTATATTACCCCCATTCAACTCCAGAAGTACAATCCAAAGAGCAGCATCCTTCAGCTAAAATTTCAGCTTAAATGTTTCTATAGCTTCTCAGCTGAATTGTCATTTGTAAGCTTTTAAAAAATTAATTATTAAAACCATTTCCATTAGTCTTTTGCTTGGCCGTCATACAACCATCTTCCTTGTGCTGTTTAACAAGTGAAACGCCACCAGCATTAGCTATAAATACCCGGCACCAGATACGAGGAGAAGGCATATGACTCATGTTGGCCGGCTCCCCAGGGCTAACTCAGAGATGACTGCATTCTGGGCAGTGGTACCAGGCCCACTCCTGACCTACAGCACATTCCACACCGGCCCGCCACAGTAAGAGCATTCTCTTCTTTGTCAGTCCCTTCTACTCTGTCTTGGTGCAAAGTATTGGGACACTTCATTCACATGGCCCATTAGTCAGTGCCTGCTTTGTCTCTAGTTCTGTTGTCTGTCCAGCCAGCCATCAAACATTTGTATTGCCCTGACTGGTATGGCTCAGTGGGCTGGGCACCATTCCGCAAGGCAAAGGGTGGCTGGTTCAGTCCCTGGCCATGGCACACACCTGGGCTGCGGGTTTGGTCCCGGGTTGGGGCGCACGTGAGGCCATCGATCGATGTGTCTCCCTCACATCAATGTTTCTATTCCCTCCTTCTCGCTCCCTTCCCCTAAAAATATGTATTTTACAAAAGATTTTATTACCAACTATGTGCCTCAAACTGGAAGAAGATTATTAAATGTGTTCCTGCCCTCAAAAAACAAACAAAAAACCCCCACAATCGCAGCATGGAAGAGTTGGACAAATAACTATTATAATGTAGTAACTTCCACGTCAGAGGAATAAAATGAATGCCCTGCGAGTCCAGACCAAGGGTATTAGGAAGAATCCTAGGAAAAGATCATATAGGGGAAAATTAAGTGCCATTGAAATACAGGCTCAGGAGGATGGTGGAGCACTCCCGACCGAAGGCCAGCAAAGGCACAGGACTACAAAGCAGAACTTTCTGGAGAACTAAACACAGTTAGGAATGACTAGAGTGGAGACTTCTCTGAGGCCAGTGGCCGAAGAGGACGGTCCAGAGGGCAGGATCTCATCCCTGGCCTTCGAGCCGCGCCCTCACATGCTCCCAGGGAAGACTGGGGAAGGGGCTCAGGGGGTGGGCTCATGTGGGCCTGGAACGCTGGGCTCCAGTGAAAGACCTCTCTTTAGAGAGTAAGTTCCACCACAACTAATACTCGGAAACCACCCATCTAGATAACGGTCTGTGCTAAGAGGAGGAATTTGGGCTTTATCGTCACATTGAGGGAGAGAACGTCTCGTTTTTGCCTCATTCCCCAAAGGCAGTGCGTCTCAACAGGAGCTTCGGCTGTGAAAAACCTGGGTGCTGTTTCAGCAATACTAACTGTAGGAAACGGGCCCTGACAAAGTCGGCTGGTGGGATGTGGGTTAAAATGCTGCAAAGCGCTGCTGTGCCGCTCAACGCGTGCAGCGTGGGACACACTGAGGGTGCAGGGACACACCTACCTGGTGGCTCACACCCCCTCCGGACTCCGGAAGCCAGCAGAGAACGTGCAAGTAGGGGAGTTCACCAGCAGTTCGTTCTAGTTAGTTACTAAACACGTGGAAACTCAACAGTTACAACACCCACAAGGACTTACAGTCCAATGGGAGGCTTCCCGTGGCTCTGGTTACCGCTTCCATTAGGGAAGTCTGGCTACAGGGGTGTGATTCGGTCCTCTTTGAAAGTCACTGCCAATAGAAATAAAACACCCATAAACACCTATTTTATAAGCCTTTCAAAGTTGGGGGAAAGCCTTTAAAACCGTATTAGCGCATGTAAGGATGAACTCCCTACCACAATCATTTCTGTAGTAAGTGTCACTGATGCTTTAAAGTGACACTTGTCACCGACACCAATCTCGATCTCTTCCAAAGTATTTTTATGTCGATTACTTTGCACTCATGGCCCCAAAGGTAGGATGGATGTGGCGACGGAGGCCTGATGCATTCACCTAAGTGCAAATTATCAGCGAGTTGTGCAAACGGACAAGGCAGAGTCCAGGCCTACCGAACCCTACCCCAGGGATTCCAGCCACCAACCCGTCACTCACCTTAATGCCTACTGTGAAAAGGATCCTAAAAAGTCAGCTGCCATCCACAAAACATTTCAATAGTTCTCTGATATGGTGCGTTTACAAAAGAATGGATATGGTATCACAGCCTTTGTCCTGACCTTGGGGTTGGCCTTGTTCCCAAGGTCTGAAATGAGCCAACTCTTTCATCACCCCCATGTGTCTTCAACTCCCCACACGGTCTCAGGACACCCCCACTCGCCCACCTTGTCCCAGGACCCAAGGACTGCCAGAGGTGGCACAGCCAGCGTGGGTGTTCTCCTCTCCAAGCCACAGTGCTCAGCACCCCGAGGCAGGGAACCCAGGAGAAGGGAGCCACAGTTACTGCTTCCCCTTGCTAACAATGCCCATCTTCACCCGCCAAGTTCTAGCTCTCCTTCAAGTCCTACCTGTTTCGAGAAGCCTCTCCTAAGTGGCTCCTCCCACACTAGTGCCTTCTTTCACTTGCCTCATATATTATGATTTCTCTTGACCAGACTTTTTAACACTCAGCCCCTAGCTTTCTTGTATTGTTGGTTGTTTTGTTAAGGGTATGTTTTGATGGGAGAAACAGGTTCAAATGCTAGCTCTGCATCTATCAGATTTTAAGTTACTTATCTGTGCTTCATTTTCCATAGAGAAACAAGGATAGTATCTTGTCAGGCAAATGTGAGCACAATTCATAAAGTATTTAGCTTCCCTCCACCTAACACATAGTAGGTGCTCAATAAATGTTTCATATAACCTGATACAGACTAAAGACAAGACTAGATGAATGGTAGTTAGTCACTCTTCTTTATTTACAGCTGACACAACTCACCTTTGGCCTCAGGAAACCAAAGAGAGTAGGTGATTTTTTCCTCCTCGCTGTCATATTTAGCCCAGTGAGTGTCACCACAGGCAGGGTGACAGTAATACTTTTAATAAAACTCACTTACAAAGTATTTCAGCATTTATAAAGAACATTTTTTGGGTTTATTGTCTCATTTGATTTTTCCAGTGACTCCCAGAATGTAGGCAGGAAAGGTGTCATTAAATTTTATATACTGGAAATCTTAATACCGTGTGCTTAATATTAGTAGTAACATTTGTATCCTAATTAACAGTTTACAAATCATTAAAACAAACTTTTCTTATTTGATAACTTAAGATCCTAATAGTCCTTAAATTTTGATACCCTTAAAAATCTCCTAGCTATCAATGGACACGTGGTATGATCTTTATGACTGCCACAAAGCACAAATAATTAAAAAAAGACCCCAACGAATTAAGTACATGGCTCCCATTGTGAACCCACAATGAGGTCAGCGGCCCCAGCAGAAAGGACATCAACCTGTGAGAAGGAGATGCTTTGTCATTTGTAGAGACAGTTCGTGAATTTTCAGAGTGTTTCTTTTTCCTGACTAACCTCATCTCTCAATGGTCTTCGATTCACAGACTCACAGAGCGGACAGAGAACTGAAGTGCCACAGGCGCGGCCGTTACGCCTCTGTGTTTAGGTACGTAAGGCACCTGCCAGCGCTAACAGGCCGCCAGTAAAATGGCCTCTAAACAAACAAGAACTCAGCAGGACCTTGGGCAATTCACCCACTGAGGCTGGTTCCTTAACTTAGCACAAGAGGAGTTTGAAGCAGCTGAGGTCTTTAGGACAATCATTTTATAATTCTGAGCTAAGCTGATTTAAGGAAATAAATGAAAATATGACAAAATAAAACTGCATTTCCATTTGGTTTATAAGATCTGATTCCCCTCGAATCTCTTTTTAAGAATGATACAGTAGTTAAGTCCCACCTCCCATTCCATCCCGCCCCCCCCCCCCCCCCCCCGCGCCGAGGTCACCACTCTTCTGAATCCGTGGACACCCCCTGACGGGATCTTTTCGGTTTACGTGTACATTTACACACAGCATAAACAGTATGGTAACGTATTACCCTCTGTTACTTCTTTCATTTAATAAAATTTGAGATTTGTTTATATCGATATTCACCCATTTTTACTGTTAGGGGCTCGGTGTAAAACACCATACAGGTGATTTATTTACTACGTCTCTGCACTAGCTGACAAATGTTCTCTGTAAAGAGTCAGAGAGCAGTTTAGGCCCTGCAGGACACTTAACGGTGCCACTGCACATTACAACATAATCCTTCACACATTGTGTGGGGTCCCCAAGACCATCTTGTAGTTCAATGACTCACGGAACTCAGAAAAACGGCTATGATGAGTCACAATTTATTGTAGCAAAAACAAACAGTTTAAAATCCACAAACGTGAAAGGCACACAGGAAGGGCAGAGTCCGCAAGACCAGAGGCGAGCTTCTGGTGGTTCCCCCGCCCCTGTGAGGACATGTCATTTACCTTCCACAGACGATGTGCGGAGACACACAGGGAGTGCTGCCAGCTGGGGAAACTCACCTGAGGCTTCATGTCCAAGGTTTGTATTGGGGGCCGTGGGCCCGGAACACCCACGGGGCCCACCCCACTCAGTTTCAGGTCCTCCAGCGGTCAGCTGGTACTGCGTGGCGCGAGGCCCCTCCACACCTCGTGGTCAGCATACCTATCTGCTGTTGCTCAAGGCCCCAGGTAAACAAACGCGCTCACGGGTCTGGGGCAGGACATTCCGAGTCCAGAGGTTCTCTCTCAGGAGCTGGTCGAGGGCCAGCCCTCTCTTTGGAATGTGCAGGATGCGAACGGCCAGCTCTGCCAAGTCGGTCCTTCACTGCACCAGTACCTAAGCTGCTCTCAGTTCCAGGGCCACGGGCGGCACGGTAGCGCAGACCCCAGTGTCGGGGCAGAAGTCGCCGCCTTCCTCTACCATCTCAAACATGTCCTGTGGTAGGCGTTCGCTCCGTGTCCTGGGGACGACGGCACACGTCCGCCCTTCAGAAATGAAAATGTGCAATCAGACATGGGTAAAATATGTCACTCTTTTTAAAAGAAAATCAATCTATAATGCTAATCACTGAGACTTAAACATGATTTAGATGCAAGAATATAAAATGTCAGCCTTTCTTAATAAGGAAACTGCATTCACAAACTAGTGAACTAAATATAAAACCCGTCTCAGATACTAGTAGATTAAAGCAAAGGTCTCAGAAATACTGAAGTTCTATATTATGTACATTTTACCATAAGCAACAAATCGCTCTGTTGTTTTCCTGCTATGACACACGCAGAGAAGGGAACGTTTTGTCAGTGTTTTATTACGCATACTTTCTCCTAATATGGACTGCACCCTTTGTGAGCATGAATGTCAAGGTTATGAAGTAAGCCTTAGACAGCTGTGGAAAGCCAAAATATGACCAATGTAGGAGACAGTGTAGTTCACAGATCCTTATTACTGTCTTCACAGGTAGCTGAATAGGAAACAAATATCAAACTATTTTCTAGCTAGAGTTAAGACTGTTTCTAGCTTATTCCTAAATGACATTTCAAAAACTGTCTTCAGGTGTGTCTGAGACACGTAAGTAAATTCTTCCTGAACAGGAGGCCCAAGCGGGCAGGAACTTCCGAGCTGCTCCCTGCTTTCGGCGAGTACCTCCCGGTGCCGGCACAGTAAGGCGGGTGCCACGGTCACGTCTAAGTTAGCACGGACACCGTGAGAGACCGCAGTGTCACCTCAGCTCTTTCTCAGGGGCTGCTTCTCATGCTGGCACATGAAGGAGGTGCTTGCCATAATTTTTTTAAAACTTCTTACCCAAGGACATGTTTATCGGTTTCAGAGGGAAAGGAAAGGGGAGAAATGATGAGAGAGGAACACTGATCGCTAAGCGCCTCTTGTACACAACCTGACCTGGATCAAACCGGTGACCCAGGTGTGTGCCCTGACCAGGGGTCAAACCCGCAACCTTCCACGTGCAGGACAGCACCCAAGCAACCGAGCCCCGCAGCCAGGGCAGCTCGCAGGAGTTTTAGTGCAGTGGGGCCGCCCCTCGGTGAGAAAGACTGCCCTGTGCACTCAGCTCCTTCCCAGGGGTGCTCCGCCCCTCCCTGGCAGCTGCTGCGTGGAGCTCTGCTCCCCTCCCCGAGGGCCTTGGTCAAAGGTGGCCTTCCCTGCATTCCGTCAGCCACGGCTCTCACTCTTGAAGTCCCACCATCCGCCTGTGAGGCTCTGCGCCAAGAGTACCATCCCCAGCTCCGAGTGGCTTGCAGCTCAAGCTCAGAGCTGTCCAGACAGTGCGACTTGCTATCGGAACTGAGCTTTGAAGAATGGGGTATCCCGGAGTGCTCAGTATGTGCCAGGCAGCGTGCTAAGTGCCATCTGGATTATCTAATTAAACCCTCATTACAACTGAGGAGCTAGGAAGCCCATTTCACAGATGAGTCCAAGTGGTTTACCCTGAACTCACACTCCTAAATACCGCGCTCTACTGCCACACACAAATACAAGCACACAAAGAACCACCAGGCCACTGGATGGAGTCACGGAGGTAAAAGGACTTTTAAGACTACAATGTTCTCATTTATGTACAAGGAATATGAGGTCAGCAGACTTCAGGAACGAGCCAAAGGTCACATAAAAAGACAGAGACATTCTTTCTTCTCTCAAGGGCCTGTCTGCTGCGTGATCACCTTTTCCCGAAAATGTGACTCTCTTCCTGCTTTTCCCTTTAGCTCCTTCCAGCACTCTGCTGGCACTGAGAACACCTCGGGTCACGTGCCAGCTCACTGGAGGGGGTGTCACTGACCGAGGGCAGCACAAGGACACTGGACTTCACAGGCCCAGCCTGTGTTTAAAACAAGGTGTTTACCGTAAATGTCAGTGTTTGATAAACAATGATCTGCAAGACTAAGAAACAAGTAACACAGATTTGCCAGCTTTTAGGGACACTGCTGCTCACACACGGGACCGACTGTGTGGAACACTGCTGCTCACACACGGGACCGACTGTGTGGACGCACGTACAAGGCACGCATCCCGCCCCCAGGCGCTGGGACACGACTGCAGGGGAGACCTGTGCGCGGGCCTACCCGGAGCTCGCTCCCCAGCCCTCAGTTACACTGCCCTGAACGGCACGGCCGCATCACATTTCCTGAGCGCTCTGATTCGCGCTGTCCCGACGGCAGCCCTCGGTCGTCCTCTGTCTGCCCTGTCTGAGCTGCCTGGCACATGGCCAGTCATTTTTTACACATGAGCAAAGAGTGCCAATTGTTTATCTTGTTTGCTCAGTTTGAAGCTAAATGTTTCAATGCTTATGTGAAACTCAGTTTGACTTCCTTAGGGTCATAATGAAAACCTAATTATTCTTATCGTGCGTGCAGTTTTATAGACTTTAAAGGTGCAAGGCGGGCAACCATTAATGCTGACCAGGGTTCTAACGTAGATGACTTTGCTCAAGGCTAGTGTGCAACCACGCCCTCTTGTTCCGGTTCAGTTTAACATGCAAATGGGAAGAGTAATACACACTTTTCTTGGAGTCACTGTGTTTATTTCCCACCTTAAAGTGAAGACCCATTAAAAATGCTATTGATTCTAAAACTCTCAATATGAAAATGACAGGAGACAAACAATATCACACTTATCAGTAAGTAAACATTTACTTGGGAGCAAAGCATATGCTGGTTCTGAAAAGGCACGAACACCAGAATCACACGTTTTATCACACACTTTGAGTCACGGGTGGTCCGTTCTAGAGTGACTACACCAGGGCAGACGTCTCCCACGTCTGAACTGTTCTACCCTCCACACGTGACTCAGACCCGGACCCTGGGCGCGAACCACCCGCAGCGTCCGGGCACCGTCGCTGGAGGCAGGGGTCTCCGACGCTGGAACTGCTTCGCGGCAACGAGCAGCCTCACTTTTCCAGGCGCAGACCCCTCAACTGTAAAATGTGTGAAAAGCAGTCGCCCTGAAGACCCACTGCAAGGGTTACGTGAGAACGTGCATGGAAGCACTTAGGTAACATCTGTACCGTAACAGGCGCTTCGCACACACGGCAGTACTTACGAGTACTCGGGGCTCAATAAGGAAAGGTGTGTTCAAGTGAGTGACAGTTCCGAGGAACGCCCAGAGACCAAGGATTACTAATGCAAAGATCTAGAATTGATAAAATACCTTCCTTTTGATATGTTTTATCATTTAAAAAATTGATCTGGATAAATGTCTAATACAGCTCTTTAACTATAAAATAAAACCTGAAATGGTTAGAACATACTGTTTCTCAAGTTTGTTTTTTCTTCTTAAGTATATAAAATTCCGGTGTATAATCAGTGGCATTTCTGAGCATTGGTGAAATACTGTTTTAAAACACTGGAAGATAATGTATTTAGGATCATGTATTTATGATACTGAGGGTAGAAAAGGCATTCCTATAAAAGACAACAAGACCCAGAAGTCACAAAAGATTACATAACAGTTTTAGATAAAGTTAAAAAACACATAACAGATTAGGAGGAAATATTGGTAACACATGTAAGAAAAAAATATCCAAAATACGTAGAGTTACTAGAAAGCAGCAAGAACAAACTAACAAGCTTAGAGAAATATGGGCAAAGGGTATGAACACACAATAAAAAGCAATGAGAGAAGGAAGCCAATAAATACATGAAAACACGCTAACTTGACCGTTCCACAAGGGAGCGCAATAGAAAAGACACACTACTTCAGGTTACCCTTCAGGCAAGCAAAACGTGAACAAGGCGAGAAGGCCCTGGCATGGACGTGAGGAAATGTACTCTCCTACGCTGTTAATCAAAGTATAAACTGGCACAGCCTCTTCGAGATTAATTGAGCAGCATCTACCCATATTTTAAATGGACTTGTTCCTTGACACAGCAGCTACGCCTTTATAAACTGTCCTGTAAAAACAGTCACAGCTTTGCATGAAAACACGTATTTGTGTTTTGCAGGAATGCCGATAATAGTGAAAGATTGGAGCCACCTCCAAATCCACCGACAGGGAAGGAAATAGGTCATGGTACATTCATACGAGGATTTTTAAAATTTGACACACAAATAAGGAAAGTTCTCCAAAATGCACGAAAGAGGACAAGATACACATAGTGTGATCTCATGGCGATATTGAAAACACCACCCATGTCAGCCGGGTACCTGTGTGCAAACACAGGAGTTTGGAAGGTGTGTCGCTGTCAACAACTCCGTGTAAGGGAAGGGAGGGCTGTGGGAGGGACGTGAAAGCGAAGGGAAACAGGGCACCTGTACGTTTTACTCTAAACAGTGCAGAGCAAACGCCCAAACCTTTGGAACGCTATCTGAAAACGAAGGGCTTACCAGTCCCCAAACTCTGTTTCTCATTCGCACTCACACCTTTACGCAAAGTGACTGTACTCCGGTCAACATGGAGTCTGGCTGTGCTGCTGACCACACACAGAAGGTCGTGTTAGCAAGTGATTGTTACATATACACAGGATACCCAAAACAAATGTTTTCACAGATAACCCACAGAAAAAGGAGAACTTATGATGTCACACTTAAGGCAACTGTATACCTTTAGGGACCTCTGATACTTTTCCAATCAAAGAAACCTTGCAAAAATCCTTTCTTCTGGGGAATGGAACTCATAAATTTGTGTGGAGAACAAGTAGCCAAGGAACCGTCTCAAACTAGTTTGAAAGAAACAAAACAAACAGCCCAAATCCTGTTTTTAAGTCTTTTTAGACAGAAGGACAGACAGTGAACACGCAGCTGAGGAGTCTTTAAGGCAGCGCTCCGAGTAAGGAAGGGAAAGGAAGGCAAGGTCAGCGCTTTCAAACCGGCTCCAACTGCACCTCGCTAGTCCCCAGACAGCGCAGCGGCCGAGCAGGTCCTGCTGCTCACTCAGCCTCACAGGAGGAGTGTGTATTAAACTATAAGAACGCCTTTGGGACTGCTTCTCTTCCATCACATTAAAGGAAGTCAAGGCTCATAAAGAGAGTAGCCCTAACTTACATACAAATAAAAATGCCAAATGTGAGACTGCTGTCGGTTTCACAATATACTGACTGGTAGCTCCACGAAGATCTAAAAGTGAAAACCAGCCCACTTTTCATTTTATTTTTGAAACCACCCCTTCATTTTCACCCAGAATTTGATACTAGCATATTCCTACTTTTGAAAAAATCTTAACATCAGGCAATTAACAATAAACAAAGATCACGTAGTCGCTTATGACAATTGCCTGGACACCCCCGTGCCCTTCATGAGAAAGCAGAGTCGCCGACATGAACAGAGCCAAAAGGTGAGTTCTCGCGCATCACAGAGTCCCCACTTTAACCAACCTTTTTACTTACTGAGGTCTGCAGGAAACATGTATTTGGAACTATAAAATTCTATTGGGAATCGATGAGATGAGCAAGATATAACAAAACTGGGACAAGTTAAATATATGCCAAACACTGACAAAATTATGGTAAGAAGAAAGAGTAAAGCTTCAAATGACAGAAAAGTTTAATTTCAGAACATACCCAAATATTAAAGAAATCCAACTTGATATTGTTCTCTATCAATCAAATAACAAATGGTAATTGGGAGAAATGGGACACTTTAACATTTACCCAAATTTTGTAACACTTATCCCAGGAGGAGGTTAGTGTGGCTTACTCCTCAACCATCTTAGTGAAATTCTGTAACATTTAAAACTGATAAGCACATATTCATCAGAAAATAAGTTTCCTTTATATTTCTAATAAAAGTACAGTTTTTAAAGATATCAAGACACATATTTTCCTATAAGGGTGGAAACAGCTCAGTATAACTTAGAATGTTTCACTGGATTAATTAAAACAAGATAAACACTCCAATTTTCACTTACTACAACTCAACATTATGCAGAGTTTTTCTAAGTGACAAAGGGGGACAGGCTGATAACCCACATCATCAAAGACCCCATTATGTCACCAGGAAAGTATGTAATATAAAGACATAAACACAGGACCATTAAACAAAGGAAAAAAGTAATGAAGTAAAAAAACACTAGAATTAGGCCTGTAGGCCATCTGATAGCCTAAAACACACAATATGCAAAATATTTTTTATACTGGAGAATATGAAAGTAAATTTGTTATTTTATTCAGAGGTTCTAAAGTAAGTCGATAGGAACTCCCAAATATGCTTAATTTGAAAAATAAATTTCATAAGACCACCTTTTGATTTTATGATGCTTTCTGAATGCATTGTAATACTGTTCTTGAAGTGTTATAAATTACAAAATAATTTAAATGCTTGACAAGTTTTGAATGAACATGTGGAACTCACTGAGATATACGTTTTGCATCCAAGAACATAACAGAACAGTTCCCATTTAATAACAAAGAAATTAATGAAAAATTAGTTTACTGAACAAATATAATTAGAGAGACGGCACCCACCTTTCCCGGAACAAGTCTCTGTGCCTTCATTTAACGCGGTTATTTATGTGAACTTCTCACACCACGTACGTGTCTCCCACAGGGGAGCATCAAACGTAAGTTCCCATCTCCGACTCAGGCACAAATACGCATTCAGAGTCCCCTTCCAAGCTGCTAGAACAATGTGTACTTAAGTGACTTTGGTTTTGTGGTAGTTGTTTGTTTTTTAACCTATCCAGAATATGGTTATGTTACTAAAAAAACCGAAAAGCTGATTTCATGGAGTCAAAAAACAAAGTTAAAGAAAATTTTAAGTATCTTCAGTAAGAGCACAAAATATGAAAATGTCATTTAAACCAAGTAATACATATCTAGAATTATCAGGTATTATCTTTAAATTATTTAGAAATGTATGACACAACTTTACTCTGGGAAAACGTAAAAGATGACACACGTATTAAAATAATAATAGCAGCTACCACTTATCAAGACCTTAGTATGTACAGGAATTACTCTAACACACTGCTGGTATTAACTAACTTCACTTCATAAAGATCCTGTTAGGCAGGTATTGTTACCACCCCCTTCAGCAGACTGTGAAAACTGAGGCCTGGGGAGGTTGAGAACATCCCCAAAGTAACACAGCTGGTAAGTGGCAGGACCAGAACACAAGCTCAAGAAGCTGGGCTTCAAAACTCTTTATCACCAAGTTACGGTGGTACCCAGGGTTCAAAACATTTCCATTGAATCAGAAAGCCGACATCCTCTCTGTTGCTAAGATGAAAACAGCCAGGTCTCCTGGAGACGTACCAGCGGTGACTTACTGCACACCTAAACTTGGGCATGCGCTGTGCGGGGCCCTGCAGCGAGCACCAGTGAGGGCGAGGTTTTCCCGAGTACTCGGCGGACGGCGCTGCCTAATGAGCCACTTTCCCATCGTCGTGCAGGTTCATCCTCCCAGCTGAAGCAGGTCCTGTACCTGTTCTGTAAATGAGAAAAGCACCGGAGTGTGAAACAGCAGCTCTGTCTCCTCCTCCAAACCACGCAGCAATCTCACTGAGCGCGCCCAGATGGCTGCAGGCTGTGAGGTCAAAGCCAGGCTTGCTAAAGGGCACCGGGACGCCCACAAACCTGACCCAACATCCAATGACACTGTCGTCTCAGTACGCAGTCTTGTCATGTTACAGATAGGGAAGCACAGATGAAAAGACAGGATGGTAGTTTAAATTTATAGCAATCACATTTAAAAAACCCTGCCTCTACATACTCCCCTTGCCGAATACAGCATTGGTGTCAATGGCTGATATTCCAAGACAGCTGAAGTAAACATCCACCTCCCAGCCAATCCATGCATTACAGCTGAGTGTAGGATGTTTACATGAACTGGACTTGGTTTAAAGCAGGACTTCCAAAACGCTTTACTACGTTTATACTGGTCTTTCACCTGAGACTCAAATTCACATTAAGGTACACATGACGAATTATTCTATTTTAAAAAGATAACTTTTACAGAATCGGTTGAAAAAAGAGCAGTTACCGTGACTCACACGGACGAGGCACGAGTCAAGGTGAAAGAGAAAACTGGGAATCAGGGAAAAGGCAGAAGTGACACTCTCTCCACTGCAGTCACGGATGGCAGTACATGCAGACATTCTGTAAATGTCCCAATCTCAACGGGCTGCCTTCACAGCCAGCCTTTCGTCTGCCGACATCCCTGTCTTCAAAACCACTGAACTTGAGGGAGCTCATTTGATGGCCAGTATGGGGCCCTGATCAGCCGTTCTTCCTCATTAAGAAGATCCTTGTTTCGGGTAAAAGACAAAGTTCATAAAACACCTCTGCGGAGCTCCAGGCTTAGCTGTGGCCTTTTCCTCACTTCTCTCCCCTCCAGCTGCCTCTCCCCATGTCTTCCCCCACACTCTTAATTCGGGTAATTGCACCCCAGGAGCACCCTCCCCGCACGCCCTGATCTTTTTCCACCTTCATGGCCCCCCGCATCCTCAGCTGCCCCGCAGTAACCCGGTCCCTCTGATTCAAACACAGTGACAGTACCACCACGAAGCATCGACAGTGGCCCTATCGAGACTCTTGCATGAAGAAGGAAGCCCTCAAATTCAGAAGTAAAATTAAATATAGGAACCACTGCCAGAAAACTCTAAAAATCTTTGGAATGTCACAGGCACCCGATTCTGCCCCCAGAAACCTGGCCTCTCATCCCCTTCTGGCTACTATTCCTGAAGCATCAGCTCTCAAGACCTGCACGCCTTCCTCCACCCCTCAATGAGTACATTGTTTTCCTGCTTCCGCTACTCCTACTGCAGTATTTTTTCTTCTGCTTTTCTTTGCAAATACATTCAAAAAGGTTTTTGGGCGCTAGACAATGAAAGTGATACTTTCCCTGGGAGAAAAATAGGTCTCAGGCTTCCAACAAATCTTTTAAAAAATCAATCTTTTAAAAAAAATTTTTGTTCAAATAGAGTTGTCTCCATTTTCCTGCCATCACCCCCACCCTTCCCTCCTTTGGCTTTGTCCACAGGTCCTTTATACATGTTCCATGACAACCCTTCCCCTTCTTTCCCATTATCTCCCTCCCCCCTTCCCTCTGGTCACTGTCAGTTTGTTCTTTATTTCAATGTCTCTGGTTACACTTTGCTTGCTTGTTTGTTTTGTTGATTAGGTTCCACTTACAGGTGAGATCATATGGTATTTGTCTTTCACCGCCTGGATTATTTCACTTAGCATAATGCTAAGTGAAAATCCAGCAGTTCCATCCATGCTGTCGCAAAGGGTAGGTGCTCCTTCTTTTTCTTTCTGCCACGTAGTATTCCATCGTGTAAACGTACCAGTTTTTTTGATCCACTCATTTACCGATGGGCACTTAGGCTGCATCCAGCACTTGGCTATTGTAAATTGTGCTGCTATGAACATTGGGGTACACAGGTTCTTTTGGATTGGTGTTTCAGGGTTCTTAGGGTATAATCTCAGCAGTAGAATTGCTGGGTCAAAAGGCAGTTCCATTTTTAGTTTTTTGAGGAAATTCCATACTGTTTCCACAGTGGCCTCACCAGGCTGCATTCCCACCAACAGTGCACTAGGGTCCCCTTTTCTCCGCACCTTCTCCAACACTTGTTTGTTGATTTGTTTATGTTGGCCATTCTGACTGGTGTGAAGTGATATCTCACTGCGGTTTTAATTTGCATCTCTCTGATAGCGAGTGATGCTGAGCATCATTTCATACGTCTCTGGGCCCCCTGTATGTCCTCCTTGGGGAAGTGTCTGTTCAAGTCCTTTGCTCATTTTTTTTTTTTAAATTGGATTGTCTTCCTGGAGTGGAGTCGTGTGAATTTTTATATATTTTGGAGATCAAACCCTTGTCCAAGGTATCATTGGCAAGACACATCATAGTACAACTCAAACTTCTGTATTACTATGTATTTTAAGTTGGGATTTTATGTACTTTTCTTCAGCCACTAATTGGACATAACACTGGACGGGGGAAAACTTTGAGACGAGCCCTGGAGTTCGGACAGCAGGAATTCAGAACCGCCACCGGCAGGGCATGGGAACTGAGGGGAAAACATGCCCGTTCTCAAGCCCGGCCCCAGACCTATGGCAGAATCAGAAACTCTCGCAGGGCCCAGCAATCTCTTTTTGAATGAAGAAGCCCTCCAACTAACTGTGATACACACTAACATTTGAAAACCAGCCGGCTGTTTCACCAAATATGTTGAAAGACAAAGCAAAGACAGCAACAAACATTCAGTTATTAGGAGGTCTGTAATACACTGCAGATTTTTTAAAAAGGCAATGTCAAAACATGTATCATATGTCCACCTGTAATTACCCAGGCTGGGGAAACTGCTGCAGAGACGATCTGTAACAGCGTAACTGTAAAAAGTAATTAAGCTCAGACTGATATTCAGACTTAAAAACATTTTTTTCCCTGAATATGCACAGAAGACAAAGACTCATTCATTCTTTCAGTGAATGAAGTTCTAACCAGAGGACCGGAAGGGAGTCAGAATGTGCTACATGGAACGAGCAAGGCACGTTAGGGTTTAAGGCTCACTGTCCACTTCTGGTCACCCCCAGGCCTTGACTGTGCAGAAAAGCCTCAGGCACAGAGACCAATGAGAACCCACCCAACAATGCAACTTTAACCAAGAGTATCTGTACACAAGCATATCTAATTGGAAATGAACTTGAAGACACAATTTTATAGTGGTTTTCTCAAAAAAGTAATCCCTAAATAATCTCAAAGCAAATACTAAGAAAAAAAGTCATTTTCTGAATGATGCTCAGTAACTAAAAATATTTTAATATTAGATTTTAAGAATCTCCTTAAGTAGTGAAGAATTTCTGAGCTTTCTGTGACCTGTCAATAAAGACCACAGACCTCTGTTAGTATTTCTCCCTAAATACGAACAGAGGACGGGCACCAAGCTGTTACAGGTTACTGGTGAATACTGGTGACCTAACATTTTAAGGCATCAGTTCTAAACAGTCAACTGCTCAATCTGCAGGCCAATGGGAGTCTGTGATGCTTCAAAATGAACACACACGGAAGTCATCTGCAAACGACTAAAAAGCTGTGCTCGAGTGCAGTGAAGCAAGGGCACCGGGATTAAAGCTGCCATGGTCCCCGACCTCATCAGGGCAGAACATCATGGAACAAGTGTTATGTGACACCGATGGCCCCAGGAGTCCCGCAGCATCCAGGGACAACTGGACTAGCTGCATCAAAGCTTCACGCAGAACGCTACCCCATTGTTAGCTTGGATTTGGACCACCTTTCTAATTGAGCTGTGTGAAGTAGGTGGTTTTTATCCATCTTACTGAACTTTAAAGCTACATAACCAACTTTTTCATTGGAAATAAAAAATGTCACCCAGTCTAACAAAATAATCCTGTAAAGAGAACTCTTTTTTTCCTCTGCCGGGAAATAGTTCCTGGGCTCTCAATTGGCTCTATCCATTCACTCCCTGGAACCCAAGGCTTCACAGGATGTACAATAAATCTGCTTTATTAAGAGTTGAGCAGGAAGGGACACCTGAGGCATGCCAATCAGCAGGCAGAGAGATCACGCTTGCGAGTCGCAAAGCTACCTGTGCCTGAAGCAACTACCCCCCTCCTTCCGTCCACTCTTGGCCAAGTCTGTCTTCAAGCTGCCACTTGAACAAAGGAACATTTGCAAATCAATGCTGTAGCCCAGATACATTCAGAGTAGCTACATTATGACTCAAACTGCCATTTGCTCATCTGGATAAAAAATAAAAGGAAACAGTAGACACTGCTACGATAAAATTAAATTGTTACTAGAGTCCTCTACGTGCAAGGTGCTTTATTTATGTCCATGCCCTTAAAAAAGCTTGTAATCTAATCAAGGAAGAGAAGTGTTTAAAATTAAATTAGCAAAACTTTACCTTTTTCTTTAATTATGCACTGAACCTAACACAGAATGCTTAGCAATTTAATAATAAAAAATTATGTAAGTACAATGTTTTACTGAAGAAAAATTAGAATGAAATGTTTCACAGTGTCTAAAAGACAAACAGAAATAAAGCATTTTTAAAACTCAGGAAAGAAAGCTGTTATAAAATTATACACTGCCCATTTGTCCGCACTGAGTGTCACCTACGCAGCAGCCTTGTGTCACTCAGCTCTGATCGCAAACACAGGAAACAGACACAGCCCGCCTGCTCACGGAGCATCCGCGCTCTACCGAGGAAGGGAAGAGGCTAGAGCTACAGCCCGACAGCACTCAGGGAAATACACTCAATGAACACAGCCAAACACAACCAATGATAAATGTCATGAGCAGGTTCGGCGGTCTGAAGTTATGGAAGCTTTTGCAAGAGTTCTGATGAGGAGCTGTGACATCACCCGGGGTGAGACCAAGAAGCTGCGGGGCGGCACTGAAAGGAGGGAGATGGCCACGCGCACCCCCTCTCCCCAGAGAAGACTGGCACCCGAGGCTGCGTGCCGCTGGGTGGTGGTGGGGAAGGACCCTCCAGAACACCCATGGCATTTCTAGAGGAGGAGGCAGTCTCCGCAACTGCCAGAAGGTTAAACTGCAGCTACTAGGAAAAGCAGCAAATTAAAATTCCTCCAATAGGGCAAAAACAGAAATGAGAACCCATAGTGGGGGGAAAGTAAATTCTCTGCGTCCCAGAGGCAGCATTTGAGGCCGGGGGAGCGGGAAGGGCATCTGCGACAGGGTGTCCTGTGGTCAGGGCAGTGTTCTACACTCCGCTCCCTCACGGCATGGTCAGGGAAGGGGTCTCAGGGCCTCCCGCGGTCCCACACATTTCACAGCCCCCCCCCCACTCCCATTCCAGACAGGAGTGCACCCCAGTGACGTCTGTGAAGAGCCGGGAGCAGCAAACATCTGACTGAAAGCTCAGCTGTGTCTTACAGCTTCCAGTCGGGGATGTTTACAGCCGCAGGCTTTCCGGACAACGAACGGAGGGGAAGGCCCAAATGTTGCCGGTCACCGGCAGTATCCGTGACTCGTAGGTTCTCCAGTGCGGGGTGACTTCTGCGACATCTTGGAACAAAAATAGTAAGTCAATGCTATTCTCAAGATAGTAAGTGGTTCATCAATCATAATTTTTCCTACATATTTTAATTACAAAATTTGCATTATAAATTTATGTTGGCAGATACGCATTAAAGTATTACCCAGCTGTCTTACATGAAGATACATTTTTCTATTTGCTACATGCAAAAATGAGTTCCTTTTCTCCCTAAATCTTGAGATTTAAAATAATAAACACACTAGAATGACAATCCTAATGATTAGTGACCACACATCTGCGCCCGGAGTCCCCATTTATTCCCCTTGTCCTATTACTATTAAAAGCGACCCTTCATTAGAGTGTCTCGGCTCAGACGCTGCACGGTGGGCTGTGCTGGCAGTGATGTCCACTGAGTAGGAGCCAGCCACTTCCTTCTCTGTCTCTGGTCGACTTCGGTTAGGGACACACAGTGCACGGAAATCAACAAGTCAATAAAAAAAGGAACAAACTCATGACCTTGGGTTTGACACTGAAATCATTTTGCTTCTCACCCAGTTTTCCTGAAAGAGAGAAAGACTAGGCAAAATACAGTAAATCTGCTTTCGATCGAAACCAAGATTTGCTTTAATCTAACACATGTAAAATTGTTGTTGTTCCTTAAAAAACAAATCAGACACTTCCAAGAAATGAACATCCATCCATACGTATATTCATAAGCACGCGCACCATATGTACACACCCTGCCAGGTAACCACCCAAACCACCATCGTGTGCAGTATGGAAAGGCTCCTAATTTTCTAATATCAATTTTTTTTAGAAACTGTGAAGTAAGGGATTTCAGTCATTGCCCTTTACCCTGTGGTAATATTTAAGGGACACTTTCTAAAACATTTTCTTTGTTTAAATGTTGTAACTTTACCCATTCTAGAAATGTTGCTGGAAATAATAAGGAAAGAGCATGTGGTCTCTGTGGACACACAACGACCTTCATTGTTTCTGAAGACAAATACTTTAAAAGTCCCGCGGCCATTTACGGCGAAGGCCATTCAAGCTGTTCCACAACTGAAAATTTCTGATTTAAATTAGGAAAAAAATAGCTATTTCACGCCTAGGTAGGTACACGATGCTTAACTAATTAGGATGCTGAATGTTAAGTTGCAATGAACCAGTAATTACAAGTCTCTCCTTCAATTTCCCTCTGTTCTCATTTAATTTTTAAAAGTTTGATCAAAAAATCAAATCTTTATCAGTTTCTAGTTACTGCCACATACAATATGTAGACTCTTTTCAAGGTTATTAGGGAATTTTGTCAAATGCTGTATATTTGTATATAATGTATTCTTAAAGATAGTTGAAAATTAAATGTACAGAAGCTGAATAATTATGTTCAAAAATCAATTATAAAATACCTTCTATGATTACAAATATCTCCTAGACATAATTTTTAACTATAACATATACTCAATTTTTCATAAATGTTCTTGAATTTTGTTATTTTATTCATAATCAAATGCACAGTGAAACGGGTCACATCTAATGAGGTTGTAGCTGAGGCTAAAGATGCATCATTTTTTTGGCGTGGTTAATGATTCTATCTTTGTCACAGCGTGTTACATATTTGAGAGTTACCACCACCAGGTTAGGACCTTTGTGCTTACAAGTGCTTGTAAAAACAGACAAACTATACATGGCATACATGCAATCTTCTGTCCCGACGGAAACGGGCTACTACCGGGCTGCCGGCTGGGGCAGCGCTAGTGCGTGGGAACTGGGATGTCTGTCCACTCAACCCGGCAGGGCAACACTCACCCGAAACCCTGCAGCACAGCAAAATGCTGAGGAATGGCGAGAAGAGCAAGCTTCCTGCTCTTTGAGGCTTGCTCACTCCGCGTTGCTAACTGCTCTCGGTCACCAAGGCTTCCACGAGCGTTCACAGTCTCCTACCTCGGCTTCACAGAGAGTGTTAAGACCGGCAGCAGAGCAGGGGTTGATTCCACGTCCCCAGTGAGGAAGAAGGCACACACGAGAAGTGACCTGACCGGGCTCAGCCCCCAAGGACTTCGAGCCACTGCCTAGGGACTGCCTACCCGCCCGGTGACCCCCTGAGGACAAATAAGCCCTGTAAACCGAGGTCTGTGAGGGGGCGACAAAAGGCACAGGAAGGAGTTTTGATGTGATGCCTGGGCCCGGGGAACCCCTGAAAACAACCAACGAGGTGCCGCGGGGAAAGCGCATCATCGCCACCATCGCGGCGTCTCACGCCTGCAGAGCGTGCTGGCCCGTGCAGGTGGATCTGCAGGGCGGGCGCTCTGAGACGCAGGCCAGGTGGGTCCGACCATCTGTACCACACACACCCAGCTGTTGTAACGACAAGCATCTGTTCCCTGGAAGGAACGATCCACTTCAGGTACTCTGACTATGGGAGATTCAAACTGGTTATCAAATAAAAGTTTGCCTAAGAACCTTAGGAACATTACTAATGTCATGAAAATTATTAAGCATGTATTCATAAATGACTTCTCCATTAGACCTTTTTTAACCGTTTGCCCGCTTCTATCCCCTCACAAGGTCCGGGACGACGCTGTGCTCCATGACCACAGGCGTGGCGCACGCACGCACGCCCTGCTGGGTAGTTAGAAGGCAGGCCTGTGAGGCAGAGAACAGCTCGCCCTCTCCACAAACCCACACAAATCACCCCCTACACTCACAGGACACACGGCTTGATCTCAGCCAGCGGTCCCTACACCAGCAGCACCAGCACGGCCTGGCACGCCTGGCAGAGCAGTTCTCAGGCTGGGGCCCCAGACTTACTGCATCAGGAATGAGGGGACAAGACCGAGCAATGTGCCTAACAAGCCTTCCAGGTGATGCTGATGCACATGAAATTCTCATAACCGTCGGTCTATCTAGGCTTTTACCTCAGTACCAATAACATGCCCTTCAAGTTAAAAAAAAAAAAAAAAAAAAAAAAAGAAGTGTGACGGAGTAGTTAGAAGGTGGAAGGAATAAACAGTAACAGAATTAAGAACATTCTAATCACACAGCAGACAGCTCACAGACCAAACCACAGACGCGCAGGGCCCGCACGTGGAGGTGCAGACCCCCTCGTTGGGGGAGGGGCTGAAAAGGCGCTCTGGCGGCGGTCAGCCCCAGGCCGCAAAGGTGTGTGGAAAGCACGGAGGTCCACATCAGTCCGTCAGGATGCCACTGGGGAGAAGCGTACCATTTCCACTAAAAAATACTAAAAACGTCACCAGCCAAAACGCTGCCACTCTCAGTTCAGAGAAACAAGCATGCCCACACAGCTAGCATGTCAGGGGCAACAGTGAGGACACACTCAACCACACGGCACGCGGTGCCCAGGGCCTCTCACCGGGACAGAGTGCCCACACGCACTCTTCACGCCGCAGTGCTACTAGTGTGGACTCCAACCACAGAGCAGTCACCCTTCGAAAGATTTTTTGGAATCAGTTTTGATAGACAACTTTTTTGAAGGCAGTATTGCATAAGTAAGAACCTGAGCTTTGTAGTCAGACAGAAGTAGGCCAACATGTAACTCTGTGACTTTGGGAAAGTGATTTTACTTTTCTGTGGCTCCTTCTGTAACTTGAGAATTTAAGATACTCATCTTCTTGGGTTACTGTGAGGACTGAGTAAGAATGGAACGTTCATCGAATGCTGAGCTCAGTGGTAGGCACATGGATAGTGTAATAAATGGCCGGAGAAAAGGAGGGAAGATGATTCTTTACTTCCTCTTTGCAACTGTGTTCACATAGCTTTTTCTATTTTTTTAAATAAAGGTATTTATTTTATTTTTAGACAGAGAGGGAGGGAGAGAAACATTAATGTGTGGTTGCCTCTCATGCACCCCCTACTGGGGACTTGGCCTGCAACCCAGGCATGTGCCTTGACTGGGAATTGAACCAGTGACCCTTTCGTTTGCAGGCCGGTACTCAATCCACTGAGCCACACCAGCCAGGGTGCTTTTCCTATTCTCAATTTGATTTTTATAAATCCTGCTATACTTCAAGTTCAAATGCCAAATTATGAAAATTTCACCAGTAAAACCAGCCACTTGAAATGTTTTATAGATACACATCAATAATATGACCACCCCCCACCTGGAGTTCACTATGTCTGAGGCAGAATTCTAAGTGTATCGTGTGTTAGCTCATCTACTCCTCGTAACAGCCCTGCTGGGGGGGCTAGTACTGCCCTTTTTTCTGGAACGAAGAGCATGAGACAGAAGCAGTCTTCCTAGAGCCACACAGGAGCTGGCAGACTGGGCCCTGAAGCCCGCGGCCTGGCTCCCAAGCCTGCTCTTACCGTGCTACATGCCTCCACTGTCAACTGAGAAGGATGAGTAATTACCGAAGAGACCTTCCTGGAGATGACAGTGTTATATTTAGTAATGCTGAAGATGTTTTCTATGCATGCTAAAATCATTCACTATGGATACCTTATTCACCCTTCATAGAAAATACTTCTCAACTTCTAATGCCTTCCTCCTCAGGCCCGGGGGGTGGATCATTTCATCCTCACGTGATCCAAGAGAGGGAGAGTGCCTGATCACCCACTACCTTAGTCAAAACACGTTGCCATCTAATGCTCTGGGCAAAGGTAACACAGACATCAGGAATCGATCATCTAATATTCCGGACAAGGTATGCCCTACTTGCGGGTTTTGATTTTATGTACAGAAACAATGTCAGAGATACACCTTGTAGAAAAAGACACTATTTTTTTAAGCAAAGGCAGGATCAGGGGTATGGAACTGAATCTTACCAAAAAAACCCGGAAATGTGAACACACCATGTGTGGAAGACACAAGGTTAGTATCTTCACTTTTTAACCAAACCTTATAACACAGAATCAAGAGCAAGAATAAAACATGCCTGCCCAAGGGATAATGTTTGGGTTACATATAAAATTATAAGTTCTTGAAAGAGGAAGGCTTAACAAGTAACTACCGTTTCTCCATAATTACAGCAGTGTTACTTTGTCTGCCTGTACTCCGAATGCATTTTTGGTACCTTATTTTAAGATTTGGAACATGTTAGCACATCAACAATGAAGTTCATGGGCTAGTTTCCTTGAACGGCTGTATGTACGTGTGTGTGTGGGGGGGGGTGCAAATGAGCCAAAATAAAGAAAAAACATCATTTCTCAGTTTAAGAATTTTTCAAACATGAAGAAGTATTAATATAATCTGCATCAACCATTCTTAAAAGTCTCTAAATGCAATTCAATTTAAAATAAGACGATGCCAACATCAAGGTGGTTTCTCGCTGGCCCTGGGTATGTGCTGAGGCCACAGGGCTCTGAAGCAGCAGGAACGGAGAGGGCCGTCGAGACAAGTTTTACTGGCCAGACAGGGGCTGGTCAGAGATTGCCTAAAAAGGGACTTCAGATTTGCTCATGGTTAGCCCATGGCTATGGCTGGGAGGCGAAAGGCCCAAGAAAGGCCAACGAGCTGAGGCAACATAACGCGGACTTCCCTGAAATGAAGGGCTGAGCAGATCCAACTCTGCAGGTGAACGGACTCCGCACTTGAAGCTGCTGACCAGGCACGCTCACCGCGTCCTCCCCCTGCACGGTGACCTTGCCTTTATCGTGCCGTTTAACCTTTGTGGCAACTGTGTCCACACTCAGAGAGGGGCTTCTGATTCATCCCAATATCCTCGGGTGAACACACCTTCAGGACTGAGTGTAAAATACCACAGGTGTCGTATGAATGAGAAACAAAGAAAGCAAACCGATGCCACTGTCCTTTCCCTGGTTTCATATTTTGCCTCAAGAGCCTTTTATCCTACAACTGGGAAGATAATAAAAACCAGGCTTACTTTATTTTTTATGTTTATATAATGTGAGCCACTTAACCTCTTTGGATCTAAGTCGGTTCTTCTATAAAAGAAAAAAATTGAGACAATAATTCTGAAAGTCCATTCAGCTCAGTAATTCCGTGATTCCGTAACGGCGCTGTATTCCAGGAATAAAGATTTGTTAATACTCACTGAGTGCTTCCGCGTGGTCGGTAACTACGCTCGTAACTGAAATCAAAGTTGTGTTCTTTGCTGCTACACCAGTCAGCTGCCACGTAAGGGAAAAATCCACAAAACACTATTTTAAAAAATATATACAAGTATAAAACATATAAGTACATAACTATAAACAATAAACCATTTTAAAAATACATATAATTGTACAAGTGTTAGTAAAATGTACAAGATATAAAATAAAATAGTATTTGATTTCGATAACCCAGACCTCTCCAGCACTGCCCACCAGCCTCCAGGCTTCTCTCTGCCGGACAACTCGTCACATACTGGTCACAACTCATCTTCTGTGCCTGGCTCCTTCCAGCCTCCGGGCCCACTCCCATGGCACCCCCTCAAAGAGGCCTCCTCTGCCTGCCCGGGGCGGGGGGGGGGCTCCCAGTGCTGCAACTCTCTCTCACAGCCCGTCCTTGATGTCCTTCACAGGTCTTGTCGTGACCTGAACTCACGCAGCTGGTTTATTCCGTCTACTCCTTCCTGTTCGCCTTCCCGGTCATACCCGCCAGGACAGAAGCCTTAGGAGAGCAGGAACCTTGCTTGTCTTCCTCACCTCACTTTGTGGTGGCTCCACTTTACACACCAAGAACAGAACGGAGGCTCAGAGTGACTTAATCGAAGAAAGAGAATGGCATAAAGGTGATGCCCAAAGCATGAACTTGTGTCTTCACTCCCAAACCTTCTGCTTCCTTTTCTGGTGCCAGCACCTCCACTCTGCTGATCACCTAGCTTCCAGACTCTAAATCTGCCCACATTTTTAACTTCTAAAATATTTAAGAAGTGTTATGAGCCTGTGGTGAAAACAACAACAAAGGTGACCCAAACGAGGTACGACAGGACTGTTAAAACGACACTGCCGTTTCTGCAGGCGGCCCCAGTCACAGGAAAGGAGGCTGAGGGAGGCCGCCTGCACTGCGAGCTCCGCGAGGGCCAGCCCTCATCTTCGCAGAGGGCCTTCGGTGTGGTCGGAGCACACTCTGTTTGGGCTACACATGCCATGGTAACGAATGGCTCCCAAATCACGGGGCCTGCAGCACAAGTGTGCACTGCTCATTTACGTGAAACGTCTGCCATGGGTGGGCTTCAGCGGGGCTCCGCCACCCTGGAACCCGCCCTAGCCAAAGCAGCTGGTTTTGTGAGAGAGGCACAACCATGAGATGGAATTTAAAACATCTGCTCAAACATGGGACATGTCACTTCCTCTAACGTTTTTACTGGTCAAGGAAAGCCCAATGTCCAAACCTGATGTCAACAGAATGGGATATACAACCCCCCTACAGAGCGGAACCTGGTAGAGGAGGCAACAAGTACTTTGAACAATACTACAGTTTACACAGCGCCTTCCCAATACGAAGTGCTCAGTCACTGGAGGTAATCATTCACACGCCAGGCCACAAACACCACAGGGCAGGGCCTGAAATCTGTCTTGCTCATTGGATGCACCAGCCACACGGTGCTGGCCACAGAGTGAAGGACAGGCTGAGTGCTCACAAAGTGAACAGTCATAAGATGAGCACGGGATCTGGAATCAAAAACCTGCAGCAAAACTATTGTGTCTGCCAATTCCTGGCTTAGTGGAAAGCCATTTGTCTCTTTTGACTCTGGGATGGTTGTTGTAAAGATTAAAATATTGTGAAAGCTCCATGAAAACTCTACCATATTATGCAAATGTTAGCTGAGACCTCTGGATAGTGCAATGGGATGAAATTTGATAAAGATAAATTCATTCAAACTTTTGTAGTAATGCGATACATAATATCCTGCATTTACTTTCAAAGCATCCACTGGCAAGTGCAGAACAACACAGACCAGACAAAGCGTTCACATGAAAGAGACAAGGCGCTGTGGCCACAGGCTCAATGCGATCGCAGGGTGAGGCGGCTGCCCAAACGCGCCGTGCGGACTTCAGGCGGCGCTGATGGAAGCGCAGTGTCCAGACAATAGCTCCACTGTACTCAGCAGTCACCCGACCGAGTCTGACGGAGGCAGTCCAGTCCTGGCCCCCAGATTTAAGCGGCGTGCTGACAAACAGACTTTGTCGTGAGTTTATCGATGTGGACGGGGAAAGGTCTGTGAACCACGTCCTGTGTGCATGGTTTGGAATTAGGGCTTTTTCTCCTTAGCACAGCAAGAAGACTTAAGTAGGATTTGATAGTCATTCTCCAGTACTGTAATAAGAGTGACTGTATGTAAGAAGAGTATGTTTCTCATACCGGTAAGTGGAAGTTGGGGAAACAGATCCGGCTCAAAGAGAAGTTATTTCTGACAACTGGAAGCCTTCCAAAACACCAAGGGTGGACGGCAACGCGGCAGAGATGCTACCGAGGAGACCGAATGGGCCGTGAGCTGAACGAATCTCACTTGCTCCTCTGTGAAACTGAACATTTCTGAGGTGCTTGAAAATGCCCAAGCGGTATTTCTCTTTTCTGATTAAATAATGTTAATACTAATAACAACAAAAAGAAACAAGAACTAAAGTAAGGAGTAAAACAAGAAGTGGCTTGGCCTAATGCAGAAAGGCATGCTGCTGAAGGGAAATGAAATTTCAAGCTAGATAACATTAAACAGGGACATGGACACAGTGTCTTGATTTGTACAGAGGAAACTGCAGGCTTAGTCAAAACCGTATTTATTCTAGAGTTGTTTTTCTTGGTATGACTTAACTCCTATAATTTCCAAGGAGGTGCAAACATTTTTTTTACAAGTTCCTACAATGGCAATCAAGCAAATATTTGCTAACGTTAAACTAATGTAATTACAAGACAATACCAGTGTATCGATCAACTCAAATAAGTACTCAGATTTCCCATGGCAGACTATTACACATGTGCCACTGGCATGTAAAAATGGTTCGTTGCTAATGTCTTATTTGGTTTCCTTACTCTTTTCAAAATCCAGCACTTTCCCACTCTCATTTCCAGCTTTCAACCCCCACGCGTTCTCTGCGCACCGTGGGCTCCCTGGTGGGTGGTTCATAGCGTATTAACGCCTGACACCTTTATGTCCGCGGCCCTCCATCTACAAATCACTCAACTAGCACAGTAAACTCAAAATTGGTTTTTAAAAGCCTTCCTTTAATGGAATATTTTTTAAAGTTACCCACTAGTTTCTCACTGTATTTTAATTGCTACACAAGAGAAAGTCAAAACAGGCTATGAACACACGTGGGGTATTATGTGTTATTCATTTGTAATTATAACCACTCTTTGCAAAATATCTTGGGATACAATTTTTTTTTCCCTTAAATGTTTCTCTGCATCCTAAGTGGGCACATTCCACAGGATCTCACTGTACTGACATAAATTACTCATGCCCTACTTACTGCCCTCACTGCAGGTACTTAGATAAAACACGAGCTTAAAAACAGGTTCACTGACTTACTAAGAAAATGTGTATGTGCCTTTCCGGAACGAACGTTCATTCAGATTTTTTAAAAATCTATTCTTCTAAGCCAAAAAGGTAGAGGAAAAGATGAAAGCAAAAAAGCTGAACACCTTTCTCTACTAAGGAGCATGGAAATTTAGGACTTACCTGGAATAGGTTAAGGCTTGTTCAGATTGTCACTGGATTCCTTCCCCCCTCCCCTTTCTCTCGCTCCCCTCCCTTGTGGGCACTGCCGGAAATCACAAAGGTCATGGGAACACAGTGGTCAACTGCAGAGTCAGGAGAACCCAGTTTCCAATCTCACGAAGTCCACTCTCAGACAAAACAGTCTCGACTCCACTGGGGGTGGGGGAATGAGCCAGTGAGGAGACAAAACAGTCACCAGCTTTAGAATACAGTAACCAAATACAAATGTTAATTTCATTTTGCATTAGGTACTTGTGTACTAAAGCAACTGTTTGATGGAAATGACGCACAATAAACATTTGCTTAAATAAGAAGCCACTAGAAATTAGTTACAGCTAACATGTATTGAGTGTTTTCTGTGTGTTGGACATTTTTAAGTGCTCAATGTACATTAACTCATGTATATCCTTCATCGCAGCCATTTAAAGCAGTACTATCAATATCCTTCTTTTACAGATAAGAAAAGGAGGCACTGAATGATTACGTGACCAGTGCAGGATCACAGAGCTATGGACCGAGGGGGGAAGAATGTGAATTCAAGCAGGACAGCTCCGGGACCCATTCTCCCACCTTTCTGGGTGGGTATCACTACAAATACACCCTGACATTTGAAGGTCCTTCTGAGTCTATGAGCTTTAATCACATATGAAAAATTTTCTTCATGGGCAGTCAAGACTATAGAATTATTAAATGCTTTCACAACCAACTTTTAAGATCAGATGACTGAATCCAATCCATCACTTCATTTAAGCCAACAGCACCTAATGCAATCGAATCTAATTTTTCCATGTACTATATAGTTTGGCTTTATTATACTTCATGATAAGTGTAACTGAGTGCCTTTCACGCACTTAGCATAATGCCTGATACCATGTCACTAAAAATACTTCGTGCAGGCTAGATCTGAGATGTTTTACTCAAAAGAGTGTGCATTAAGGTACTTCTACTACTTCTCAAGTTCTAAGTGCAATGATTCCAGTCATTTGACTACTTAGTGAACACCAAGTGGTATGGACACAAAGGTCAGTTAGATGGTCTCTGCTCTCAAGGGGCCACACTTACAAAACAACGAAGTGCTTTTATGGAGCTATGACCGAGGCCCCAAGGGAACAGAGTTCCACATAACGTGGCACGAGTGATGGCAGTTCCATGTGCAAAGGCGGGTGCAGTGACATTTTCCCCTTAGGGACTCTCAAGCAGTTTAAGTAGAACTCGAATGCTGGGGGGCGTGGAAAGCAAGGGAAACAGCGATGAGGGATGAAGAATGAAGCTGGAGCCAGATAAAGAAAGTTGTAGGGTCATAACAAAAACACCCAACCATCGCATGGATTTAAGCAGGACAACGATGAGATCAAATATGCCACCAACAGTGGCTACCACACCTTCAATTTCCAACAACAAAACCCTGCCCTTGAATGAAATCTTATGCAAACTTCCATACTTAAAGTTGATCAAAGTTAAACTGTACTGGTTGAAATTGGAATGAACCTGCTTGACTTCCTCCAGAAGCCTTTACAAAACAATTTCAAAACCACTGCTTTAGGACCTGGCTGGGCTGATCAGTTGTTAATGCCAAAGCTGCAGGTTCAATCCCTGGTTAGGGCACATGCAAGAAGCAACCAATGAATGAGTAAATACCTGGAACAACACATTGGTCTCTCCGTCTCTCTCACACCAATAAATAAATATTCTTTTACAAAAATCCACTGCTTTAGAAGGAAAAATTATATATCTACACAATTATGTTCTGTACATACTTCATACCTCTTCTGATGTGACTCTAACTTCTCGGGTGTAAGGATTCACTCTGGTAGTTTCTCTTCAGTTACAGAACAAGGCATATCTAGCACTAAGCAGACAGTATTAGGCCTTCGAAATTAATGACAAAAAGTTGTAATACAGAAAAAGGAAGGTAAAGATTAATTACCAGCTTTCGCACTCGAGTTAAACTATAATTTAAGTGACCACGTTTTCTAACCTAGAAGTTAGATTTTATGATTAGACACAAATGGCCACAGATTATTCAAAACATAGACTGTGATTGTAACTGGTATGATGCAATTTTTTCCAAGATTGGTATACTTGAATTTTCTTAATAACGACTTTTTACGTGATAACCTTTCCCCACCTATCACTTAAGTACCTGTTCTCCCACCTTGTAATGCTGGGAGTTCTAACTGGGATCACTGAAGATGATCAGCACTGTGAAACTGCCTGTCTCTCCCGTAGCCATGGAACCTGTTTCCAGCAATACCGTGTAAAACTAATTAAAGACATGCCTTTGCCTTTCCTGACAATTTAATCCTCCCGACTCCATGGGGAGAAGTGCTAATGAAACAGCAAGGTTACAATCCCACAGAAAAACTATTCAGTAATTTAATGTCGGATAGTAAACAATTATATTTACTTTATACCACCTAATCTAATCCTACAATCCTCTCTGCCTTTACCCTCCCCCGTTCCTCACACTGCTATTTTTGGGGAATGTAACCACTTAAATAGTCAATTTTTAAAGTGTCACCCCCTTTATAAATAGTAAATTAATTAAAAACAAATTCTCAAAACAATGCTTAACACATAGTAAGAGTTACAGAACAGCCTTGCTTCTCTACATCAGATAATACACTTGGAAAAAACCGACCACCAACCACCCTGGGCCACGCTCCCGCGCATTACAAGTTCTCTCCCGGTGTGTGGGGACCGACTAGTGACTACGGAAAGGAGGAGGGGGGGAGACAAGCCGAGGGTATAAACTTAATCCTTCAGTACATCGTTTGACCAATATGTACAGTACATTCACGTACACGCATGTGCAAGAAATGGCACTTAAACGGAAATGATATAAATGTCATTACAAGGAAAACAGTATCCCAAGTAATACTGTAAACTCATTTCAACACTTAGCACTCAACGGATCATTTCTGGGCACAGTCTACACTCCTAAATTTGCAAAAATAGCCAACTATTCGGCTATAAATTTGGGGGAGATAAAAATAACTGTACATTGTAGAAAAATAAATTATATCACATGTTCCAACCAAATTAGCACATTTTGGGGCAGCAGCTTAATAAATTATTCATTTCCACTTCTTTCAAATATAAAAGTCTGAGGACTATCAAATAATCATTAAATACAAATGGCTTTTTGTAAAGGAACACTTCTGTTTATAAATATATACTTGAAAGTAATCCCATAAAAACATAGAAAAAATCCTCATATATAAAAATACCAATCAAAACAATACCCAATATCAAACATTTGACCATATACATTTAACTATATATTCAATTAGAAGGTTTCAGAGTAAAATTTCTATCTCTTGTCCATTTAAGGGCAGGTTTTTTGAAAATTATTCCATAACTAGGTATTTTTAAGAGACTATGCAATTATTATGTTGATTTTAACAATACATCAAATAAAGTTAACTTAAATGCTAATAATAGAAAATTTAAATTATACACACCATTTAATTGTCCACACAGTAATACAAAAATGTTCAAAACTATCTCAAGATATATTTATATTTTCCTCTAGTTTGTGAAAATTGCAATAACCTTTCTATTTAGAGTAACTTCTGATTAAACCACATTCAACATCTGAAATTCAAACAGTCTCCCAGAGGGAACAGTTCGGGGGGAACATAGAGAACAGTTTCAGAATTCTGAACTTTCTGTTGATGCGACAGAGAAGACGACCTGGCACCAAACACTGGCCCGACTGGAGTATGGAAAATACAAATATGTAATGTGAGAGAAAGTCCTTTCAGGGGAATGAGGAAAATGCAACGTACAATCAATCACCTGTGACTACAATTCTGAACTCGGCCTTTCTTATTTTTAGAACTTTTGCCCATATTTCTGCACATTATACAAGGTCTAAACATTTTAAAATACCACTTGGTGGATTTACACACACATATAAGTATTAGGTAGTATTTTATGCTTAAGAAGTCCAGCAAATATTATTTCAAAACCCAGTTTACATAAAGCATGTTGCACTACTGACCGCATTTTACAGAAAAGGAAACTGGGAACAGAAGCATTAAGTGGCATTTAAAAAGAGACAGTGGGTTAAATAATGAAATGGACAACACAAATCAGCCTTAAATTCCAGTTAAAATTTCTGATCATTACCTCTTTTCTCCCAGATCTTGGCACAAATATATTTTAACAAACTATAGAAATGATCCCTGAAAGTATAGTCTTGGCACAAATATATTTTAAATACAGTCTATTTTTTTTTGCATGTACTTGAAAAACTTTTAAATTACATATCCTCATTAATGATAAATCTAAGTAATGAACTTATCTACCTCACCCTGCTCTACATTAGCAATCCTTTGGGACAGTCCCTTGGGGTTTAAAAAAAAATTAAGTACTTCTCTTAATACCACATCTTCAATCTTCATTTTTACTCATTTGTTCAACACAGGAACTAAGAGCCTGTTCTAGAAAATCAGTGGCACCATTCAGGCTGCCCCTTACATTTTTACAATATTCAGTTACGCATGGATACAACAGCGCCTATAATCCTAAAGTTGGGCTCTCAGCATGAAAATTTCTCTCTTTCTAATGCATAATACAAAATAAAAAATGACTAAACTTCTCAAAAGATAGCTGAATGCTAATGTACCTGTATGTTTAGCTCTTGTCTTTTCAATCTCTTCTTTAAGAATAAGGCTTCTCTAAAAGTGAGGAGGAGAGGTGTCGCTGTGAGGAAGCCGGGCATGAACAGCACAAAGCAAAGTAAATTCGATGAATTATCCCTAATAAAGTTCGCATCTAGTTCCTCCTTTTCTCCCTTATCCCAACAGAGTTTGAGCTACCCCATTAGCAGGTTCTCATGTTAACTCACACTCACCAAAGCAAAATGATTTCAGAATGAAAACTCCCCAGGTATTTCATTCAACATCTCTTGTGATTCCAAATAAGCCCAAATGCACTAACAAAAAGAAAAAAAAAACTCCCCTGAAGGTTCAAAGACTACGCAGTTGTTCTTTTGTCAAAATAGAATTTTCCACAAGTGACCCAAATAGAACTGCACCTTAGGAAAATCAAGCCTTTAATTCTGGAGAATAATTTGCACCTAGAGAAAAATTCAAGGTAATGGTTTTCATGATCTGTGGACTTTGGACCAAATCTATTTATTTTGAACTTGCTGTAGTCTGGGTACAACCACTTGCTGCAGGACCACCATCCTTGCGAGGGCACCTTGTAACAAGGTGCTTTTGATACCTCAGTAACTAAACTACCTTGGATGGGTTTCCAGACAAACTTGGCCATAAAATTCTGGCATTTTAATTAGGTTTCAATGTACTCCTTAAATGGTAAAGCACAAATCAGATACCAGTTTTCCCATTCAGCGAAAACATTAATAGGTAGCACATAAGTAACAGAACTTCGCATTTAAGAAGTCCATTAATACTATAATTTTGCCCCTAAGCATTTTGGGAAAAGAGACAATTCGAGAAACACATTGATAAGTCGTACGATATGCCAAGAATACCCTCCCAAATTGCTGTGTTCGTCAAGTGAAATCATGTTTTATAAGTATTATAAAAAGAGCATTAATTATATGAAGGAAACTTCCAGTGAGCCCTCTTTGTAAAATATGGAATTCTCACATAACACTATAACTAGTCACTATTTAATTTACTGTATCATCTTACACTTGGAAATATCACATTTCTTCCAGTGAGCACAGCTGCCTTCGCAGGCTGACTGCATCCCACACTGCTGCCCTTCTCCCTAGGTCCCAAAGTCTAAAAATGTCACCCAAAAGCCAGTTGTTCATCTGTGGGAGCATGTACAAGCAATGCTAGAAAAATTGAAAAAAGGAAGTGAGTGATTGTATTTTTAATGTAAAATAGAAATGTAAAAGTAGTCCCAAGAGGGAATCAATAAATTATTTTTGGTAATCACAATAATGCCCAATAAAAATTATTTTAAAAAATCAAAATATACATATCTTAGATCACTTTCCCATGTATCTTTGTCACTTGGAGGAAAGCAAGAACTTTTTATCTTCATGAACACTGACCTCCATGATGCCACCAAGGTCAACGAGACCTACCGGAGGGGGATATGCTGGGTAATAAGTGCTGGTTTGCCCAGTTCTAGGGTTTCCTTTAAAGAGAGAAGGAAGGGAAAAAAACATAAATAAACATACATTAACATATCACAGGAAATGGATGTTTTAGGTTGTAACATTCAAGTACCCCAGGACAGGACTCCAAATAGACAAGTGTGAGCGACAGCCAATAGGAGCCGCAGTGAAAGGGGCATCACAACACAGAACGAGGGTCCAAAGACGGCGGCACAGAAAGGATCAACAGGGCACCGAACTGCACAGCCCTCCCTCACATCTTGTGCGGAGAGCCTTGGGTATCCTGGCTCCGGGCCACGTCGACTCAATTTCAAAATGAGGGCTCTCTGTTGACACAACTTTTTGAAACAGACAAATAACCAAAGATCCTTCATGGACAGAAGTGCCCACACGTCAGAAAGACTTAGGAAGGAGCAAATCTGCATACGCTGAACCAACCGGTTCACATTGAACTCTCCAGGAAGGGAGTCCTGGCTGTTCTCTGATCCTTCACCAAAGACTCCTTCAGACATTTCCTCGGCTGTCACAACCCTGAACCTTTCACCAACCAGACATGTTCTTGGCCGAGATTTAAATTTCAAACACGTGACCCACTTGGTGTAATCTGTTTAAGCCAAATTCAAAAACCCCATCGATTTGAAACTACTCTATTTGAAATTTCCAACTAACTTTCACTATGAAAAAAGACCTGGGTGAGCTAGTGCTTGATCATTCAAAAGTGACTCAAAGGAGAGCAGTTTAACTAGGAATAATTCCTTCCAACGTTTGGTAAATAGGTAGCATGTTAGTGGAAAATTAAAGAGGAAAAACAATCAGCAGAAGCACCGGTTTTTCACCATCAGCAGGGTGCTGGGCTGGGAGCAGTCTTCCCAGCTACTTCCAGGGAAGCTCCTGATTGGTGGGTGGCGCTGGGTCAATGTGATTACTTAACCCTGGCTGTTAGAGCTCAACTCCGCTTTGATAGGCTCCAAAGCTTATTACAAAAAGGCGACTGCTATAGCATATCAAGTACTTCGCTGTCCTCCTGTTTTTCTCCCAGGGAACACGGAGCCTGACATCTGAAACTCATCAGACAAACATTACCTTGTTTGGGGGCTTCAGAGTTTGTATTTAGCATTTTTAAAGTCCACTGGGTGTAGATTCAATGGGGTGGGGGGACGTGTGTGTGAAAGATTAACCCATTTCCTGCACAAACAGGGAAGGACTTCTGACCATTCAAGCAGTTCCCTCTCTCCCAAGTAACTTTTTTGCCCTTTAGTCCTAAAATAACCATAAGCAGCAGACATCAAACACTGGCATGGCAACCTCCACACATCATGCCCTTGTCGGATTCGTTCATCTCTGGTTCCCATCCAGAGGGGTCTTCCCGGCCCCTCTCCCTTCCATCCTGCCCTGCCTGCTTCCCCCGAGTTTTGCCGAAATCCGCCACTTTCGCCGGCTGGGGCAGAAGCGAGGGCACCTCGTCCCAAGGGCAGAGTTTCTCCCAACTGCCCAACAAACATTTCTTGAAAGCTTCCTGCGGGCCCCGGCGCGCACCTGGCCCGGCCCCTCGCCCCCTCCCTGCACTTCACCAAGCCCCAGAGAGGGGCC